>NC_134700.1:300193822-300519179 GCF_043290135.1 Rhipicephalus microplus | reverse complement strand
GATACATGGGCACTCTCAATCGTCTTCCGACGATCTGTCTTGATAGGGCTTCATGCGAACTACGTGTACCACTTCCGTGGAATTGTGGCGTCTTGAGCTCTCGTGCCCAGCGTATCTGACTTCATAAGTGCCGTCGCTGATTTGGTGCAGTACTTCATATGGGCCGAAGTATAGGCAAAGAAGCTTTTCAGAAAGTCCGCGGTGGCGCACTGGAATCCATATCCACACTTTGTCCCTGGGATGATAAAGTGCGTCACTGCGTCGCTTGTTGTACCGACTAGAATCGAGGCGCTGTTGGCGGCGTATTCGGTATCTTGCCATTTGTCGTGTTTCTTCAGCTCTTTGCAAGAAGTCATCCAAGTCAGGTGGATAGCTGCTTTCGCCCCGTAGTGGTAACATGACATCCAGTGGGGTGGTCACTCTTCGGCCGAATACTAGTTCGAAAGGGGCAATGCGGGTGGTTTCTTGAATGGCTGTAATATATGCGAATGTTATGTAGGGTAATATTTCATCCCACGGTTTATGTTCAATATTGACGTACATTGATAGCATGTCGATAATAAATAAAACAGGAGAAAGGATTGCCCCCTTGTGGAACGCCTCGTGTTTGCGCGTACGTAGACGAAGAAATGCGCTTTGGGAACAAAACGTCCAATTACACAAAAATTCCTCAATCCATGCCGTAATGTAATTTGGGAGTGTCATGTTGTGCAACTGAATAACTAAAACTATATGCTCAATGCTGTCCTACGCTTTCACGATGTCTAACGTAACTAATGCGACATATGGTATAAAGCGGTGCAGCAAGCACAGGACCGAGTCGACTGGCGAACATGGAAGAGCCCTTTTTCTGCAGTGGGTGTGGTGGCTACAGTGGGCTTAGTCAGGCTGATGATGATGGTACACACACACAAAAGAAAGCGTTCATTCAGGAAGATAACTCTGAGAAATTATTTGACCGGATAACAAAAACATTTCTATTTGCCGTTTTTGTTCCACTACAAAACCCAACTCGGAGGGAATAGCTGCAGTTCATTATAGATGTGAGCCTATTCATAATAACACATCCTGCATAAAAAAATTGTCAGATCCCAGGTACAGTGGGAAACGATATGCCAAGCACGAATGAGGAAGAGTAATAGGTCACTTTAAAATCAGCACAACATTAAGTGGTGGAAGTAAATTATACTGTACATGACTTCCATGTGATAATTATACCCGTGCCACACGGGCAGAAAAAATGGCATTTACCCCCGAATGCCTTCAGATTTATTGCCATTCGCGCGGTGCCACACGGGCGAACAAAATGGCATTTATCCGAATGCCATTCGAATGCCATTCGCCACCAACTGCCTTCGCAAGAACTCAGTTGACTGAGAAATGCCTACTCTCGACGACACAGCTCGCGAAATGCTATTTACCTGAAAGTATATAAAAGAAATCATATTGAGCTAAAAATGAAATTTCCCGTCTTTTATTTGCACTAAAGTCTTAAAAAGGTGCTTTGAACGTTATACAAAGAAAATAAAGTATTGATAATGAAACGCTTGTCAATTTTAGTGTCTATTTACGCTGTGGATCTGACTAGTGTTGGCTTAGGTTGCTACGGTTGGCTGCAACGTTGTAAAACAAAGCAAGAAACTAAAACTTAGGACAGCGTAATACGCTTATTTCTACATTTGATGATTATCTGATGTGTTTGAAGCTTGTAAGTGCTTCTTAATTTTTTTATTGCTATTCACTCAATGCTCACTTGGAAGGTGCTGTGATCGACATCATCAAGTCGAATGTCATTCGCTTTGGACGTGTAGCAGCGCTGGCGAAACGAATGTCATTCGGGAACTGAAGGCCGTCGCCACCAAATGTCATTTTCTATGCCCGTGTGGCACGGGTATTATTATGTTTGGACGTTTCGTTTACCTGCATCTATTAATGTCACCTGACACCAACTTTGGTATATATGGAGCTAGCGCAATGGCCGTGAGCGTGCTATGAGCGTAGCTTGTAGTCATGTTTTACATGAAATCGATACCATGATCATCATATTTGGATGTGTCACTTACATTCATTGTCCATTCACGTCGTGTAATACCAAATGTGGTATATGTAGAAGTAGTGATACCACCGTGAGAACGCTATGAGCGTAGCATGTAGTCATGTTTTACATGAAACACATGTTACGATTATCAGGTTCAGACGTGTCATTTACCTTCGTAGTCTATTCACTTTCCGTGATACAAAATTTTGTACATGTGGAGCTAGCGCAATTGCGGTGAGTGCGTCATGAAGGGCCCAATATACTCCGCCGCAACGTTGATGCACGCGCAGGATTGGCACAGCGACGCCACGCTAGCAAAACGCAAGCACTCTATAGTGTGACGCCAGGTGGGACCAGCGTCTGTCGGCGTGGCCCGGTGGCAACCGGCGCGAAATGCAGCGTGCCGACTACGTTATTTAGACAGCACCGCGTCTGCCTCTTTTGGTGACGGAGGGACGCCGCGTGCGCTCAACCGCGCATGCGTCAAAGCAACGCAGAGCGGCGTGTGCCTGCGAGTATATGGCATACAGGTCCACAATGAAGGTCAGTGGGCCGATCCACTGATCTCTACTAGGGGAATATCGGCGTTTGGCGTGGCATCGCCGGCGTGACGCGATAAAACTAACGCCGGCTGCGTGCCGGCTCATGTCGAAGTGTATTGGCACCTGGAGTGTGGCGTGTAATAATGTTCTTACGTGACACGCATCTCATGATTATCATGTTTGCACCAGTCACGTACCTTTGTCATCCATTCACGTGACGTAATACCAAATTTGGCATGGTGGGTGGGTGGGTGGGATGTTGCTTTTTTTGGCGATGTGAGTGGCTTGATGTGACTGCGGTGGTACTGTGGAGCTATCTGTTTTTCTGTTTTCTTGGTGCACCTGTGAACTTGATGGATTGAAGCGCATACGCACGTGAGTGGGATAAACCTGTGCGATAGCACTACCTGGATAAAGTGCGTCTGGGCGGTGGCATAGAACAACTTTAGCTTCAACACGCTGAACTCAACCATGACCAACGACGCTGAGCTGCCGCCGCGCGTCGACTTCACCGACATAAAGAGGACATCCTCGTGCACGCGACAAATGTTGTGTCATGTGAGCAACCAAAAACTTACAAATGCATCGAGTGTCTCTACTATTTTACGAGCGGATTGGTGCAGCAACCGGGCTTGAAGGCTTTCCCAAACAGCACGTAGCCGAAACGTTAAACAGACTTCCGTCGTCCACTTATGATTGCGCTTTTGGTGCCGTGCGAGGGTTGTGTCGATACTGTAAGCACTGTAACGGAATGTCATGGTAGGAAAGGGATCACAGCAATTGCAGCAATGGCTGTTTCTTCTCAACAACCGCTCATCTGTAGCCGAGGGATCGCAGCTGTTTAGTGCAGGCGTGAAATTTTTGCCTTACAGCACGATTGCTCTGCCTTACAGCACGATTGTTGTTCCCGGAAAGGTAAGCTGATTTCCCGTTTATTTCTATTCACGTTGTTTTTTTTTTCTGTCGTGCTACCACCGGGGTAAACAGGGTCACGGGTTGTTGGGGCAGGATGTCTCGGCGGTTTAAGCGGCGAAACGACTCCATCCTTCGCCGTTTTGTTACCTCTGCGATCTTTTGTCATTGACTTATCAGCACCTTTGGTGTAAAAAAGATAGGTACCGAAGCAACATTCTGATCCCCAAGCTTATTTTTCGCGTGGTTTTACAGCGAAATACAGCAGAGTTCATCATTGCCGCTGCTGGCTGGCTTGCAACTACGGCGCATGCCGCCTCTCTACAAACGCAAATAAACTCGCTTAAAAGACTTCTCACGTAATAAATACGCCCCGTGCACAAGACATGGCTGTGTGTGAGCTAAGGAGGCTGGCTTGTATAGTATAGACCTTCGACACTTCTCTTATGACGCTCGGACAGTCAAAACATAGTGGCGATGCTATCGCCACCTCTCGAATCAAGATTCAGTGCATAAACCACCAAGTTGGCAAGAACGCTTCAACGCAAAACCATTTGGCGTTACCAGTTAGCTCAACGTTTGATTATAATAGGGTGCGACAAGTGCGCACTAAAGAGGCACCAACAGTGGCAAGGTTCTGTTTGGCGTTGCACATAGATGGTGATGATCGTTTTCGTCCTGCCCTTTGTAATGGGCTATCTAACAGAAAATACGGATTTGGCACAAACAAAACCCAAAAACTGAAACACACATAAAAATTCCCAAGCATTTCCCCGAGGGAGAACATGGTTAAGTGCGAACGCACGGGGTGATGCTATGAGGGGTATTTATTAATTCGCACTATTATATTTATTAATCACACTATGGTGCCTTTATGGTGTAATGGTTCCTGGGAATCGCAATTTGATCACACGGGGGAGCTACGTTAACTCACTGGCGAATGCCAACGGATTTTAACTTTACGCCCCCTCATAGCATCACACCGTGCATTCGCACTTAACCATGTTCACCCTCGGGGAAATGCTTGGGAGTTTTATTACTGATGATGATGATTAAAGTAATTAATGAATTTAAGTGTTTTTTTTTATTTATTTATTTATGGTACCCTCAGGGCCCGAAGGCATTACAGAGGGGAGTGGCAATACAAAATAATACAGCAAACGGCAAAACGTAAAGGAAAAGAAGGGAAAATACAAAGCGATTGGCAAAAACACACAGTAACAAAGAATAAAATGTAGTAGCGGTAATACATTACAACGATTTTGTTAAAAAAAAAAACGGCAAAACGGCAAAACGTAAAGGAAAAGAAGGGAAAATACAAAGCGGTTGGCAAAAACACACAGTAACAAAGAAAATGTAGCAGCGGGAATACATGACAACGATTTTGATAAAAAAAAACGACATATATAACACGAAGCAAAATCAAACATCGCAAAACATGTTTTGCAAAAAGGCCCTAAAACGTGATGTATCGGTAATAGCCGTAGCTGATTGTGGTAGTAGATTCCATTCGGATGTGGTTCTTGGAATGAAGGCATGCGAATAGGTTACGGTTCTGCAGCGGGGAACATGAACTTTTTGCAGATGGTCCAATCTGGGTGATATGAATGAGGGGGGTTTAATAAACTGTTCACGAAGATTTTTGCTATGATAAAGTTTATGAAGGAGACTGAGTCGGGCTATTTTACGCCGAATGGCGAGTTCAGGAAGGTTGAGCTGGGACTTCATTAAGGTAACACTGGCCGTGCGGTTATAATTGGCTGAAATGAAGCGAACTGAACGATTCTGGACTGCTTCTAATTCATGTGTAAGTGTAGTGCCACCAGGATCCCAGACGGATGATGCGTATTCAAGTGATGGACGAATATAAGTAGTGTAAAGAAGTTTCTTAAGGGATGAGGGCGCCATGTAGAAGTTCCTGCGAAAATACCCGAGAGAACGGTTAGCCTTGGCGATGATGTGCTCCACATGGTGGTTCCATGACAGGTTACTGGAAATATGAACACCTAGGTATTTGTAAAATGAAACAGACTCGAGGTGGGTATCATTGAGATGATAATCTGGATACGCAAGTGAGGTGCGGCACACACGCATTGCTTTGCATTTTGAAATGTTTAGTTCCATGTTACATAATTGACACCAGGTAAATATGTTATTTAAATCCGTCTGGAGCGAGGTAACATCATTTTGGTTAGTTATTTTCCGATAAATTACACAGTCATCTGCGAATAGGCATACCTTTGATGAGACATTAGTTGGCAGGTCGTTCATGAAAATTAAGAACAGTAAGGGTCCCAACACAGAGCCTTGGGGAACACCCGAGAGCACCGGCTGGACGGGGGAATCAATATTGTTAGCAGAAACAAACTGTGTTCGGTTGGAAAGAAAGGCTCGAATCCAGTTAAACACGTTAGGGTCTAGGTTTAAGTGTTTCATCTTAAGAAGTAGTAACTGATGACTGACCTTATCGAATGCCTTAGAATAATCTAAAAAAATACAGTCAATGGTGAATCCAGAATCGAGTAGGACATGCAGGTCGTTTGTAAAGACTAAGAGCTGCGTTTCGCAAGAAAAATTCTTGCGGAAACCGTGTTGCGAGGGTGTGAAAAACTGGTTAGACTCGAGAAAGTTAACAAGGTGGATGAAACTGATATGCTCAAGTATTTTGCACGGGACAGATGTCAGTGAAATTGGACGGAAGTTTGATGGATTGTGTGTTAGCCCTGATTTGTGAACTGGCACTATCTTACCGACCAGCCAGTCTTCCGGAAGGCTAGAATGCTGCAGGGACTGTGAAAAAATGCATGACAGGATAATAGAGGAGTATTCAACAGTGTTCTTCAGGAATTTAGCATTGATACCATCAACTCCACATGATGATGAGTTTTTAAGTTTCTTAATGACCGCACGAATACCTTCCGAGGTAACGAAGATAGCGTCCATAGGTAGGTAATGGGGTGACGGCAAGGAGATTTGGTTGTTGATGGTCGCCTGGTGAGAGAAAGCTTTTATGAATGTGTCATTTAGTACAGATGCGCATTCTACGTCGGGCACGGGATGCCCTTCAGCTGTCAGCAAGGCTATAGCGCGGCGCTCGCTGCCACGCATGAAATTCCAAAACTGTCTAGGGTTATTTTTCAGCATAACCGGTAGAGTGTGACTAAAAAAGGAAGACTTAGCTCGTTTCACTTCAGATAAATAGGTTGTGGCAGCAGATTTGTAAGTAGACCAACGTTTATCAGACGGGGATTTGACAGCAGCACGATAAAACCTTTTCTTACGGTTTGAAAGGCGGTTTATGTATCTGTTGTACCATGGAGCACGTGTATTGGAAAGAACTTGTTTTATAGGGATATGTTTAACGGTTAGCTCTGAAACTTTAGCTTTAAATAAGTCCCAGTTGCTCTGCACCGATCTTTCAGGGTAGTTGGGTAAGAACTCATCTAGGAATGTGCCCAAATCCTTGTTAATTGAGTCAAAGTCAGCCTTTCTGTAATCCCGTATAGTTTTAAGCTGCTTACGCATGCGTGAGAATGGCAGCAATATATTTGCTTGAATAATATCGTGATCACTGATACCAGGTACATTGGACACTGAAGATACAATATCTGGTTCTGATGTCAATATAAGATCAAGAATGGATGACGTAGTATCGGTAACGCGCGTAGGAAAATTAACAAGCTGCGTCAAACCAAAATCTGAACAGATGCGAATAAAATGCTCCGCTTCCGCTGAGTTAGGCAAGGAATATGAATAAGAATTTGACCACACAATGTTAGGGAAATTGAAATCGCCTAGTAGAATCACAGCTGCGCGAGGAAACAAAACCTTCACATGGCTCAGACAATCATGTAGGTCATTGCAAAAGTTTGCACTTCCTGAAGGTGGGCGGTAACATACGCCAATGACAACTTTTCTAAAAGCCACGTTGAGGCAACACCATGTTGCCTCCAAAACCGAGTCTATTGCAACAGCGTAGTTTTCAATGCTCTCATTCACCGCAAGAAGAACACCACCGCCACATCTATTAGGTCTGTCGCAGCGATATATTTTGTATTTTTTATCACAGCACAGCAGCTCTTCGTTTCGTATTTTGTCGCAAAGCCACGTTTCAGTTACCGCAATAATATCGGCGTTTGAATCATTAACTGCTGCACTCATTTCATCTTTCTTGGACAGGAGGCTGCGAACATTAGTAGACAGCACGATCAATTTCCTGTGGTCAACGCAAGTGCCACCACCCCTTGCTTCATCCTAGCTTCCCGAGGAAGCATTAAATTGTCGACCAGAACGAAGTTGCCGAGAAGAGGAGTTGGCGACACTAGCGTTATTAGTTACGCGTCTGGATGGCCCGATTTCATGCACTGTATCAGTAACGTAGTCGTAGCCATAACATTTCTCATTTGCAAAAAGTTTGTTATAGCGCACACTGAAAGGGCAATGAAGCTCTTTGGCGAAGTTGGTCAGCATTGCTCTAGTACGGCGAGTGTTAGCAGAAAAATCCTCCCGCATAACCACTTTGCTTCCTTTGAGCATGTGACGTTTTGAAAGAACCATTTCTTTCGTTTTGTAGGTGGAAAATTTTACTATAATCGGACGAACTTTATTAGTGGAAAAGCGGCCGATTCTATGTGCGCGTGCAACGTTATCACCAGATAAAGTTAGATCAAGGGACTGGCGAAATAAGCTCAAGATAGTTTCCTCAGTCTGCTGCGTAGTTTCAGAGGCATTGTCTGCGATACCAAAGAATACTAGATTATCCCTCCGAGAGCGATCCTCAGCCTCATCGAGACGCGCACGTAGACCAAGCATGTCGCCCTGCACTTGCCTTGTAAGTTGACTCGTTGCCGTCAGTTCGCGCTGAATGTTGTCTATAATGGATGTCCGCTTTTCAACCGTTTCCAGGCGCGTCAATATGTTGGAAATGTCTTTAGTAAGCGAAAGCTGATGTTGCTTAAGCTCCTGGATGTCACCTGACATTACCGCTTGCGTGGTTTCAATGCGAATCGAACGTTCTTGCATATCTTTCACCATTTTATGTATTTCAGTAATTTGATCATCCTTGGGTCCCGGGTTCTGCTCGACATCACCACATATTAACAACAAAAGGTCACAAAAAGGCTGTAACAGGGCTTCTGGGCATGGAAGCACCATAATAAAAGGGTTGTCAGATCGAAAACTCCTACACGGTAGTCTGTTAAAATAACTGACCTGCAAAACGTAGGGAAGCATGAATGAGTACATGCTTCTGCCGATGCTTCCATGCCCACTGCCGGTGGCATGCGTGCAACACGGTTTTAAAGGGGCCAGTGGTGTCGCTGTCGTCGTGGCCGATGACGATTTTGCTGCGGCACGTGCGAGATCCCTCCCCTCGAAGAACCAGCTCTGATGAGATAAAGTGCAGAGCACCGGACCCTGGGTTGTATCCAGGTAGGTGCTGTTAGCAGTCGAAGGGAAAGTCACGCTGGAATGTACGCTGAGCGGTAGCAATGCTCCGGCGTTGGCTGTACTCAGGCACTCGACGAGAAACTGCAAAACGTAGGGAAGCATGAATGAGTACATGCTTCTGCCGATGCTTCCATGCCCACTGTTGTTTGTCATGAAGCGTTTGTACACAGATACATTATATACGAAGTATTATTTATTTACACTTCACGACGAGTCCGGACGAGCAAAGTCCAGGGCTCGCACCTTCCCCTGCGCGGCACGTTCACTGGCTGGAACGGCTTCGGGAACGTGCACTCGCCGTTGACGATTGCGAGCGGCGTCTTAACGCCGGCCTTCATCGCCCTTTTCCGCCTGACGCTTGCGTTGTCGTTCCGCTTCTTGGGTCGCGTTCGCGGCTCGATGCTGACGCCTCATCTCGGCCTCGCGAGCGCGCAGTTCACCATCCGCTGCACGCTTCGCCCGCTTGTCCTCGGCCTCGCGAGTCTGAAGTTCGGTATCCTCTGCACGCTTCGCCCGCTTGTCCTCGGCCTCGCGAGCGCGCAGTTCGGCATCCGCTGCACGCTTCGCCCGCTTGCACTCGGCCTCGCGAGCACGCAGTTCGGCATCCGCTGCACGCTTCGCCCGCTTGCGTTCGGTCTCACGAGCCCTTCGCAGCGCCGCCTTGTCTTCCAACGTCGGCGAAACCACCGTGGTACCGTCACCTCCAACGACGGGTGCAGTGCTGGCATTCGGTTGTACTGCATTCGTTGTTGATGGTAGCGTTGCCTCCGGGACATCCATCGCACGACCCGCTCTCGACGGGAGACTGAGAGAGAAGGCGGGCGCGCGAGAGAGAGGGGTGCGCGCGCAGCTGCAGCGAGCGAGGAGAGCGGAGGAGCGAGCGAAGGGGGAGGGGGTATAAGGCGCGTTGACACCGATATCAGCGTCGCGTCCGTGGCTTATTCGGTAGAGCGTCGCGCTGCGGCCCGCCAAATCCTCTTTCTTTTAAAGATAGAGAGAAGACTGCGGACGCCGCCGACGGCGGTGGATGGTTTGGGGTCGCTTATAAAGTGTATTCACACTTAAAAAATGTCTGTTCACTGGCTTGATGTGCCTGCTGCTGAACGTGTTCTATCCTGTAAGTAGGTCGCACACCACCAGCGTTCCAATCTTCGCTTTGTTCTTTGTATTGCCTCCCACTGTGGTCGCGCCTCTCGGAAACCTAGCGCCATAGCCAGTGATCGTTGCTGCCGCATCGGTTGCCCATATCCGTTGAGCAACGTGTTCAAAGCCCCGGCCGCAGCAGATGGGGTGGCGTTGGAGGCCTTAGGTTTTAAATTGGGGCGTCTGAGTACAATGTGCCCTATTTTTCCTTCTCCAGGTTACACAGCGGGAATGTCTTATCAAGACTGGGCATGAACTTAGCTTTTAGCGATCGGGTGCGCAGAATGCCGCGTCTAGCTTCACACAGAAAGCCACTAAGCTTCCCCTTGAATTGTCGTATAGCAGTTCTTTTTCAATAGATTGTTTCGCCTTGGTGTAAAAACTCAAGGCGGGCTTCCCCACTACCGCCATCTGCCAGCTGGCACTTTCCGCTTCTTGTACAGCTTCTCGGATCTTCGTTCTCCTGTCATGCTGAAGCTTCTCTGTGAGTCGGCATGGTGTGACCTCGTACTGTTCGGCTAGGCGTTTGGTGCGTAGCACCCACCTTTTATTGGTGCGTGCATTTGAGGTTGATGTAGGTATACAACTCACGCGCCGGAATCCTGTCTGGCAGTTGGCTCAGTCGTCTTTCATAGGAAAGTTCCACGAGGTTTTCCCGAGCCTCGAAGAAGGACCGTCCCACCGCGCCCTTCACTACCTCGTTTGGTACGCCTCTGTGGACCCCCAGTGTTGAGCTACCTGCTTTCCTCTGACACATTTCGAAAAACTGGCGTGTACCGGAGGACAGGCTTTGCACACTGCAAAAAGTTAGGGCCAGGACAGCTACCGATTTCAAGAGCTCTCGGGTAACTTCAAACTTGTTGAAAGCCCAAAGTGCTCTGGAGTTTAGAAAGGCACGTTTTCTTATAGTATTGGTCCTCAGTTCGTCCTCTTAGTGGCGTGTATAGTGTGGTGCAGCTGAGAGGGTTACTCTTAAGTACCTGTAAGTGTTTGTCCACTCCACAGGGCTTGCCTGGAGTGTGAGCCTGTTCTCAGTGTCTCGCGCAACGCCCTCTTGTCTCACCATAACCATACACACCGACTTTGTGGGGCTTAAGCGTAGACCAATGGCACTGGCTTCCTCTGAAGATATGTCCAGCAGTTGCTGCTAGTCTTTTGTGTTGTCTGCAGCAGTACAATGTCATCAGCATAATGTAAGGCAGGCAGGCGGCGTGAGCAGATAACTCCCTGATCCCAGTAGGTGAGGTTGAAGCCTGTGGCACTTTCTGTGGCTTTCTTCTCCATGTCAACCATCAAGAGCATGTAGAGTAGTGGAGAAAGGGGGTTTCCCTGTCGTAGTCCCTTTGATATTTGTATCGGCCGTGTCACATGGCCCTCCTAGTCAGGCTTGTCGTTAGAAATTTTCTTGGGAGGGGGGGGGGGACCTTGATTTTGGAAGTGGCACCCAGTTGAAACAATAATTTTTTGCTTTCTATACCACGGCAAAAAAATATCCGGCGGCACCCCCCTGGCAACGCCCCTGCTCCCAGTGGATCACAGCATCATCGTCTGCGTACAATGCGTCCAGAATTCGCAGCAAGTTGGTAGGCGGGCCTCGCTTCCTTAGCACTTCCCACAGTAGTTGGTGTTCCATGAGTTTTACGCTCGCTATATTGAGAAAGGACATCATCAAGGTCCTGTTTTCCTTCTCCGGAATCTCAATAGCTTGCGTCAGAGCAAACAAGTTGTCCTCTAGGCATCGTGTTGGTCTGAAGTCAAATTGTAGTTGTCCAAGAACTTTTTCTTCCCAGGTCTCGATGCGTCTTTGTAGTATACAGCAGAATAGTCTGTACAGTTTAGAAGTGACTGAAATGGGTAGCTGTTGAAGTGGTGTCTTTAACCGTCTTTTTTTTAATGAGCCGAATACGTGGGTGGTTCCAGCTTCTGGAGATTTTACCACTTGACTCTGTTTTACCACAGTACTCTGTTGAGGACTGCAGGAAGTAGTTGTCGCACAGTTGACAAGAAGGGCAAGTATTTCGTCTAATCCTGCAGCTGTGCTTCTAGACCGGCACTTGATGACTCGTTCCAGTGCTCCTGTTGTGATCTTAGCACATGGATTTAGTGGAATCGTGGTCTCGAGGTCTATGCTTTTTGGGGCGGTTTTCAGAGACTTAAACTTGACACTGAAATGTTTTTCCACAAGCTGTTTGTTTTCAAACGTTTTTCCAGAGACTGTTTGCCCACTGTCTTGGTCTTGAATACATACCTGTGTCTGCGGGGCTGTGGGTTGCTGGTTGCGTATATACGGCCAGAACTTCTTGGCAGCGTCTTTCCCCGCCCTAATGAAGTCTTATAGGAGGCGCTTATTTATCGCCTCCATTTTCGTTCTTCTGTACTACACTGGCCATGTGTCTTTTAGGAGCGAAGCTCCTTAAGGCGTGGGCTGTGCGTCCCCTGTATGTAGCCACCTCTCGTTCAGTTCTTGCAGTGTTCACTAGATGGCGGTACTTGTAGCTGACGGCATTAAGTATTACGTTAGCCACCGCCCGATCTAAAGGGTACAGCCATATCCATCCGTCCATCCATCCATCCATCCATCCATTCATCCATCCATCCATCCATCCATCCATCCATCCGTCCGTCCGTCCGTCCGTCCGTCCGTCCATCCATCCATCCATCCATCCATCCATCCATCCATCCATCCGTCCGTCCATCCGTCCGTCCGTCCGTCCATCCGTCCGTCCGTCCGTCCATCCGTCCGTCCGTCCATCCGCCCGTCCGTCCATCCAAAAGATGCAAGATGTTATAAACTAGACGGCGGTACGTGTAGTTGATTATGAAAGATGCGAGGTGTTATAAAATAGGAACGATGCCACATATGGCGCGTGTCATCGTTCGATATAGTGCGGCGACGTACGCTAGGGGGAGCGTTGCAATAAAATCGAGTGGGCAAAATGTACGGAGGATTCATGGTTTACCAGGTTTACCTCCGGAGCTTCGCCCACTCATCATCATTAACTTCGTGGATGTGGCGGCATTTTTTTGCCTCCCAGTAGGCCTCCCACATCTGCAAAATATATTCTCCTGTAGACCCATATTAGAGTGCGCAACGGTGAGCATGGCACGCCTGCTTGCGCCTCACCAGAACCTCCGAGACCTCCTTGTCCCACCATGCTTTGCGCCAGTGTTTCTTGCTTGTGTTTGTGGCAGGGCTCACCGTTTTTGTGATTGACTTCATTTTCTTCACCAGCCACTGCTCAAAACCTTCATATTCATCCGTGTCCACGTGTTTCACAGAGCTCTCCGATTTCTTGACCAGGTTGTCTAAGGCCCAAACTGGTAGGTTGTGTGACCTTTTTTTTTCTACTGCTGGTGGTGATCGACAGCAGTTGCTTATTTCCAACCATATACTATTGTGGTCACTGCCAACACTATTGGCGCCTTTGGCGTCAGCGGTCATGTTCACTACACGAGGATACAGCAATGGTGAAATTAGGCAATAGTCTATACATGTTTGCTTGTCTGAGACTGCCCACGTGCTTTTAACAGCACACTTGTCGGTGATGTTTAGAATCACTAGCCCCAATCGGTCCGCAGAGTCTAAGGGGTACCTTTCCATTTGGTCTGTCTTTTCATCGAGGTCCTCAATGTAGGCATTGAAAACCCCTGTGATAATTGTGGGTGGGTCAATTGTTTGACTGTCTTTTTCCACGCATGTAAGAGCCTCCAGGTTCTTTTGGTAGGAGTTTGTTCCCGTCTACAGGCAGATAAGCCCAACGGCCAGTTCCCGGTTTCCCATTCTGCCTGTTATCCACATGTGCTCTGTGCATCCTTGCAGAGTCCTCTTCTGCTGCGTATCTCAACAATGCGTAAACCCCATGACACCTGCACTACCATGGCAGTTTAAACCTTCCCATACAAAACCGGCATACTTGTGAGGTATTTATCATTCCGTAGGTGTGTTTCTATCAGGCCGACTATTTCAATGTGTCCTTCTTCAAAGATTTTATTCAGCTTCTGTCATTTCTGCTCACTTCTGCCTGCCAGTATGTTCATGTAATGTCTTATCATGCGCCTCATGTTCTTGCGTTGTCTCCTTCTCTTTAACCAACCATCGTTTTCTCTTGAGCGGGGAGGAAGTCTAGCGCTATTTCTCGCTTGTGTTCCTATACTGTGTTCCCCATCTAAACCATTGGCTTCCTTGTCCCTTCCCTTTCTCTACACAGCGAGAGGTGGGGACACTGTTTTCCAACTCCTCCAGGGTCGTCCTGGATCCTCTTTCCACACCATCTGTGTGGTGGTGTGCTCCAATGCTTTCACGAGCAGGATGGCTGTGTTGATACCTTTGTTTTCCCCACTCTGCGAGTAGCTGGCTTTGGTTGGCCCCAAAAAAAGTGCGAGTCCTACGCCCAAGTCGCGGCCCCAGCGCTGTTGCTGTGTCTTCACTGTAGACGTCATTGTACATCTTGTTGTCTGGCACCCAGTTAGTACTTGCATATTTGACTCTCGTTTCCAACTCCCAGCATAATTCCTTCACCCTTGCACTTTAGTTTTTATACTCGGTTTGTAGAGATGGGTTATTTGCAGTCCACTCGGGGACTGCATACACAAGAAACTTGTATTTGTCGTTGCGCTGAAGCCATAGCTGTAGTCGGTCGTGTAGGCTACGGACTAGGCTAAAAATGGCACAATCGGTCAACGATTAATCGAATGAAGGTGCATCACTAATCAATTGATCACAATCGATTTCCATCTTTTGTTTACTTGAGTTATAAGATAAGAACCTTTTCGATTAATTGATGAAGGCAATCGCTGCCCTCCCCCTCAACACTGCCCCTTGTCCGGTGCGCATGAGTGCGAGGGGAGTGATGCCGAGATCCAGAAGTCGAGAACACCTAATCTTTTTTTACTACAGCGCACATAAGTACACTACTTAAATGAGCTCAACGCCTTCTGCAGCCCTACCTCATAGGAGGAGAACGGCTATTTGGGCTAGTTGGTTCAATTCCATGTTGATAGGGGTTGCAACGCAAGAACGAAAGTGCTGGAAGAAACAAAGTACTTCATATGGTAAAAATGAACTCTCCCTGGTATCTGTCGCATAGCGTCTACCTCCAAACCTTCCCCAAGGCTTCTAGCCTGGGCATTCACTTCATCGAATGAAAGCAGCAGAGTAACGTTCAACATGGACGTTGGTTTTCTGTACATTTCACACGTGTGAACGCATTGTCTAGTTGCTCATTTTGTTTGTGTTCCTTTTCGTCTCTGCACTGCTCCACCTCATTTCATCGCACGAACAGCTCTCCTTGCTTTTATTGAACAAGAAAGTTTCTTCACCTGCTGCATCTATGGCATCTTCTACATATTTTATTAAACTATTGGGGCCGCCAGGGTAGATCGGTGGTTACAGCACTCAGCTGTTGATCCAAACGTCGAGGGGGGGAGTTTCAACCATATTTAATGTATGCGTGGTCGTGCGTATGTGTAAAAATGCATGATAAATGTGTTTGCGAAGAAAATTCCGGGTGTCTGGTTGAACCTTCACAACCCCTCCTTTCTCTCTCTCTTTAATTGCGTATCTGTGTATGCAAATATAATAATAATAATAATAATAATAATAATAATAATAATAATAATAATAATAATAATAATAATAATAATAATAATAATAATAATAATAATAATAAAGTGCGCTCACCGAGAACACCTATGATTTCGGTGCGCTCGAGTAAGGAGGCTTTGAGCAAATAAGAACTGCCACCAAATCGTTCAAGGACGATGGCCACAAGTCCTTCATTCTGTAACTTCACTCATGGATGACGGTTCAAATGTATCCAATGGGCGAAAGTACGAATTTTCATTAGTGCGTCGAGTACAAAGGGTTAGTCGAGGTAACACAAACAATGCATTCATCCTTGTTGATACAGCGCACACGAAAATAGTACAAAGAGTAAGAAACACAAGACAGGTGCTGACAGGTGTGCTAGAGCAGGTAGTCTTTGAGGCCAGCATGTTTCTTATTCTTAGTCCTCTTCTCGTGTGCGCTGTATCAAGATGAACGCAGACCAACTCATTCAAGCTTCTATATACAAACAGTGCTTCTGGAGCAGTGGGATACCTTTTTAAAGCACCCATCAAATTGTGAATTAGCTGATTAAGGCATCGCACCAAAAACGATTAATCGACTAAGTATCAGCCTTATTAACAAATAATTGAATGTTTCATCCGACCATCCCTAGACTAAGCTTTTTGTTGGTGCATTGGCCGTGTTGAGGTCCTGGGAGCCCGCATGCAGTACAATAACAATATGGTGCCTAGAATATACTGGCTGTGTGCCAAACCTTGTGCGTTTTCCTTGTGCGAAGAAGGCCATAAGTCGTTACCAGACTTGGGGTATATTGCCTAGAATATACTGGCTAGTGTGCCGTCGGCGGCCTTTCATGTGGCACCAGATTGGATGAATGCCGGCGGCTGCCGCATGGAGCGCTGCAGTGCGGGTGGGTGCCGTGGCCCCACCCGCTTCTCGTAGCCCACCATGTTTTCAAAGCATTAGCAAGAGGGTCGTTGCAGGTTTTGTTTTTTATCAAACTGCAGTGGTTACTCTGTTCTCATGTTAAAAAGTGACCCGAGGTTTAAGTGTTTTAATAAAAATACGCTTACTGAAAGCTCTGCGCTTCGATGCAAAGCGCAAAGTAGTCAGGCTCATCGAGCGTCGAACTGCGGCAGCTGGTTCAACGCATGCAAAGGGGAAATTTGACCTGTATTGTAACGATATTCGCAGCATTTTTAGGGGCGAAGCTCCTTAAGGCGTGAAAAGGAAGGAAGGAAGGAAAATAGGAGGAAAAGAACGGCAGGGAGGTTAACCAGCCTATAGGCAGCCGTTTTGCTATACCCTGCGCATGGGAAGGTGATGGGGGAGATGAAAGAGAGAGAGCAGAGCGCACACTCAGTCATAGTTTTAATGCGTGGGTCTGTCCATTTCTTGTATGTATGTAGTAGTACGTAGCCACCGGTGGCACATACCCGCTCTAGAGCGGATATGTGCCACAGGGTATGCGAGATCGGAGATGACGGTACTTGGAGTGTTCACTACATAGACGCACAGGCGGACGCCTGTTGTGTCTCTTCCTCGTCCGAGTATATTAGCGTTATGCCACATTTTGAAGCATATATATATAGTAATATAACTGGCCCGAAAATCCATATTGACAAAATTTCTGCGCCGTACAGCCTTTTATATTGAAGTAATATATGGAAAGGTTTGGAAAATGGAATCGATGGTGAGAAGGTAATAGAGCGAAAGATATGGTATGGAAAGAAAACATAATGAAACACTAAAAAGAAAGCGAGAGACAGATATAAAAAGGATGCGAGAAGGTTATAGAAAAGGAAGAAAAGAAAGACCGTCAGAAAAAAATAATAGAGAGAGAGAGAGAGAGAGAGCAAGAAGGAAAGCAGTACAAATAAACAGACACAGAAATACATACACAAAGGATATAGAAAAATAAAGAAACAGGAAGAAATGATGAAAAAATTGCAAACCTTAGCAAAACATGAAGGCCTACAGTGAACACGTAGACGGGGACGAAGGAAGAATACATGGTGCTATGCGCATGTTTTGAGTGTTCTTCCTTCGTCACCGTCAATGTACGCTGTGTAGCCTTCCACGATGCTTTACAATTATAATTTACCATTCATAGCAAAACAGCAACCGCGAAAATGGTACCACAAGTGGTGGCCACCAGCTCCAGTTTCTTTTTCATTGGGCATATATGGGTGCAAGATGCGCTAATTTTCTTTTGCCAGAAAAAAAAATGCGGTTCTCAAAGAGTACTTACTGTGAAGTACTTATTGTGAAGTTTGCATGAAGCCACAGCCACTACAAAGAACTGTTTCAGAAATTAAGGGGTGCGGCCTCAGTGATACGCGTGAGGACTCCTTGATTTTTCTCGTATACTCTGCGGTACAGCGTATGGTTACTATGGTGGCTAGAATGCCGGAGCAGCGATTGCTTGTAGGCAAATTAAGCCTTCTAGAAGTACATCATTTCAGGTAATAGGACATGGCGATGTTATTCACTTCACTTTCATAATAAGCGTAGGTTACCGTTCCTGCTGGCCGGGATCGACACTTTCAGCCAATATGGCAAGCAATCTGCGGTTCTTAGATGTCCGATGACGACTTTCAGTGGGCGTTCAGCTTCAAAATTTTGCGCACTATTTCGCACTATTTGCGCACTATTTCAAGTTCAGTATACACAAGATCTTTCGACAGCCGAGCTTGCTTCGGAGCGCTGCTGCGGCGCGCGCTTTGCTGAAATGTCTACACAGAGAAATTCATTTTTTTTTTGTCGGTTTGCTGATACTTTGCTAACAATTTGCTCAGAATATTCGGGGAATGTAGCGGGTACCACATCAGGTTTGAGGCGTGTCTTGTCGTGGGGGATCTTGCTGAACACGTCGTTCATGGTGATGGTGAGCATTCGCTCGAGTGTTTTGCACAGTGTTTTTCACAGGCCATGTACAGCAGTTGCTGGCAGTCTCCTGTCCGCTTCTTTATTCTTCTGTCCCATTCCGCGAGATGTAATTCGTCTGATGATGTCATGAATGATGATAGTCGCTGTTTGTTCGAACAGTATACCGTTGTACCGTTGTACAGAACGGTACGAAGCAGGTTCTTTCCGCGGATCCCTTTAGCTTCAAAGTTATATATTCAACTCATAGCTCTCGTTGTGACCGGCACAGAAACACGACAACCACTCACTCACCCTTTTACATCATGAACAACAAACGCACAACCCGGTGTGTAATAACACTAAAAACACGAATAGAAAAATCCAAGCAACCGCTGCAAATCAGCTGTGTGGAGCTGACGACACACGCTGTCAGCATGGATGGTTTGTTGTAACATGGAAGCATGTTCTTGGGTATATTAGGTATCAGAAGTCTCTCACTAATTTCCTACCTTGCAT
This sequence comes from Rhipicephalus microplus, assembly GCF_043290135.1. Classification (NCBI taxonomy): domain Eukaryota; kingdom Metazoa; phylum Arthropoda; class Arachnida; order Ixodida; family Ixodidae; genus Rhipicephalus; species Rhipicephalus microplus. The sequence continues at coordinate 300,500,143 of NC_134700.1, read as the reverse complement.
AGTATATTCCTTCCAGTAGAGGTTTTTGTTATTCGTTCCACCTGAGACATTTGTTGTGCTTCAATGAGTTCCTCCAGTGTGTCGTGGAGTCCTAGCTTTAGAAAGTGGTCTGTGCGCGCAATGATGGAAATCCCTAGCGCTAATTTGTACACATTTTTATCACGTTAATAATTTTGGTCTTTTCAGCTGCAAACCAATTAGGCTGCCGTATATGTGATCCGACTGATTACAAAAGATTGTGTCAGCCGTATAATACTTTCTTTCTTCATACCCTGGGGCTCTTTAGTAATTCGTTTGAATAATATTATGGTGCTTGTTGCCTTTGCTTTTAAGTTTTGAATGGTTTCCCCGTTTGTACCTTTGTTCTTCATTACAAGGCCCGGTACCTTGAGTTGGTGGACTATAGGGATATTTCGGTCATTCCCTGTGTGTATCTTAATTTCTTCACAAACCTCGTTCCTGCCATATCCAGTGTGAGGCCGACCCCTAAGCGTGGGTGGTACAAAAGAAGTTCTGATTTATCTAGGGAGCACATGAGACCTGTTCCTATCAGGTGTTCCTCCACTGTGTTCATTGCGATCTGCAGTCGTTCTATAGAGCCGTCGCTTCCATGACAAACCCAGATACTAATATCCGTGTAGATTGAATGGTGTAGAGATTTAATTTCGTTTAGTTTCCAGGGAAGCCCTACTAAGACAAGATTGAAGAGCATCGTAGATAGGACAGAGCCTTCCAGCGTGCTTGCGCCGCCGATGTCGATCTCGGGCGATTTGAGTCCTCCAACGAAGATGACTGCCTTTCTGTCTGGCAGGAAGCTCTTAACGTAGTTGTTATACACCCGCTGCCCTAGTCCTATCCGTTCAATGTTATTCAATATGGCTGTATGGTTAGCATTTTCAAAAGCCTTTTTAAGATCAATACCCAAGATGGCCCTTGTAGAGCGGGTTTTATAGTCGATTATGTGATGCTTGAGTTGAAGCATCGCATCTTGAGTCGAAAGGTTTTTGCAAAACCCTATAATCGTATCTTGGTAGATGTTATTGTCTTCTAAGAAGTTGTCGACTCTGTTTAAAATTACATGTTCTAGTAATTTTCCGATGCAGAATTTTAGAGAAATCGGTCTGAGGTTGTCAATGGCAAGCTTCCTACCAGGCTTTGGAATGAGCGTTATTGTTGCTTCCTTCCACTCACGCTGGTACTTCTCCTTTTATCCAGCACTCGGTCATGTATTCTGTTAACTTGGAGATTAATTCATCATCAAGGTTTCTAAGTATTTTGTTACGCACACCGTCAGGTTCTGGGGCTGATTTAGTGTTAAAATTTTTTAGGCCCACACGTATTTCTGCCTCTGTAATTTCCTCGTCACTTGTTGAGTTAATTACCATTGCGGCTAGAATGGTTACAAGGGCCTGTCTGTGTGATGTATTTCTTCTCTAATTCTATGAAAAATTACCCTTCTGTGCCATCATGGCCGTGTAGTAACTTAGTAATGACATTGCTGTTGTTTTTCTTGTTATTTTCCGGATCCTGAGCAAGTGCCAGGTTCTGCCGGTGCCTGATTGCCCATCCGTATAATTAGAAATCTCGTCCTGTTGTTGTTTACCGAGTTGCTGAGCATATTGTTCTATTTCTTTTTTAAGAAGCTCTGTGCGCTTTCTCAACTTCCTGTTATGATTTTGGCCGTTAAGTCTATGTCAGGCGCGTGGCATGTTGTGAGCTTCGCTGCCACAGCGTGAGGAGTTGCCACCATCGAAACGTCGACAGCGCACCTGGCCGCGTGGGTAAACGAAGCCGAACGAAACCTTCACTTCGACAATTTTATTTGTAAGACTTTGGAATGGTAAGCATGAAAAACCACTCCTCATTCAATTCAAGACATTCAGAAGCATGCAAAGTGCGAAAGCAAGAAAATTGGAAATTGACGCACTTTAGTTGACAGTGCGGACCAGGAAACGAAGAGTCACGCCGCACTGTTTGTGAAAGGCACGCAATTATGTTGATACCAATTACAGAAAGTTCACCGAATACTGTCGATGAGTTGCGAAATCTTGAGCTACACAAGTGCAGAGACGTAAGCGGTATGCCTTTACTTACTGCAGCAAAAGTTTCGTGCAGTGCGATGGATATATCAGCCAGCGCTGGACAGCTTCTGTGCTCCGGGCATCTGCGTTGGGGCTCTGCGTAGTACGCATACCTTCTTTGCACATGAACGTTGATGCATGCACATTGTTCGCTACTGTACGTGCTAAAATGTTACTTACATTGCCTTTATTTTGTGTAAACATTGATCGATTGATTTGCAATGAAACATTTTATTGTTGCAAGCTTGTGAGACCAGCGTTGTCATTTCGCTCGGCCTGTATGCGGCATCACAATTTACTAAAGTAAGTATGGAAGATACTTATGAGCTTATATTGCGCAGTTTACTGCAATGTACTAAGTGGAAACGACAGAAATTGAGAAAGGGGGCTGCTACAACGAGCGTTGGTCAGCTATGACGCAGAAGCAGACGACGACGATGTCGTCTGCTATGCGGAAGGCCAGCCGCCCTATCGAAACACCCTGGTGCTTTTGAAAGCTATTTCATTTTATGCACAATTATAAATTATACAAACAATATTCTTAGTTATATTTGGTTCAAAATTATATTTATGTGGAGAAGGTAACAAAGCCTTTTTCATTTATTAGTAAAATAGTCATTTTGCAATTTTTTATGATTCCCTACAGAACCCAGACGGCGCAACCGTTGCTTCCAAATTGCTGTCCCCATCGGCTCTATGGACATTACACTCCACTTTCTATGTTTATGGGACTGCTTAACTTCCCACATGTGGAGAACCTTGCTGTCGTATTTCGTTAAGTTGGATTCAGGTGGCACGATTTTAGTAGCAGCTTTGATGTCTTCCTTAAGCCGCTTAGTCTATTGTTCTATGTTTGCGATTGGTCGTTGTTCTGTCGCCTCTCACGTTCTACGAAGCAATTTCCAGTCTTTTAGTTTAATTTATCTTTCCTTGGTTACTTGGGTCCCATGTGAAGTGTAACTCTGATGTGCGGCAGTCGCTGCCCAAATCTTGTAGTGTGTTGTGCCACGCTGCCATTTCAATATTTTTGGTCAAGGTTAGGTCTGGGGTTGTGTCCCTATTTAGCGCCGTGCCAATTCTGGTTGGACTGTCGGAATCTGTGACGAGTGTTAGGCCCAACTCTTGCGAGTCATCCCATAGGGCCCTTCCTTTTGGTCTTGTATATAGATATCCCCAGGCAGTGTGTGCATTAAAGTCTCCTGCTATAACTACTAGATTTTCTCCAGCAAGGCTAATAGTTTTCCGGAATAGCTAGGTTCTTACATTTATGCTTATGTTGCGAAGGTTGCTCTAAATGTTCAGAATAAATAAGCTACGTCCTGTCTTCTTTTGCGGGAGGAGTTCCAATAAAGTATTGTCTATGTGTGCTATCCGTCTGGTGTGTTGCACGCACGCGATGCTTCTTTTTACCAGCGTGGTTAATGCCCTGGTCTCCCCTTCGGCACAGCCAAAAGATCTGTATCCTGCCAGCTTTGCAATACCGTGTGTTTCCTGAAAAATTATGACGTCCAGTTTATCTTTGCATTTGAAGTAATGCTGCAAAACTGACTTTTTTGTTTTCGTAACTTCTACAGTTCCATTGCCACATTTGGAAAGCTTTCTTAGGCCGCGTCATTGTGGTTGTGACCATGGAATGTAAGCGGGAAGTTGGAGACAGGCTGATTTTATATTATTCTGTGGCTGAGAATTTGATATAAATTGGGGCGCTTCTGCTGCGCTGGAGGAGAGCCCGTTGCCTAGTAGCTGTTTTGTTTCTGTAACGTCTAATCATAATCGTTGCTATTGCCTTAGTCATTTGGTTCATCATTTCGTTCCGTTTTTCATTTGATTTTTTGTATCTCCTCAAGAGCATTTTGTATATCAGCTAGTGTTTTGTCTGCCGCCGCGTCATCTTGTTTAACAGTTCTCTCTTGAGCCTTGCGTTTGGGAGGAGGGGAATCATCACCTTAGTCCATCTTGTTCTCCGGGATTTCAGTTATTTCTTTCATGCTTGTATGTGGAGCGGGAGTTACCTGGCTTACTGGGCATTTTTTCGCCTTGAGGCTTTTTTTTTTTCATCACTCATGCATGGTAGCATTATCCCCAGCTGCGCGTTCTCGTGCTTTAGTTCCCTTGACTCATTGGTAATGGCAGTCTCTCCGTCAACTCGCGCACGCGCGGCCTCGACTACGTCTGCCCAGCTCACCTTAAATTTCAGGTCTCCTTTAATGGGTGGTCTTGTTGTGGACCTAGACCTGGATCGGGATTGGCGCCTTGTCCCCGGTTTTCTGGAGTCAAAATGGGGTGAAAATTGACGGGTCGGTGGAGATTTTGATCTCGTGCTCGACGTTGTTCTGGAGCTGGAGCGTCGTTCCTTTGCTTCTGGGAGACCAGCTTTACCGCGAAAATCAGCCTTCTGTTCTCTTGATGTAGAGTCTTCGTAATGCTGTTGTTGCTCCTGATGCAGCCTTTGCCATTGTCTTTGCTTCACAATGAAGGGTTTTTTGAATTTGGCCTTGCATGTTCTGTCTGCGGTGGCATGATCCGCACCGCATAGCTGGCATTTGGGTTCGCACCGATAACCTTCATTTGGATGTGATGTTCCACAACCGGCACAAAGCTTGTTGTCAAGATTGGGACAAACGTTTCCACGGTGTCCAAGTCTGTTGCATTTGTGACAGAAACCCACTTGTTTCCGGTACAGTGATAATCGGAGCAGAGCTGCCCTGTATCAGACAAACGTGGGCAGTTTGTCTCCATCAAAGAGCACAATCGCTGTGGTAGTGTTACTGAGTCTCTTCGCTGCTATCACCGTTGAATTTTTGGTAGTGATAATAGCTGCTGTGATGTCTCTTGGACCCTCTTCGAGTGGGACTCCTTTGATGACTCCTTTGGCCGTCATGTCTGGCGCTGTCTCGTAAGCATTTGTCTCGTAAAACTTGTATTGAACTTTGATACATTTTATAGTCTGATATTTGTTGGCATGCTGCTGATCCGGTGTACTTGCGATCAGAATATTTTGATAGTTGCTGGGGCAGATGATAGTCTCCTCTCGTTTCTCTACAGGGATGCCCGCCGCATCTTGCACTTCCGCTGTTAGGTTAACCACACCATGCTCAGATATTTCAATTCCTCCAGTTGGTTTTATCACAATCTAAATAAAGTTTTTTCATTCATTCATTCCATTCATCACAATCTTGTAATGCCCTCTTGGCATATGTGGCATCCTGCTTGCTTTGCTTATTTAGGCTAGTCTTCCTTTCCTGGGTGCATCGTTGCGTTCGACAGGCCACGTAGGCGACGAGCTGTTCTCGTGATGCTGGGAGTCTTGCCAGCTTGACCTTCTGTTCCGGACCTCTTTCCATCCCTTGCTCTTATCCAGTTCTTCCTCTGTGACGCTGTGTCCCTCTACGGTGACTTCTATTATTGTGAGAATGATCAACAAACGCTAACTTGGCTCCACGGAACGCCAGCAGCGGCCGGAAAGTTGCAGGAAAAGTGCGTCGCTGTTCACCAGGCGCAAAGCTGGGCTGCCGACGCAGTATCAGCGGGCCCGCTGGCGGCGCGCCTACGGCCGGGCTTGTGGCCGGGCTTCCTGCGATGCTTTCTTGGCACAAAAACTGCTGTATCTTTGTGACAATCGAAATGCTCACCTGGAGCTTCGTGTCCACTGGTTTCTGGTGATGAGCTCTTTCTGATGAAGTAGAGGTTTTGATGACGCTTGGTGATTTTCGTCACGAAAACTTGCGAAAAATGCGAAGCCGACGGGATGTGCATCTGCTCGCTCTGGCGATACGGTGTGTAAGTCGTGATGCATATTTTTGGGCACCGGTTTGACTGAGATTTGCCTGCGGACCTCTTGGGCTATGTCGACCAGCTAATCGTCAATGTGCTGTGGGTGAGACGGGATTCCAATCCTAGTGAGTATCGCCCTGCCTGCTGAAGTTGCACTTCCCCTGAGAGCTGAGGACTGCGGCACTGAGCTCAGCGTAAGTGTTATGTATACTGAAAGCCAAGACCCGCTTAGTTGGTGTGCTGATGGATAGACTGAGTGATGCCTTAAAGGCGCTTCTAATGAGGTCATCCACCTGGTTCTCTTCGCTTTTGTCGAGTGAGTAGTACTGTAGGCCGTACGTCACTCTGCTCAAAACAATGGCCTGGACAAGCCAGAAAGCATCCTTTTCTTTTATGCCTTTTTAGGTGATACGACAGATCATTCTGGCTATCTGTTTAACCGTAGTATTAAAGGTGGTTATCGTGTGTCTGGCTTTGACATTGCTTTGGACCCATAAGCCAAGTATATACGGGCCTGAGTAACCTTGGCTATGGCATGGCTGCCAACCTGTAAGTTTATGTCACCGTTACTTTTGTAATACTTACTGCATACTCTTACATTCCAAGCATGTATTCTTGGAATGTAGTTGATTTTTCAGACGCGCAGCTCAGTCCACTATTTCTTGCGAACTCCACCACAGCTATCGTAGCAGCCTGGAGAGTCTGCTCTTTCAGCGCCAGCGATCCCTTCGTCCGCATACAATGCCAAGGTGCAGGATTGCTTTAAGCTCGTGAGCAAGTCTGCGCATAGCGATGTTAAAGAGCAAGGGGGAGATCACTGCCTCTTGCGGTGTACCTTTATTCGGCATCGAGAACGGCACCGACCTCGTGTCGCCTATCCCAATAGTTGCCGTTCGCTCAGAGAGGAAGGATGTATTGTAGTTAAATGTCCGCTTTGTGCAGCCGATTGTGTTGAGCTCAGAGAGAATGGCCTCGTGCAAAACATTATCAAAGGCCTCTTGGAAGTCGAGGGCCAAGGTGAAATCTTCACCTCCTCGGGGTACGAAACTCATGACCTCTTCCTTTAAAAGGAAGAAGGCATCCTGGGTTGAGAGTCCGGAGCAAAAGCCAATCATAATGGCGGTAAAAGGTTTTCTTTTTCTATGTAATTTTGATGCGTGTTTGTACTACTTGCTCGTAGAGCTTGCCCATGGGCAACAGGCGGGAATATACCAATGAAACACGGACGTTCTTTCTGGAGCAAATAGCAGGGTCAGAATGGAACGCGATGAATGAGTGGGCACGCGGGACACAGCGACGCCACGCTAGCGAAAAGTTGGCAGATCCCACGTACAGTGGAAATCGATGATATGTGAGGCACGAATTATTAGGGTTGATATTTCACTCTAAAATCAGCACAATGCTACGAGGTGGAGGTAAATTATGCCGTACATGACTTACGTGTCATGATTATTGTGTTTGGATGTGTCGTTTACATCCGTCATCTATTCACGTCACATGATACCAAATTTAGTATATGTTGAGCTAGCGAAAGGGCCGCGAGCACGCAATGAGTGTGGTATGTTGTCATTTTCTTAAATGACATGCTCGTCAGCATTATCATGTTTGCACCAGCCACATACTTTCTTCATCCATTGACGTCACGCAACACCAAGTTTGCTATATGTGGAGTTAACGAAACGGACGGGAGTGCATCATGAAGGGTCCAATATACTTCGATGTAGCGTTGACGTGCGTGCACGCTGGGCGCAGCGACGCTATACGTTAGCAAAAGACGCCAGGCACGACCAGCGTCCATCGGCGCGGCCCGACGGCAACCGGCGCGAAATGCGGTATGCTCGCGCGGAAGCGGTAAGCGCAAGACATACATGCGATTTTCCGTGCGATGCGGCGTGCGGTGCGACGATGCGACAGCCGGAGTGGTGACGTTTCGTGACGTTTCATCGCATCGTATTGCCGCATAGCTGGTGCGGCGAGGATCAAACCGGCCAGATATTTTCGTCGCCGTATCGCACCGCCGCATTGCAGCAGCCAATCGGAACGCGAGCAGACGAGTGACGCGCCATCTTCCTGTAGCCGCTCCCATCACCTGTGATCCAGGCCAGTTCAAGCGCGTCGATGGAGTCGTGCGAGCGTGGATTTGCCGACATCGCCGACTGCGGTGGTGTGACAAACATCAAGTACATTTCCCTGGTGACATGATATCGTTCCGGATTGAATGAAGTGACGTTTGAACTGTGCCATTTCTGCACGACAACGCCCGTTTTGAAACCGGTAGCGAGATCGGAGATCGTGAGCAGCGATGCAAGGTCATTTCGCAGGTAAACATGGCTACTGGCGTCTCTGCGCTGGCTCGCTTGGATTCCTCCTTTGCTCTTCACCTTTGCTCTTCACATTGATGGCATCGATGAAGTAATACTGTATGATAACGCATTACATACACGTGCAATGCTTAATAGTGTTGTCAAAAACAAGCGCGCGATGACGAGGTCACGTGTGAACGGCATAGGCGACCTCCGGAGGTCGCCTATGCCGTTCACCAGAACGCATAAAATGCCGCATAAAATGCTATGCCGTTCACCAGAACGCATAAAAATCGAGATTCCATTAGTAACATGTTGTATGAACACATGATACATAAGTACATATCTTCTCATAGTGACCGACTACAAGCATTCAATTGTGCACGCCAGGCTTGACGAGCAATTGTGCTCGTCAAGTTGTGCTGTTTTTTTGCTCATTGTCCTAAACATTGTGTGAATGTTAAAATAACATTTAATTTGAATTCACGACTGCAATCATGCTGCAATGCTAAAAAATACGCAAATCAAGATGGCAAACAACAGACGAGTTGTTTTGATAACATACAGCATGAATAATTCGCTCAGCCATCTCGCGGCTCCCAAACCATACCAGGTTCGAAATTTATTCCCGCAAAGAGCCGTTTACAATGAAAACTAGATGAAATCAATCGCTGGCATGTTGCTGTAATGACCATTTTCCTCTGTGAAACTGTGCGAGATGACCACTTACTAGCTTAGCGCTCCCAAACAAGATTCAGAATGTAGTTGTTGCATCTTAGCCTCATTGTGCTGAAATGAAAATATCACAGTGAACTGCAAAACAGTGTGATGCAAAAAGATATCACATTACTACACTATGTGGTAATGCTGAATAAAAATCACAGTGAGCTAGAAAACACAGTGGGACAATACAAATATCACAGAAACATTAACAGAAAATGTCAACTATATACTCGCGGTTTCCGTGTGAATGACTAGACACCTTTGAAATGTGGGTAAAAAACACTGCCACTTGAACAGCTCGAACATACATTGAGAAATGCATATATCGAACATAAAAAATGCTGCACTCCTTGTACAAAGTAAATGCTAACCTAAATCTAGTAATATGTACTAAATGCAAACAAAAAACGAATAAAATAGAACATGAACAGCAACACGTAAACATATCAAAAACACTAAACCAATTATGAATGATAAAAAGTTGAAAACATGGCGAAAAACAAACTAAACTATGTATATGTCTCCCGAAGCGTATAAAATTGAACATGAACAGCAGCACCTAAACACATTGAAACCGACAAATCATTAATGAATGATGACAAGAAAAAACATTGAACACATGACGAAAAATTAAACTAAACTACGTATCCCTTTCTCGCAGAAAACCCTCAGCCATGGCCAGTGCCCTCCTGCACCGCTGCCGCCTTCTCCTGTGCCGCTGCCACACGCCGTGCTGCAGAAGCGATGCGGGTGGTCGATTTTTCATCTCCCACAGCACCTGCGATGAATCGTCATGGTGTAAATGTTTAAGTGAGCTGCCGGTAAACCCTTAACCATCTCGTGGCTGGAAGCTGCTCCTGCTGCCAAGAATTGCAACGGGCACAACAATTTCCCCTCAGTTGAAGATCAACTGGCCTGATGGCATCCTTTGAAAGTGGGAAGCTTTGTGTACAAGCTATGTCCTCCTCGTGCGGACCTACAAACATTTGTTGAAACTGCTCTTTATTAATGTCCTCAAATGCATCTCTCACCATGAAAGAGCCCCAGGGCTAACCAACCTTTTGCCCGGCAGTTTATCATTGCAGATACCCGATACCATGCCCTCAATACAATGCATGGTTCTTGTTTACAGCCCAAGTTGGTTTCAGTCATCATAATAGAACATGGAGAATGCTTATGCCCCTTATGTAAAATGTAAACGAGGCTTCATTTCGCTCATTGGCTGTTCACTTCCCTTCGTCCTCGCGACCGCTGCGGACCACCCATTTTTTGACGTCACCGACAGACCGCCTCCGTCCGGATTTGGAATTTGTATATAATTGCACCACTGGCGTGGCAACGCCACGTGAAGCGACGAAATGAACGCTCGCGAGCACGCGCACCGCGTAAAGTGCCAACCAATGGAACGCGTGTACACGCGCCTGCGCGTCAAAAGCGTCTAGTCGCGCCTGTGGAGGAAAAAGGCGCACAACCACTGGCACGCGTCAACCGCGTTGACGCCATGCGTCCAAGGCCGATGCACAGTGTTGCTTGATATTTTGGCTTAGAACTGTCCAAGTTCCGCACAGAACGGCACGTTCTTAACTGGGGCGGGTTGGTATGTTTTAGAGGATATGAGAACACGTTAAAAAATTGACAGTGCTTCACCCACCACAGTTTAGACTATTTTAGAAGTAATTGATATTCCAGTACCAAAAGTAACTATAGTGGTATGCACCAGAAATCAACATCGGTGCGTGTGCCGCTCCCGTGAATGAACATTCGCGGCTAGGATACTGTACGTCTATCATAGGCGTGTGCAGGGTTCTGCTTACGGAAGGGGGGCAAAAGTTCGTCGCAGTGCCCCCTCCCCCTTCTTATGAGGTCCATTTAGGGGCTGACGTAGCATTCCCTCCTGTTAATATATGGAAATGACATTGAGCCCCCTCCCCCCTTCTCTCTTCGGTCAATGAGGCGGGAGCTGCCCTCCTAATCAGGTATACAAACCACTGGGTTTCTACACCTGCATTACCAAATTTATTAACAATATCGTGAATATGCTGGTACCTTCAGTACATTTACACTTCATATTTTATGGCACTCAACTTAATAATCACGCCTGAAACTTCATGATCTGAAAGATTTATGTCATAAGACTACAATTGAGGCCAGAGTAGCAGGTTTTCGGCTGATGTGTCTGTAAGAAATATCCTGTAACGCAACAAAGCACACCTGGTTCTTATTGATACAACAGATATTGGTCATAAGATAGCAAGCAAATACTGTGTAGAATGCTTTTGGGCACTTTGCATAGTCGAAATGTGCCCTATTGCAACTAAATGTGCCTGACACTTCACGAGGTGACAGATATCGGTCATAATATTGCAAATGAACCCTGTATAGAATATTTCTGGGCGTTGTCTTTACTCAAAGTATTCTTTAATGTGACAAACCACACCCAACTGTTCATGAAGTCACAGATATCGGTCATAATATTGGAACTGAGCCCTGTATGGAAGACTTATGGACGTTGTCTTTACTCAAAGTATTCGCTAAAGCGGCAAACCACACCCAAATGTTCATGAAGTCACAGATATCAGTCATAATATTGGAACTGAACTCTGTATGGAAGAATTCTGGACGTTGTCTTTAGTGAAAGTATTCTCTAAAGCGACAAACCACACCCAACTGTTCATGAAGTCATAGATATTGGTCATAATATTGGAATTGAACCCTGTATAGAAAGCTTTTGAACGTCGCCTGCAGCCGAAATGTTCTCCAATGCAACAATGCAGACCCTACTCTTCATGATGTGATGGATTTAGGTCATGAGGCTGTAATTGTGTTCTGTGGGGAGGGCTTTAAAATGATAAGCGTATTGGAAATATCCTCTAATGCAAGAAACCGAACCTGGCTCTTGATGATACAACAGATACTGGTCATAAGAATGGAACCAAGCACTACGTATAATGCTTTTGTGCATTTTTGGTAGTCAAAATATGCTTTAACGTAACTAACTGAACCTGAAACTTTCATGATAACACAGATAATGGTCATAGGACTGCAACTGAACCCTGTATGGAACACTTTTGGGCGTTGTCTGTAGTTAAAGTATTCTCTGAAATGACAAACCGCACCCAACTCTTCATGAAGTCACAGATATCGGTCATAATACTGGAACTGAAACCTGTATGGAAGACAGCGAAAATGTTCTCCAATGCAATAAAACACACCCGACACTTCATGATGCAACAAATATTAGTGATCAGATTGGAACCGAGCACAGCGTGGAACACTTTCGGATGGTATAATTATTTATTTTCAAATAGGGCAGCCCAATGTGAGGCTACTGCAGGAGTGGTGTACATATATACAAAATGAAAGCATTTAAACAGGAATATCACAATAAGTGTGCCTACGTAAACAAATATCACTACCCCCTGAGTGCAGCCCGGTTAAAAATTAGAGAAATAGAACATTATTATGATACAAGTGCCTCCAAAAAGTCAGATACGCTGGTATGACGAACCAAACCTAGTAGATCATTCCAGTGTTTGATAACTTTATTTGAACGTGTTAGAGAGCACTACAAATGCCTTCTAAGCTGGATTGCGATTGCATATCAGTGCTGTCTTGAAGGTTTCTTCACTTTGCTGCTTGTTTAAATATCTTTTAACATCTACAAAATGCATCTGACACTTCTTGATGAGACAGACATTGGTTTTGAGATTGCAGCCAAGCACTGTGTAGAAAGCTTTCACATGTCATCAATAGTCAAAATACCCTATAATGCAACAAAGCATGCCCAAAATTTTTTGATGGGACAGATACCGGTCATAGGACTGCACCAGAGCACCGTACAAAAGTTTTGGCAAGTTTTCTAACATAGCTAAACTGAATATCTTGATATTTTGAATATGCTTAAGTGCGTGCGTATATAGTCCAAGTTAATGCGTATACTAAAGAAACTGAACAGAAATGAAGCAGTCCTTGGAAACACATACAAAGATTCAATGTTCAAAACCATATAATAAAATCTTCAGCTCATTACAGTCTGGAGGAACAGATAAATTCTGAACAGTTCTGAACGGTGTCATAAGTCACATAAGGTACTTTTTGCATTTCTTCAATACAAAGTGCAGCACAGTACTAGCGCACCTTTATTCATTCTGTGCATACATGTGGTGACCTTCTCTTCCTACTATCGTGTCATCGTGCAGCTGATTTCAAATCAGGTGCTTCTTACAATGTTTTCAGTTACCTGTCCAGCTGTAAACAAAACGTGTGTTAAAGTAAACTGTAAAACGACGGAGAAGCACCATTGTATGCTGTTATGACCGTCGTCAGTAGGCGCCATGCTGTCGCTGGGCAGCGCAGCCGGGCAGCGTTCCCACGCCTAGAACCCAGTTTTCTCGGAACCAGCGTCCAGAGACGACGGGGGAGCGGCGCTCTTTTAATCCTTAAACAAGTAGCCGACTGGCCGGCTGCCTATGCCCGCTAGGTATTGTCCCTGCTAGCTGGAGGATGAGACGTCGTGTCGCCGCGACGCCATAAGCCCTTCCAGAGAGGACAACAAAGACAGCGTCTTCCTTGGAAGAAAGCGCGGCCTCCGCCACAAATTGCCTTGCTAATTGAGCGGACAGATTGGTGGACCATTTGATGTCTGCTGTCCGGAGCTTGGGACCCCTCGACCAGCGACACACACGACGAGGAAGAGCCCCTCTGGCGCCACCTTGCAGTGCAGTGATCACGACTCAATTTTGGATGTTCACGTGCGCCGTGCATGCTCGTACCCCTCGCCTGTTGTGTGATTGTGATTGGTGTTCCACTCAAGAAGGAGGAGCCCGACAGGGCTTATAACGACGCCGCAGGGTGCTGGACGTCGCTCTGGACCATGTAACGGTTCAACCACCATGCTCGTGGTTTGTGAAACTCTCAACCTCTCTATGCTGTAAATAAGTGTAAATAGTGCCATAAACCTGTTTGTTTTTCGTATCCCCAATTTGTCTACACCACGCTACCACAAAAGACCAGGCAGACCCCAGTTCGCAACAACGGGTCCTCAGTGCTGGGATCCACAACAACTGGTTGGCAGCGGTCGGATACGAAGCTACAAGAGACAACAGTCGGCCCGCGAGAAGCAGCTGGCTCGAGACATGGATCACGTATGGGTGAGTGCTTGGCTTTTCCTTTGAGTGAACCAGGTTCTAGAAGAGGGTTAAAATTTAGAACCGGTAGTTAACTTTGCCGAAACACTCAGTTTCGCCGTTTCGGAAAGTTATTTTGGAAGTAGCGAGCACTCAGTACGATCATGAACTTACGGGAGCTGCAGAAGCCGGACTTGTTGCTGTTGTGTGAGGAATTGGGGATCGATACAAAGGGTTTAGCACGAAACCCCATAATCATTCAAGTGATTAATGATTTGAGGGCTGATGATGAGGAGCTCTGTGAAGCATGTGACCTCATCAGTCAAAGAAACAGACAGCAGAAAGAGGAGGAAGAGACTGCTGCTGCTGAAAAACATTTATTTACAGATGTTATTTACAGGGAGGGTGAGAACGGTCCTTAAAGGGCCGCCCCGTACAAAAACTAGGTGAGCTCCCTCTTACGGGAGCCCATTGGCGTTGGCCGCGGCCCGGACACGCTCGACCAGGGCCCGTTGGGCCGTCAGGTCAGAGCAGCCGAGCAGGGCTGCCTCCCAGTCCTCCCGCGAAGGGTTGGGTAGTGGGGTAAGGTTTGGGGTTTTTTGGCATGCCCACACCATGTGAAAAATGTCAGAGGAATTTTCCTCACAATGTGGGCACTTCCCCGTACAAGCGGGGTCAAAGTTTTTCATGATTGCCGGGCACAATAGAGTGTTAGTATAAAGGCGAAGGAGGATTCGCTCCTCCGCCTTCGTGAGGCCCTTACAGGGTTTCGGATAGACGTTATGGCCAGATTGGTAAGGAGGAAGAGAGGCGTGAGCGCGAAAGAGAGGAGCGTCGCTTAGAATGCGAACGTGAAGCAGAAAGACAGGCGCACGAGATCGAGATCCGCAAACGAGAACTTGGGTTGAGGGAAAGGTTGGGCAGTGGTCCCTAGCTAGTGGTACCTTACCCCAACAAGGAGGCAGAGTTCAAGATGTCCCGGTACATCCAGCCATACGTGTTATCAGGGGATATTGGTCTGTACCTGGTAAATTTCGAACG
The DNA here is from genome assembly GCF_043290135.1 of Rhipicephalus microplus. Taxonomy (NCBI): domain Eukaryota; kingdom Metazoa; phylum Arthropoda; class Arachnida; order Ixodida; family Ixodidae; genus Rhipicephalus; species Rhipicephalus microplus. The sequence continues at coordinate 300,485,095 of NC_134700.1, read as the reverse complement.
GATGTGCGAGAAAATGTCATTCGAGCAAGACACCTGGTCACAAAGGCTACTCACTGTTCTGCCCTGCGAGGCAGCGGAGGTTGTTGCGCGACTCAGCAAGGAGGACGCAGACAACTATGAGAAGGTCAAGACTTGCCTTCTAAGAAAGTATGGACTTTGCGCAGAGGCTTTTAGACAAATATTTCGGAGCGCTAAAAGAGCTAGAGCTATCCTGACTTTCTGTACAAAATGAGAGCAAATTTGACAGAATGGCTAAAGAGCACCGAGTCATACAGTGACAGGAACGCTGCAGTGGAGAGGATTCTATTAGAACAGTTTTTGAACTGTCTCCCAGAGCAGGAGAAAAACTGGTTACTCGACCGGAATGACATAAAGTTCGGCGACGAAAGCGGCTGAACTTGTCGAAGAGTACGCATCACGCAGATATTATTGCAGCAACCAGGGAGTCGTTAGAACCTATAATTCCAACTACAACTCGAATAAAGGTTATGGGAAACATTTTTCGAGTTTTCGAAATGAGAAAAAGAAAAGAAAGGTCCCGTCTGGCAAATTTCAAAAGAAGGACGATAGTGAACCAAGTGAGGAGGGGCAAAACGCGGGACAAGCGAAGAATGCTTTTAAAGTTAAGAAGCCGTTCACTTGCTTCAAGTGCAATGAGACTGGTCACATAGCAGCGAACGCCAAAAAGAAAAGATGGCGTTTTCATATATCAGTGACTGCGAAGAAAACATGAGGTTATTGGAGCCTTACATGCATGACCTGGTTGTGAATGGAAAGCCATGTAAAGGGCTGCGCGACTCGGCGGCAACAATAGATGTTGTCCACCCGTCGTATGTGTCGCCATCTGACTACACAGGACAATGCTCGTGGATCCGCCAAGTGGTGGAAGAGCAGAGAGTATGCTTGCCCGTTGAAGCTGTGGAAATCGAGGGCCCTTTCGGTAAATTAACAACCGAGGCTGCAGTTTCAGAAAAACTCCCTAAATCTTATCCGTACTTGTTCTCAAACAAGTCGGATATGTTATTGCGAGAGAAGGGCATTCCTTTCGGTGACAGGGTAGTACAAGCGTTAACCCGTTCAAAAACACGAAAATTGGCAACTCATTTAACGTCTGAAAAAATGCTATAGAGGAAGTGCGTGATACAAAAGTGGTGAAAATGAAGGAAAGCAGTTCAGACAACCGTGGTAGCAAGACACTTGAGATTTGTCACTCAAAGAAGGAATCTCGCAAGTATGCGTTACTTCCGCCAGCATCAGACAGGTTAACTTTACTTCTGAATGGGAACAAGGGCAGCTTGGCTACTGAGCAGTTAGATGAGGATACCGCCATTCAGGAAATTAGAGAGCATGCTGATAGCGAGGCCTTGGCCGGTCTGGAGGTAGAGACCGTTTCAAAAGACGGTACTTGCGAGAATGAGGCGGGTGCCAGCATCCATATTGCGCTCAGTAAGGAGCTGGAAACCATCCTCATGCCTAAAAAGGACGCTTCAACATCGTCAAATGTAGGCATGGTTGGCGTAGTGGCTGGTGAGAGCAAGAACGCCATGCTTCAGCAGTGCAGTGATACCATCAAGGTGGTTCACAAACATCGCAGGAAAGGGAAGAAGCGGAAGCGTTCGTTACTGCGTAAGCCTAGGACAGGTCCCCCTCAGTCGCAAGAAAAACGAGAGGGTAGGCCGTTAATCCGTTTTAAGAAACGTCAATGGTGGCGTTCATGGAGGCACAAGCGGCGAGCCAGGTGTAGAGGGGGGAAACAAGGTGCGTTACACTAACGAAACGCGCGGTTGAGTTCGGCGACTTCGGGAAAGCGGCCTTGCCCGAAGGGTCAAAGTCGAAAGGGCTGAGTGGCTAAATACCGCGCAGGGGTGAATACAAAAAGAAAATGGCACAGGCTGCCCCCCCCCCCTCCCCAGCTTCTGGCGTCCCTTCCAAATTTCTAAGGGAAACAGGCCGAAGTGGAAAATTAGGTGTGACGACAGTGCACTGCTTAGAGTTTGGGCATTTGGTAGCCTCTGGCGTGCTCTAAAATCACCGAGACCGCGACCCCATCGTGTGCGATTCAAGCGAATCTAGTTGAGAAAAGGGGGTGGTCAGACTGAGTAACACATGCGTGTTCAGTATGGTTACTTAGTTTTACTTTGTAGATGTAATTTCAGTCCTTTCAATTTTTTAAGTAACGTGATGCGGTGTAAAATTTTCAGAAGGAAAACCGCCGAACCGAAGGCTGAAAGTTAACATAGAAGTTCTTTAATCATTAGGGCTAATATGGGCCAAAGGTGAAAACTGAAAAATTGTTATTTTTCTAGTATTTTCAAAGGTTTAGTGTAGTTTTTTATGCCTTCACTGTCACATGGAAGTGGCGTGAATTGGCATTTAAGGAAGAAGATATTAACATAAACCGAATGATTTCGTAAAATGATTAGGTTTGGCGCGACACAGTGGAGTTGTCGTTGCGCGCCTTGAGAATTGAGCCATTGGTGCACTTTTAGCAAAACCTTGTACATTATTGTGAGTTGCGTTTGACGAGTATTGCACTTAGCATTGCTTTTGTGTTGTACACGGTGTGTTGCAACGTAAAGTAAGGATGAACGTTTGGACCAACTGTAAAGGATTAAGCGTTTGGTTAGTAGTGCCGTGCATTTTGCAGCGATGTAAAAATGAGAATAATTGAAAACGCTCAGGTGAGCTCAGTGGTTTGTTTTTCTTCTCAGAGGCGTTAGCACAGGCAAGTAACTTTAACTGAATGAAGCTGCAGAAGGCAGCGATTTTTCCCTCGGTTTCATTGGTTTTCTTTGAAGAATCATTGATCAAGAGATCATATAAACGGATGATTAAGCTTTCCCTAAACGTCAAGGTAGACCGTTAGGTCACAACGTAGGTTAAGGTTTTGGGAGGCTGGCGAGCCCACTGTCTCAGCAGCAGGTGGTTATTGCCGCCGCAGAAAAATACAGACGTTACTACAATTTTAGCCCTTGCTGAATCCGAGTTTGTTCAGCGTTTGCGTACTTGACCGATGCTCTCCGCGGGACAGAACCGATGAAAGTAGTCGGCGATGAAAAGAAGGAGGCAGCCGTATGTCAGGACGACAATGGTAAAGACCAAAGCTGCACTTTACTTGTGCCGGAAATTGGGCTCTCGTGAGATAACATACTGTGCTTCAGGAAAGGAGTGCGCTTGCCTTGTGTAGGGCATTCATCAGTGGCAGTGTTGTCTCAGAGGGGTTAAATTTAAAGTAGAGACAGACCATTGTCCTCTTACTTGGCTGCAAACCGTGACATCGAAAAACAGTCGCCTTGTGAGGCAGAGCTTGATTCTTCGAAAATATAATTTTGGCATTAGGTATAATGGCAAATTGAAGGCAAACGCTGACGCGCTCAGCCGCTCTTTCTAAGCCATTCTGGGGTGCTCTTGATGTATCAAAATTGATATTTTAGTTTTTTTCGTGCATCTTATTATGTAAATTTGTAAGGTAGCACGTCTGGTTTCTCAGCTCAAGTGAGCCCTGAGAGTTCTGAGTGTGAGATTTTTGTTAAAAGCTAGTAAAGAAAATTGGTTTGCCATCCCTCTTTTGGCTTGGTTTGTTCGAAGGGGGACGAGTGCTTGCTTGTGCATGTGGTCGAGTTTCAGAAACGCTGTCGAAGATTTCGGCAGTTACCTAGACCATGCGACAAGCAAAGGCGAGTTCCTAACATTGAACTACGGACCCTTTCGTCGTTCCTGCGAGCAGCAGCGGTGACTGCTGCCCTCCGTGACTCATCTGGTGACGGGGAAGCTGTTATGACCGTCGTCAGTAGGCGCCATGTTGTCACTGGGAAGCGTAGCCGGGCAGCGTTCCCACGCCTGGAACCCAGTTTTCTCGGAACCAGCGTCCAGAGATGACGGGGGAGCGGCGCTCTTTTAATCCTTAAACAAGTAGCCGACCGGCCGGCTGCCTATGCCCGCTAGGTATTGTCCCTGCTAGCCGGAGGATGAGACGTCGTGTCGCCGCGACGCCGTAAGCCCTTCCAGAGAGGACAACAAAGACAGCGTCTTCCTTGGAAGAAAGCGCGGCCTCCGCCACAAATTGCCCTGCTAATTGAGCGGATAGATTGGCGGACCGTTTGATGTCTGCTGTCCGGAGCTTGGCACCCCTCGACCAGCGGCACACACGACGAGGAAGAGCCCCTCTGGCGCCACCTTGCAGTGCAGTGATCACGACTCAATTTTGGATGTTCATGTGCGCCGTGCATGCTCGTACCCCTCGCCTGTTGTGTGTGTGTTATTGGTGTTCCACTCAAGAAGGAGGAGCCCGAGAGGGCTTATATCGACGTTGCAGGGTGCGGGACGTCGCTCTGAACCATGTAACGGTTCAACCACCACGCTCGTGGTTTGTGAAACTCTCAACCTCTCTATGGTGTAAATAAGTGTAAATAGTGCCTTAAACCTGTTTGTTTTCCGTATCCCCATTTTGTCAACGTTCATTTCCTCAACCCGAAGCTACACCACGCTACCGCAAAAGACCAGGCAGACCCCGGTTCGCAACAACGGGTCCTCAGTGCTGGGATCCACAACAATGGCTATAACTATGAGTATCAGAATGAACTATAAACTAAGAATTTGTGTGTTAGAATGCCTCCAAACAACGCATGCGCTACTGCAGAACAAGCGAGAAGTGATATAGCAGGCAATAGCAGCAGCACTTAATCATGCAACTTTGTTTTTCGATCACCACAGCAACGCACGCTCGTGTTTCTATCTTGTACATGAATGGACATGAGACCGCTGACAGCTGAATGTGTCAACGTCGCTGGTACCCGACACGAAATCACGTCACACTACCGCCAACTAGCACACGATTGTTATTAGCTTGGCAACACACAAAAACGATTTGCACCGAAGCCAACGAATGTTTCAGTGTCATACAATTAGCAAATACACTTTTATAAGTACGTACGATTTGACATCGCCGAAATGTGCTGGCTAGTGCGAGGTTCGCTTTCAGCGATGATGAATACCGATGTTTGAAACAAACACAGTGCAGATAAAAACTCCTCCGTATGCACTACGCAATGTTTCGGGCGTCGTATATGGTGTCTTGTTGCGACGGAAAGTACCGTATCGACGGAAAGTACCGTAGATTTTTTTAGCCGATGTGCCTCGTATGTGCTGGTTCATACGAACTAGACGGTAGAGGCCTACGCTGGATGCAGACGACACCACTCTGAATTGCCTCCGCGGTAGGCGAGGGCTCATGCTCAAAGCTTCGAACCTCCGCAGTCTGTTTACACTCATTTTTAGCAGAGAAAATCACAGATCAAAGCACAAGAACACTGACATGCTTCAGTAGTCTGTGCGATGTTTTCGCTCGAAAGACGATCGCACTCGGGACCGGCGCCGGCATTCGCTGGATTTGTCGGCGTCGCTCAAACTCGGCATAAAACTGCGTCACGCTGGAAGCACTCGCAGTCATTCGTCGTTTCGTTGTCGTTCCAGATTACGAAGCGGTCATTCAGGAACGTTTGAAGTAGTTTCCGTGCTTGCTATCAGCGCTCGGTCGTGCCTTCAAAGCGGCGGCCATTAGGCATAACATTCGGAGGCATCGCGGCCTCTGGTTGGTTGGCGCACGACGTACTGTACTCCTGACCTGCCCAGCTGGCGGTGGTCTACGGAGCTGCCTGCGTTGGCTCGGATTCCGAACTTCGCCGCCTAGGGGAGCTCGAGTTACCCCAGCTGAGCGCCGGTGAATGCATGGGAATGCATGGATTGCCGCCGGTTAGAGAAGAGTTTCATCGCGCATTGAGTAAATGTCACGGTGATCTTGAATCATTTCATTTCATGTGACTTTGGGAATCTTCTTTTGCATTTTAGGTGACATTTCAGTGCATTATTTTTCAAATAGAATCGCAAATTAGGTACAGACACATGTGTCAGCGTGCAAAACAAGAAAGAATGACGACGTAGACAGGTTGTAAAAAGCGCTGGCCACCGAATGTTTATTTAACTCATGATACCAGCATATGTGTATACAATGGTAAGCTGGTTGCCGTTGGATCACACTCAGCTTGCTTGCATTTACTGTATAGGCAAGAAAGGGCAAGGACTATGACAGTTGACAGTGTCCGTGGCATCCGGCGCGCGTAGAAAACAATACAAATACAGATAATTTCGCGCATAAATACCTTCGTCTCAAATGGCAAATGTAGATCGCAGGTACCTGAATAATCAATTGAAGACACCCTGCAATTGTTTTGAAACGAAACAGCACTCAAGATAACTTATTAAACGCTAATTCTTCACACAATGGGTGTGTTTCAAACACTAGTTGCATAACAACATGTAGTGACATGGTTTTCATATGTGCACTCATGTCATCTTTCTTTTTTTGTTATTAAACAGTTGTGAGTATAGAGCGTCGTCTTTTACTTTCTTAAGGTTGTCGGTTTATTTTTATTTTTTGCGCTAATATGCGTTTCAGTCTGCCATGCACCACCAACCAGCCCAGTAACTCACTATTTTGGAGACACGCAGTCATCTACAACACAGGAATCACCTTGATCCATTTTTCATGGACCACGGTCACTGGAAACTTATGAAAAGTCACATCAGGAGGCTTCCCTTGCCTTGATTCGCAGAAAGGCACGCAGCACACCACCATTGTGATTGTTAATTTGTACCAAGAAAGCTCGCTTCGCTGGTGTACAAACTGCACCGACCTGCACGCTTCTGTCCCAGCTCGGCACGAGCTGCGTGCGACAGGTAGCGAAAGATCGTCATTATACTTTGAAGTTTATTCAAAAAGAGGTTTTTATTCATTTTAATTGTCCAGAGTGTATGCATGCGTAAACATTCCTGCTTTTCTCCCAGCGTCACGTGAGCAGACGAAAAAAAAAAGCGTGGCGACCCAAGTTTTGGCCGCCAGCAACCGGTGCGGATGAGGTAAGTTGCAGCGCCACAGGGCGCTTAGCGGCAGGCACTAATGCCAGAAAGGGCCTGCTGGCGCTTTGCTTGCTGGGCAGGTCAGAAAAATACAGAAGGTCGTGGGTTGGCGCCGCTGTACGCGTGGTGACGTAGCGTACGCGTGGAAATCTAGGAGGCGTTGAAAATACCAAGTCTGGCACGAGGCGTTGGCCCGGCTTGATCCCTCGCGCCTCCTCGCGTATGCCCCTCCGACGCCGACGCCGAGAGGCGCATTTGACGCTTTTGACACGTAGACGCGAGCATACGCGTGCCAGTGGTTGACACTTAACGTCGAAATGTATTGCCACCTTTACTGTGGAGTGTAGTCATGTTCTCACATGACACACATCTCATGATTATCATGTTTACCGTAGTCAAATACCTTCGTCATCGATTGACGCCGCGTAATACACAGCTTGGCATATGTGAAGCAAGCGAAATGGCCGCGAGCGCATTAAGAGTATGGCATGTAGTCATGTTGTTACATGACCCGCATGTCATGATTAGTATGTTTGGTTACCTATGTCGTCCATTTTCGTCGCGTAGTACCGAGTTTGGTACGTGTGAAGCAAGCGAAACGGCCGCGAGTGCATCATGAGCGTAGCATGTAGTCTTGTTATACGACACGCATCTCATGTTTGTCATGTTTGCACCAGTATCGTACCTCCGTCATTCATTCACGTCCTGTAAGACCAAATTTGGTACAAGTGATGCTAGCGAAACGGCCGCCAGTGCATCATGAGCGTGGCATGTGGTCATGTTGTTCATGACACTCATCTCATGATTATCGTGTTTGCACCAGTCACATACCTTCGTCATCCACTCACATACAGTAATACCGAATTTGGTGTATGTGACGCTAGTGAAATGGCTTTGAGTGCATTATGAGCGTGGCATGTAGTCATGTTGTTACACGACACGCATGTCATGATTTTCATGTTAGGGTCAGTCGCTCGTGTTGGGCATGCAATCATGTCATACCACACCAGTTTTGCAACGTGTCATGTGAACGAAACCACCGCGCAATAGTTGCAGGACCATGAAATGTAAATCATGACATATATGTCACGATTTTCACGTTATGACTAGTCAAATATGTTCTTCATGCAGTCATGTTATGCCATTTTAAGTTTGGTATTGATACCATTATCGAAACGTCCAGGAGAGCTAAAAGTCGTGGACGGCTAGATAGATAGATATATCCGCTCAACGTCACCGAAATTCGCTAAGAAATTCTTAACATTTAAAACGTGAGCTCCGACGCAAGGCCATGGCTGACGCGACCAACGTCCGTATGCGCACCCAAAGTTGGCACCATTCCAAGGCACGGCGCACTTGCGACTTCTGATCGAATCCGCCGATTTTCGGGGAGTGGGAAATGTTGCTCCGCGGAGTGCATCTCGCGATAGAGGTGCTCCAGATCTGCCTATGGAACATACAGGGAGCACCACCAATCTGCCAATGAAATAAACTTGCTCCGCATGGAGCAGAAGAAAACATTACCGGAAGTGCTCCGAATCTTCCAATTGATCAGCCCATTAAATTTGCTATGGGGCCTGGTGAGTGGTCCTTTTACTCACCAAATTAGACAATTTTTACCTGACGAGCGCAATGCGTACATGGGGCGTTCACGATCACGTCTGCCTAAATCTGCAGCTGCGGAAACGGGTCGAATTTCAAGACGAACGCTACTTGCCCTTGCTTTCGTGGGAGCGCGCCCCAAGAATAAGAGCGTGGCGTACATGACTGCTCTTACGTTGCCAAAGTAGCACGTGACATGGCGAAAATGTTTTGCGATGGCATGAGCAGATTATGCAATTTGTTGCTTGACTAGATGATTAAAACTTGAGATAAATAATGAGACGCAATAAGGGAATGTGCTCGTCTTTTCCATTTTTTTCCTCCGTAAACTGAAACGACATGCGGGGATGAGCTTCGCATGCGTGCACGGTATAGTGAGTTGTAACAATATACCCCGTTGTTAGCGCAGCGAGCAGACGCCAGTCCTGGCTCGATACAAATTTAATGGTCCTGTGCGTTCGAGCACTCAATACGCCTATCTATTCTAGCGCGTCTAAACCAGCGTCTCCACGCGAGCGCGCACACCTTTTTGGTGCACACCAAGGCATCCATCTTGCAGAAAGAGGCACTAGATCACAAAATGACGGTTGTCGACAAAACAACGCCACAGACATGCTCGGGGGTTGGGCTTGTTCGGACCGTCATGTGCTCGTGACCTTTTGGTCGGATGTTGGAGAGGGTAGGGAAGAGGTTTGGCTTGCGAAGGCTACTCGGGGTGAGCGACGGCAACGGTTTCGACTCGCTCGCCTCCTCACATCTTCCTTTCGCGTCGCTTAAAAAAAAGTTTTTCTCAGCTTGTAGTGAACAGATTGAAAGAAATGTTGTGGCACAATGCTCTTCATAGGACACAGAACAACTTCCACGGTTTTATTAAAATTTGTCGTGGGGCCTGGTGAGTGGCCGTTTAAAAATCAACCCAAAAGTATCTGACGTAGCAAAGGAAAGGTGATAGGCTTGCAATACTCACGCTGCACACACGAGATGCATTCGTTAGCTGTAACTTGTCATGCTTTATTCTCACTGCCTATATATGTCTTCTTTATGGATCTCATGGAGAACATCTTCCATCCAATTCTAGAATGGTTCGTGCACTGTGGCATGCAGCATCCAGTGATTTTGTGGCTTTCTCGACGAATAAGACGGGTGCGCGAGGCGAGGCGGCACATGGAGGAAGAAAATAATAAAGAGAGGCCCTCTCGTATCCAAATGCATTACACAATCTGACGACTAAGAAACAGGTGCTTGTTGCCATCGATGACGCCTTTAAAGTCTGTGGTCGTTTTGGTGCCGACTGAAACGATGACGCTTGAGCAATTCGGAATGGTGACTACATCTTCCAGCGCATTTAATGCGTGATTCCTTGGTGTTGTGGGGTCGGTAGCATGTTTTCTGAGCCTAATGTTATTGACTCGGACCTCAGGTCACTAACAGCGCTGCATTGACTTAGGAATTCCATCCTGAGTATCAGATCCTTGGAGCAATGTTGCAGTATTACAAAGCTTGCTGGATAAGTCTCGTTATATGGTGACTCTTGCTATACAGACTCCAGTCGGTGTTATTAAATGATCTCCAGCTGTCTGAATTTCGGGACCCTGCCATTCAGTATTCATTTTCTTCAACTTCGTCACGAAAGGCCGACTGACGACGGAATAATCGGCTCCAGTGTCGGCGAGAGCAGTGACTTGGTGGCTGTCGAAAAGTACGTCAAGGTCGCTGGTTTGTCGTCGTGCGTTGCAATTGGGTCGTGGCGTCGGATCATTGCTTCGGCGGTTTGTACCGCTGTTTCGATGTTGCGTCATCAGGTCTTCTTCTGGCCGCGAAGTTTCGACGTCGGGACTGCGTTCAGGTGACATCGAGTACTTGAAAGTTTCGTCATGGCGTTGTCGGCGGGGGCGGAAGATCTTCGACACTTCGTCGCACAGCAACATTACATGCATCGGTTGCTGCCTTTAATTTTCCATGTACGGGCTCCGGAAACGGCCCCAAGTAGGGCCGGTGTACTGTCGGCGTTGCGGTGACATCGGCTTAGCGACGGGAACGGTAAGGTCGCCGGGATGTCCACTGCGCTTCTGCAAGGTAGTCGGCGTGGTAGGTGTGACCAGCTTCTCCACAGTGGCAGCTTAGTGCGCGATGCTCGGAAGCGCGCCAAACGTCAGTTTTCCTAGGCGTGCATCGCTGGCCAGCTGGCAGGCGGTATGACGACGGGGGAGGGGGGGAGAGGGTGATGTTGTCTCGCGGCAAAACTGCGATGATGCAGCTTCTTGGCACGGGCGTGCAGAAGGGGCCTGACGGCGGGCTGCTGCAGCATAGCTCATGGCTTGCACCTGTGACCGTAGAAGCTGAGGAACGCCCAGTTGGATCTCCTGGCGCACGATGTCCGCGATAGAGTCCACTTTAGGCCGCGCTGAAGGTAGCGATTTCCGCAGCTCTTTGCACGATTGCTTGGATTGTCTCTCGCAAGTTAGTGGTTCCCAGCGCTTGGATGTTGCCGTAGCTTGCAGACGACACGCTGTGGTTGTATTGCCATGTCCGCATCTCGAGCGTCTTCTCAGTTGTGAATGCTTGCGAGGCGAATTCAGTGATCGTATTCGGCGGGTTTCTGATCAGTCCGGCGAAGAGTTCTTGCTTCACACCCCTTATAAGGAAGCTCGCTTTCTTCTCCTCGGTCATGTTGGGGTCAGTGCTATGGAACAGCCGGGTCATCTCTTCGACAAAGATGTTCACTCTTTCGCTTGGAAGTTGAACACGTGTCTCCAAGGCAGTAGCGACACGTTCCTTGCAAACGACGCTCGTGAAGGTGCTCAGGAACGTCGTCTGAAAGACATTCCAGGTTCGTAGGATGGGTTGCCAGTTCTCTAACCATGCCTTCGCGGCGTCTTCTAGGGTGTGGGAATTGAGGCTAGCCCGCTGCCTTTGCGCGGGCTTTTCCGCCTTTTCTGCCGTTCTCATGTCCCGACATGCCTGCCCTCCTTTGCTGTCTGCCGTGGTGGGAGAGCAGAGTGACGTTTGACTCCCTCACCCGGAAGCGGATGTTGACTGTGGCGCCGCGCGCGGGGACTCCCGAGAGGTTTTCACGCGCTGCGTCGGGAGCGGGCAGATACTCTCCGGGACAGCAAACGGTGAGCCAGGCTATCTTTTCCGTCCGTCGACTCCCGTCACTCGGGGCTCGTCGGACTTCGCTGACGGCGCCTCGCGCCCGAAGCGAACGCTCACCTTTTGTTGCCCCGCTGCGTACGCACGGTCGAGGGGTGGTACGGTGTCCTAGTGCGTGGCCTAGCTACGCCGACCCATCTCCATTCGAAGCCAACGCGAGCGCCTTTGCCCTCGCTCGAGCAACCGGGCCTTGGTCCCGGTGTCTCCGTGGATCACCTTTACCGCAGAGACGTGCTCGTGGCACCCTGTGTAGTACCTTGTGCCCGTGGCGTGGATAAGCCTACTTGCTTTCCCGCCGCGCCTTTTTGCAACGGGCTGTACTGCGTTTGTTGTTGCCACAATAAAGTGTTGCGACTTTGAGCAGTATCGTGTTCTCACCACGGCGACGGTTAACGTGTGCCCTGCGGCTCGCTAAGACCGAACCCACGCTGCTGGCCGTACTTCTTCGGGATACGTGTACACCACAAGGGAAAGTAGACGCGGTGAAGTTTTTCGTCGGTGTTCCAGCTGTTCAAGGTGGTGACTCTGTCATAAGTGTCCAGCCAGCTTTCTGGGTCTTCAAGCGATCATCCCTGGAAAGTGGGAGGCTCCTTGAGCTGCTGGAGCAAGATGGGCGCAGGTGGTACAGGCGCTGCCATCGTTACAGTCGCCCAGCTCAGGGTTTTAGTCTTCGGGGTTGGGTCAAGTAGAGGTCCGGTCAAGTAGAGCCCTTGCTGCCGGCAACTGGCTCGCTGCTCAGTGTTGGCGTCGATGTCCCCGGTACGGTGTGGGCTCGGCTCACGGCTGGAGGGAGGCGTTCGGTACATGGGCCGGGAAGCACCTCCACTAGATTTCATGGTGTCGGGACGTCGACGAAGGGAGCAGAAAATAGGTTGAAGAATATACTGTTTATTCAGCCGAACTTGTGGCCACGTAAAAAGAAAGTCAGATTAGAGCTGGGCACTGGAACTAGTGGTGAGCAGGGCGTTGGCCGTCGCTTAACTGGTAACTGATAAGCGGCGAAATGTGTCAGCATTTATACACTTGCCGTCGAACATTCTAGGGTTATCGCTAGCGGCGATGTAGGTTCCAAAATAAGCTGAAATGTTTCAGGAAGTGGGTGTAATCTTAACAGAACGAACTGCTTTAATCGTGAACCTTCTGGATCGAGGTGAGGTTTGCGGTAAGCATTTCAGACAGGCTTTGTGGCCGGAAGCCGAATGAAGCATAAGAGTAAATAATAAACGCGTATTGCAATATGATATACGGCGATATAGATAGATAGATAGATAGATAGATAGATAGATAGATAGATAGATAGATAGATAGATAGATAGATAGATAGATAGATAGATAGATAGATAGATAGATAGATAGAAACGCATCGCATTTAAAAATCAACGGCAAAATGCATAACTTCGCCATATACTATGCTATGCTCCTCTACTCTTACTTCATGTTCTTTACATCGGTGAATTGTAGGGATCTGAGAAGAGCATAATGAAGTCAAGAAAACAGGAAGAAAGCTTACACTACAATACGCGTACGAAAAGACGAAATAGCTTTGTTCACGTAACTTGATTGAGCTTTGTTTTCCTATCTATCTATCTATCTATCTATCTATCTATCTATCTATCTATCTATCTATCTATCTATCTATCTATCTATCTATCTATCTATATATATATATATATATATCTATCTTTCTATCTATCTATCGATAGATAGATAGATAGATAGATAGATAGATAAATAGATAACTAGCTATCTGGGTAGCTAAAGCTAGCGAGCTAAAGCTAGTGGGCTAAAGGTTGTAGGTAGCTAGCTAGCTAGGCCTACGACCTTTAGCTATCCTGGCCATTACGATAATAGTGTCGATTTCCAAATTGGTATGGTTTAACATGACTGTAGGACGAGCATAAGTGACTAGTCATACCATGAAAATCATGACGTGTTTGTCATGAATGTGATGATTCGCCCCGCCGCGGTGGTCTAGTGGCTAAGGTACTCGGCTGCTGACCCGCAGGGCGCGGGTTCGAATCCCGGCTGCGGCGGCTGCATTTCCGATGGAGGCGGAAATGTTGTAGGCCCGTGTGCTCAGATTTGGGTGCACGTTAAAGAACCCCAGGTGGTCTAAATTTCCGGAGCCCTCCACTACGGCGTCTCTCATAATCATATAGTGGTTTTGGGACGTTAAACCCCACATATCAATCAATCAATGAATGTGATGATTTACTTGTATTGCTACCCTTGCATGGTCTTGCTGCTCTTGTGGTGGTTTCGTTCGCATGACATGTTGCAAAACTGGTACCGTAGGACATGACTGCATGGCGAACATAAGTGAGATACCCTAACATGGAAATCATGACATGCGTCTCACGTAACAATGTGACTACATGATACACTCATGATGCGCTTGCGGCCGGTTCGCTAGGTTCACCTATACCAAATTTGGTATTAAGGTACGTGAATTGATGAAGAAGCTATGTGAATCACCATCATCATCATCATCAGCCTGACTACGTCCACTGCAGGACAAAGGCCTCTCCCATGTTCCGCCAGTTAACCCGGTCCTGTGCTTGCTGCTGCCAATTTATATTCGCAAACTTCTTAATCTCATCTGCCCACCTAACCTTCTGTCTACCCCTAACTCGCTTGCCTTCTCTGGGAATCCAGTCAGTTACCCTTAATGACCAGCGGTTATCCTGTCTACGCGCTACATGCCCGGCCCATGTTCATTTCCTCTTCTTGATTTCAACTATGATATAATTTATCCCCATTTGTTCCCTAATCCACTCTGCTCTCTTCTTTTCTTTTAAGGTTACACCTACGATTTTTCTTTCCATTGCTCGCTGCGTCGTCCTCAATTTAACCTGAACCCTCTTTGTAGGTCTCCAGGTTTCTTCTCCGTAGCTAAGTACCGGCAAGATACAGCTGTTATATACCTTCCTTTTGAGAGATAGTGGCAATCTACCTGTCATAATTTGAGAGTGCTTGCCAAATGTGTTCCACCCCATTCTTATTCTTCTAGTTACTTCAATCTCGTGGTTCGGCTCCACGGTTATTACCTGCCCTAAGTAGACACAGTATTTTACAACTTGAAGTGCACTATTACCTATATTGAAGCACTGCTCTTTTCCGAGGTTGTTGTACATTACTTTCGTTTTCTGCAGATGAATTTTAAGACCCACCTTTTTTCTGTATTTGTCTAACTCCGCAATCAAGAGTTGCGATTCGTCCCTTGAGTTACTCATCAATGCAATGTCAACGACGAAGCGCAGGTTTCTAAAGTACTCTCCATTGACTCTTATCCCTAACTGTTCCCATTCTAGGCTTCTGAAAATCTCCTATCTACATGCGGTAAATAGCATTGGGAGATTGTGTCCCTCTGCCTTACACCCTTCTTGATTGGTATTCTGTTGTTTTCTTTATGAAGCACTATGGTAGCAGTTGATCCCCTGTAGATTTCTTCAAGGATGTTTATATATACTTCATCGACGCCCTGATTCCGCAGTGTCTGCATGACGGCTGATATTTCTACTGAATCAAACGCCTGATGTGACTGATGGGATGTGAATGTGACTGATGCAGCCATGATAATCATCAGGTGCATTTCATGTAAAAACATGACTATATGCCACGCTCGTAACGCGCTCATTGGTGTTTCGCTAGCTTCACATATACCAAGTTTGGTATTACGAGACGTGAATGGATGACGAAGGCATGTGTCTAGTGCAAACAAGCGCGATACCAGGTGGCGCTGACTTGTTTAGCTGGCTGCATACAGTGCTTCACTTTCACGTGTTCTTGGCCTGTAACCGGACCCTGCCCGTGTCTGGACAAGCTCACCTTCTAGAAGACTTCCGGGACACGCCGACACCATCCGGGCCCCGATCCGACCCCAGGCTGGCCCTCCAGACCTCTTCAAAAGTACGAAGCGGCGCGGCGCTGCGCTAACCCCAACGCGCTGCGCCTGCACCTCCACGATGCAGCGTCCCGCCCAGCACTCGAAACCAACGACAACTGACGCCCTGTCGGTAAGCCCAGCCTCCTACGGTCGTACCGCTGATATAGCCGTGCCTCCGCTGTCAACATCTGGCAATGTCACCAGCCCCGCGCCGACATCAATACAGCAACTGGCAGCATTCCTCAACACCGCGCGCTGTCCAGCAACGTGCAACGCTGGTGGCGTCTCTGCTACTCCCAGCTCGATAGCCACGCAAACGCCGGAGCCCGAGAGCCGTAATGCAGGGTTGGCGTTGCAATAAACCGCGCCTGCTGCTCTTCCCACCGTATCTGCGTCTGGCCTACCCACTGGAAATTCCGAGTCTGTCGACAAGCGCATTTCGACGAGCGTCGTTCCTTCCATCGCCGAAGTTTTGCCTTCCATCACTTCAGCTGACGACTCATCGACGAAAGTGGACTTCATGGCGTCACAGGTCAACGAAGACAATACGCCACCCCCTGAAGGCGGCTGGAACACCGTTAGTGCCAATCGAAAACCTGCCTAGACCGCCCGCCCCCACTCCGAGCTCATCACCGTCAGAATCCAACTTCCATCCGGAACACTTACGGCGAAACTGCCTCTCTATGACCTGCTTTCTACCGTCATAACTGCCGCAAATCTCTCTCCCAAGACCAGTGCGGAGTTCACCCTTCATGCCAAACCTGTTCAGAGTCTTGTGTTTCTGAAAACGCACTCGCCCCTCACTTCCCATCTCCTACTGTCTCTTACAAGTCTGGAACTTAATGGTAAGCCAATCACCATTAAGCCCTATGCCCCCAGTCCTCCAATATCATGTCTCGGTGTCATACACAACGTCGGTGGTCACTTCACACCATCTCAGCTTTTGCATGACCTCGAATCCTTTACTTCAGGCATACTCGCTGCAAGTATGATGGGCTCCACTGAATCCGTCCTCATAACATTTGCTGGAACCGTCATCCCTCGCTTTGTGTATTTTAAACACGTCTCTTTCCGATGCCGTCCACATAAACCCAAGCCCCCTACTTGCACTGGGTGCCTTGCTATAGGGCGCCGTGCTCATCAATGCCCCCAACACAGCGTTCCGGCCAAGTGCCGCCGCTGTGCGTCTCCTTTACCAGCAGATCCTGATGCTCACGTTTGTGCCCAACCCTGGTGCAGCCATTGCCAAGCCAACACCCACTCATCTCTCGACTCCACCTGCCCCTGCCTTCTAGCTAAGCAGCACGATTGCGCCAAAGCAGCTTTTCTCCGTCGCACAGCCATGTGCCGAGCCATTCAGTCTTCGCCGCCCTTCTCTTCAGCGCATGAGCTCCTTTCTCCTCCCGCAACATCCCCCACCCCCGGGTTCATACGCCGCTAAGGTTAAGGGCACACTTCCCGTGTGCACTTCTTCATCAAACACACCTTCACCCTCCTTGAGTAACGAGAGCCGCTCCATTGATCTGCGACTGGCTATGTTGGAGCGCAACCAGCGCGAGCAACAGCGCGTCTCAGATGAGCTACAACAGAAAATACTCGCACTGACGCAGACACTCGCAACTACCACATCCTCTCTTACCTCTCAACTCACGGAGCTAAATAAGCAACTCGCGACACTCACCGTCCTGACCTCCAGCTCCCATGTAACCAAATTGGCCGACATGGTCGAAACCACCACCACTGCGCATCACACTCGTTTGGTCCAGCTGGAAAATTCAATTTCCCGGATTTTTACGACCCTCGAAACCCCATCCAAGCAACTGTAATCTTTCACCTATATGCTTAACTCCCTGCAAGAGTCGCTTCCCCCGGCAAAGGAACACGCACGCGCAGGCGCTTCCTCTACTTCAAAGACCCATAGATGGCATCTGAAAAGGACCTCGAGATTTTGCAGTGAAACTGCTGCAGCTTTCGTCATAATAGGACCCCTTTCCACCAATATCCTCTCACCCACCCCACATTACCCCATTTTCTCCTTATACAGGAGACTCGGGCGGCCCTTGCCGTCCCGGGCTACCGTGCATATCACGCTACGACGGGAAAGCCACTTGCGTCCATTTATGTACGCAATGACGTTCTCGTTGAACCACTAGACGTACCCTCCCCCCTCCTGAAACATTTAGTTAGTGTGATCTATTACCAACCATCTACCCGTATTTCTCTCGCTCTGATGTCATTTTACAAACCCCTGTCACGTCCTCTTTGTTTAGTGCTCTTGGCAAATTCCTGCGCTCCCTTCCATCGACCACCCATACCCTCCTTGGGGATGACTTTAATGCTCCTCATAGGCTCTGGGGTTACCCCCAAACACTCAAACCAGGTCGCCTCCTACACTGCCTCGCCCAGGAACGCCATCTCACCCTTCTTATTACCCCTGACACCCCTATTCGAGCGGGCACCGTTTCACAGCGCTCCACTACACCCGATCTCACTTTCTCTCGGAGTTCCCTTCCTTTTCACTGGTAGGTGTCAGCTGAAAACCTTTTCAGTGATCACTTTCTCATACGCATCACTACCCTTCTTTCCCACAACAGGCGGAAACAACGAGTCGCTCACACTGACTGGGAAGCATTCCGTAATGACCTTTTGTCTGACTCCTTTAAAACTTACGACGACTGGATGTCGCGGATCTCCGCAGCAATGACATCCTGTAGTCGCCACGCTCATTTTCAACTCCCCATTCCTGACCCTGATCCTCACTTCCTCCGTTTATGGTGACGTCATCAACGTTTGAAACGCTCCCTCCACACCCAGCGACACAACGTCCAACTTTCCTCCCGCATTGATGCTCTGTGGGCTGAAATTATCGTTTACGGCACTTCCCTCGAGCACTCTCGTTGGAACACGCTGTGTGACGGCCTTGAATCCGCACTGCGCTCGCGCTCTACATGGTCTCTGTTTAGGTCTCTCTTAGGTACGAAGCCTGTCGTTCCTCCCACCATAGCTAAAGCTTTCAATCAAGGGACTGCATCTGATGTTTTTGACAATTTAAAATCTCTGTATCTCCAACCCCCTCACACCTTCATACGCAGATTACTGACGAAGCTAACCCAGACCTGGACCGCCCATTCACGCTCAGGAAGCTGGAAGCTGCCTTAGCCACTCAATCTACCCGCTCGGCTCCTGGTGCGGATAATATAACGTACTACACTACGTAATCTCCCCGACAACGCGAAGGAATTTCTCTTACACACATTCAACGAAGCATGGAACAGCGGCTGTCTTCCAAGCTCTTGGACATCCTCTTTAATTTGCATTCTTTCGAAGCCGGGCAAGCCTCCATCTCTCTTTAATCTTCGCCCTATCTCGTTGACGTCATGCGTTGGCAAGACTTGAGCGAATGGACTTGACTTGACTGTCTGATTTTATTGAGGCGAAAGAGTTTTTTCCTCCTTCTCTTATTGGCTTCCGACGCCACGTATGTGCATAGGACATGTTCCTTATTCTTCAGCATATTTTTCTTTCACCTTCTCGTCGTCAGATCCATGCTTTTGTAACCGTCGATGTATGGAAGGCATTCGACGGCGTGAGTCATGACCACATACTCGCTCAGCTCTTTTCCTTGTCATGTGACTCCCGCATGTATTCTTACATCCGATCCTTTCTTTCCAATTGAGTCGCTCGCTTTAGAGTCGGTACTCATTTGTCTAACCCACACTCCCTCACCCACGGCCCTCCTCAAGGTGCCGTACTATCTCCTACTCTATTTAATATGGCTATGGCCCTCCTTGCATCCCAACTGTCCCAAATACCTGACCTCCACCATATTTTTTATGCAGACGACATCACTCTCTGGTGTACGTCTGGATGTCCCGTCCACGTGCAGAAAACTTTGTAACGTGGTCTGGACATTATAGCCTCTTTTTTCGCTACTGCTGGCCTGTCTCCTGCCCCAGAGAAATGTGAAGTACTTTTGCTAAACTGGTCTGCGTACCAGCGCTCCCACAACACCCTCATCTCTCTACATCTTTCTAGCTCTCTCATCCCCACTGTTCAGCAATGCAAAGTTCTTGGCTTCCCTTTGCACGCGACAAATAACGCGCAGGCCCTACACCATGCTGTGAGGACTTGCCACTCGGTGACTCACCTCCTGCGACGCGTTGTCACTCGGCAGTCGGGGCTCCACGAGGCTCATACGTGCCGGGTTGCACATGCGCTCGCCCTTAACAAGTTCTTGTACTTTGCACCCTACGTTCGATTTACCCAAACGCAACTCAACACAGTCGAAAGAGTTCTATTAGGTCTCTACAAGGCAGCTCTAAACGTCCCTGTAACTACCTCTACCACTAAGCTCTTCGCCATAGGCCTCTTCCATCCATTTCGTTCTCTTATTTCTCTGCACCACAACTCTCAGATTGCCCGTCTTTCTCGCACTCGTCAAGTCCAATGGCTATTGGCCCAAGCCGGTATCCCTCACATTCCCGTTTCCGTTCCCACCTTGCCTTCTGCTGCTAGCACCGCTGCTTCTAACCTTCGCATCCTTCCCCTCCCATCCAATATGCCCCTCGTTCTCCATGCCGGCCGGCGTCATGCGGCAGCACAACATCATTCTGCTCCTCTCTCTACACAGAGTTGCCTACACGGATGCCTCATACATGGCTCCTCGGGGCTCGTGTGGCTACGTTATCTACCATCCACACTTTTTGGCACCTGACACGCACACCAGCGGGCCATACTTGCACCCGCCAAATGTACTTTCGCTCGAGGTCCTTTCGATAGCCCACGCCATGCAGACATTTTCGTCCCTCTTTTCTCTCCCCGAGTACACGATTTACTCAGACTCTCACGCCGCCATCCCTCACATACAGAACAACCCGTTGCCCTCTGCTCTTCAACAGGAGGTCGAGCGAGTGGCCTCTGCTCTTCAACCCTCCACTGTCTTCCTCCGCTGGGTTCCTGGGCATTCAGGTATTAATGGCAATGAGCTAGCTCATTAGCTTGCCCGCGATATATTGCACCGGGTACCGTTCATTCCCTGGCCCACACCTTCGGAAGACAGTGAGAGCTGCGCGAATAACGATGGGCAGATCTCCTTGCGTCCCACTATCAAGGAGGTATATCTCCAGCTGCGGCTCGACAAGCGTCTTTACCCTCATCCTCATCCATCACTCTCTGCGCTCGAGGCTCGAACTCTACGGCACATCCAAATGAATTTCCTGATAACCCCCTTTCGCCTTTTCCTTTAAAAATATAGCTCTAACCCCTTCTTTACTAATAGCCCCTTCCCATATGCCGACCTGTCACACTGCCTGTTTTACTGCCCAACTGCTCAGAAATCCAGCTATTACCCTCCGCCATCCCTTTCCAGCACCCCTTGGCTCGACTGGATCGGCGCCGAAGGGGAAGAACAGCGTCGACTGGTCGCACAGGTGGTCGAAATGCTCGGTCTGTAAATTGTGGCTGAATAAAGGTCTATTACTAGTGAAAACATGATAATCCTGAGATGCGTGTCATGTAAGGACATGACTACGTGCCCCACTGAAGGCGCCAATACACTTCGACATGACCCGATGCGCGTGCGCGCCGGCCTTCATTTCGTTGCGTCACGCTGGCGATGACGTGCACGCCAGGTGCCGATCTGCCTGCCATATACTCGCAGGCGCGCGCCGCGCTGCGTTGCGTTGCCGCATGCTCGTTTGAGTGCGCCCGGCGTCCCTCCGTCACCAAGGGAGACAGACGTGGTGCTGTCTGGGTATGGTCGTCGGCGCATAACGCAGCATACCGCATTTCGCGCCGGTAGCCGCCGGTCCGCGCTGCCGAGCGCTGGTCGCGCCGGCCGCGCCTGGCGTCACACTATAGAGTGCTCGCGTTTTGCTCACGTAGCGTTCCTTTGCTCATGGTGCGTGCGCGTCAACGTTACGTTGGATTAGTTAGGCCCTTAATGATGCGCTCGCCACCGTTTCGCTGGCTTCACATGTACCAAATTTGGTATTACGGGGCATCAATGGACGATGAAGGTATACAACTGGTTGAAACATGATAATCATGAGATGTGTGTCATGTAACAACATGACTACATGCCACGCTTATGACGCGCTTGCGGCCGTTTCGCTAGCTTCACATATGCCCAATTTTGTGTTACGTGACGTCAATGGATGACGAAGTTAAGTGGCACGTCCAAATTGACAATCGTGACATGCGTGTGATGTAGAACATGACTTCATGATGCGTTCATAGCACGCTCGCGACCGTTTTGCTAGCTTCACATACACCAAATTTTGCATTACGTGACGTGAATGGACCACGAACAAAAATGCGAAGCGCAAACATGATAATCATGACATGGAAGTCATGTACGGCATAATTTACGTCCGCCTTGTAACGTTGAGCTGATTTTAAAGTTACATATCAACTTTCTTCATTCGTGCTTCGCATATCATCGATTCCCACTGTACGGGGGATCTGCTTTTTTTTTTCATTCCTCGTTCCAAGTCTCGTCAGTTTCTTTCGCCCCTCTATTTCTTGTCCTGAAAGCACCGCGTCCTCTGAAGAGTCCAGTATACTTCAAGATTAATATCTCAGATGCCACTTATACGATCAAAATAACATTTTCACCACTATGAATGCGGGTATGCGTTCTAAATGTCTGTACGTTCGTTCTTGCTTTTGACTGTCTGTGCGTCCATCCGTGCGTCCACCCTTGCGTGCGTTCATGCAGCCGTCCATTCGTGCGACCATCTGTGCGTTCCTGCGTCCGTACCTGTGGTTGCCCGTGTGTCTGTCCATCCGTCCGATCGTCTGTCTGTCTGTCTGTCTGTCTGTCTGTCCGTCCGTTCGTCCGCCCATCTGGTGAACACTCCAAGTATCACCATCTCGAATAGTTTTATGATATATTCATCATATAGAAGTACCATCATCCAGCGGACATTCCAAGGACTAAACAAGAGATGGCTGCCTACTACTATTACGACGACTACTGCTACTATATACATCGTGGACGCATTACCCATGGCTTAAGGAGCTTCGCCCCTAAGATGCCAGGCCTGCGCGTAAA
This sequence comes from Rhipicephalus microplus, assembly GCF_043290135.1. Classification (NCBI taxonomy): domain Eukaryota; kingdom Metazoa; phylum Arthropoda; class Arachnida; order Ixodida; family Ixodidae; genus Rhipicephalus; species Rhipicephalus microplus. Next base: position 300,462,485 of record NC_134700.1, on the reverse strand, counting down.
GCGCAGCACATTCACAGCGACAGCCAAAAGAGCGGCCTTTCAGAGCGTTTTCGAAATACTCATTCGATAACTGCTGCAAGCACATTCGCTTGATGTCCGCTACGGCATTCATAATGAAGATTTTAGGGTAGTAGGCCGGCATTGGTTATGCTATTTTTCGTCATTCTTCTGAGAAGCGAGGTTTCCACTAAACTATTACTAGGAATTTTATGCCAATTGTTCATGCAGTGGCTGACAACGATGAGGAATTATACCTGAGTTGGCATGCGCCACTATTAATAGCTGAAAAAAACAAGCTTTTGTAATGGGTTGGAGCATCGGACGACCCACTCGTTACGCTATTCGCATTGTGCGATGACTGCTTGTTCTTTCGTCGTTTTAAAAGGCTTAGTAATTCGTGATAACGAGATTGCTTTCCCGACATCAAGACTGCATAAGGCAAGTTTGCCAACAAGACCCAAGCATCGGTGTGGCTCAGTTGTAGAATACTGGGCTGGCACCCGGCAGACCCGGGCTCGAACCACACTGTGTCATCAGTACTAAATTTGTTGCTAATTTCGCGCGATGTGGTTACGGGCACCGGTGGTGGCGGACAACTACGGCGCGGCGCGAGACACGAGTTGTGATATCTCGTAACAGCTTTCGGTGTAAAAGCAAATGTTGCGCATATCTGAAGCAGAACATCAACACGTCAATATACTGTGGCGTATTTCTTTATACTATAAAATTCCAACATACGTAATTCTACGGAACGTAGTGTTTACTATACGCTAAACTGACAATGCAATGGTATGCACGAAGAAGCGGTTGTTTCTGGCGAATACGGTGGTGGCACCTACCTGTTAGCGTCCTCTATCCCGCTTTCGGTAAAATTTAGGGTGTCGCCGGTATGGCCGTAAAAAGGTGAAAATTGATAGAAGACACAACACACGACTCACGCACTGTTAAGAAAATGGAAACAAAAGAAGGCTGTATTTAATTAAGAAAACTAGGTTACAATATTTACTCGCGCAACCGTTCAATTCCGCACATCGCACAACGCACAACCGCTCAAGTCGCTCGCAATTCGCAGACTCTCGTTCGTTCGCCGTTCTCGCTGCGTCTCTGGCTCTTCCCGCGCTTTCTCGCTCTCCTCTCTCGACCACAGATCCGAGTACACATACGCGCACGCTGACACAAACGCGCACGCACCACACACACACACACACGCACGTGCACAAATTGTTCCACGAAGTCAGTGGTAGAGGTCCGTCGCTTAGCCATTCGGGGAAACAGAGTCGAACGTCCCACAGGCCACGGATGCACAAAAAGACATGTTTCTCTCTTCTTGCACCCGAACTGGCAAGGTGCATTAAAGCGGGCCGCCGCCTTTGTGCTGACCCGGCGCCCGCAGGTCTGGGAGGCTTGCCGATCGCTGCTGCCCGTAAACAAGGAGGACGGCCCCCTCGAGTGACCAACGGACACTCGCACGGCACAACACACGCAAAAAGAAAGAAATAAAACAAAACTTAGAAGATTTGAGGCAGTCGCGTACATACCTAACCGCTGCGCCCATTGAGGCAGCGCCTCCAGAGTCTGATTCATCGGCTTTTGTGCGCTGGACATCAAATAAATATTTCATTCACTCTCTCTAGACGGAAGACTCTCTTCTTTCGACGTCATTTGCAGCCTAACATGCAGATATGGGCACATCTTTTTAACTTAAGTCTGAACATTATTCTTTCGTTTCAAATCTAAAGAATTAATATTCATAAAACCAAGCCATCCTGTGAGTGTGAGTGCCGGATTTTCCCACAACACGCGCTTATTTTGTTAGGACAGAAGAAAAAGAAGACATGTGGTCATGGCTGAAGTCAATAGAAGTTTGTCTTTGTCGGCGAGCGTCCTTGCTGTTTTAATTGGCTAAGTACCGGGTAGTCTTCTTGTATTATAAGATCTTTAGTGCCTTACCTGTCATTTAAAGCTGGATCAGCTTCTTTTTTTTGTTTGGCTTATTTGAAGGCATACTGATGTCTAGGAATTCTCCTGGTACGGACCGTTCCCCATGGACGGCCTCTCTGTGGCATGATGACGTTCCTCTTGACATTGATCTCCCCAGTGGTGTAAGCAGCATTTCCGTCGTGCTAGTACCTTTGGGTGGTCACTTCATTAAGTTGAATAACCCCTAGGTCATTCAAGAACACCTTCACGCAGTGTACCCGAACTACCAGACCGTAACTGACGTGCGGTAGTTTGGTCGCGGTGGGATAGTATGCAGATCGGCAGACCAGGAATGTGTAGGACCTCCTCAAATCTTCGTCCTTCGCATCAATTCCGCTGAGTGCGTTTGTTCCACCTCATCTGGCTTGCACAAAAGGAAATGTACGAGGTGTAGGCGTGTAGCTCAGCCTTTCTGGAACTCTAGAAAAGCCCTTTGTGGCAGGTGTGGTGGCAATTTATCGATGCCATTGAGTTGTGGGCAACAAGTGCGTCACAACAGAGTCCGTGCGTACGACTTTTGCCGGCACCTCATGTTCGTCTGAGATTAAAGCGTGGCCCCTGGTGTTTCAAGTATACCAATTGGCAGCTCGTTAGTTACAATGCCAGAACTTCTGGAGGTTCGGTCATAGTGTCGGTGGCTGTAAATCAGAGGGGCGATGCAGCTAATGTGATATAGTCCACAAAAATAGAGAATGTACGGCGCAAGAGGACATGTGTTGCTTGTGTGGTGGACAACATGCTGCTGACTACTCAGATTTTTCAATTAGACAACAAGAGAAGCAAGTTCTTGAAGTCATTGATAAAAGAAAATTCTCTAGAAGATAGGCAATGGCTATTATTAAGGCTAGAGAGTATGGGTGTGCTAGCGTTACTGCACGTCAAACGTTCACGAAGACGAGTATTGCACAAGTAGTCGAGGTAGCTGTTGAAAAAGCTATGGTTAGGGTGATGGGACAGCTAGTTATCAGCATCTCCGAATGTATTGCTGAAGTCGTAAGCAATCGAATTACTAAGCGTATATCGCCGCAACCAAGCGGTCCTCTCGAGTCATATATATACCCTGCCGCTCATGAGGTAAATCCCATAAGTGATAAGGTGGATGCCTCTGATAGCTGCAATGACTCCAATGCATGCTCATCGGCTAATGGTCCCCGTGCTGGACTTGAACGTGTCTACTGATGTGGAAGTTGATGTCCGTGCTCAAAAACTTAGCTTATCCCCGCTGAACCGTGCAAACCCTGTGTCCCCACAGGCGAAATAAAAAAAAAAGAATCCGTCCAGTAAATTTTTGAAGGAGAGTATCTTGAAGAAAGTTGGCTCCCGAACGATTACTGCAACAAAATAGCTTCTTTAAAAGTTTTGCAGTAGAGTTGACGTTAGATATTTGCTGCAATTACTGATTTACGTTGTCTCAGTTCTCAGCTAAATCCTTACTTATTTTGTGACAAGAAACTTGGCTTTTATCCAGAATTTACGGAATTTTTAATCGGAGTTTCCGGTCACATCTGTGAAGCAGAACGCTAATTCACCGTTGTTGAATGATGAGTGCTCTAGGGACTACAGGCGTAGAAAGGCAGCCCGGAAAAAACAATTATTGAATCAATGACCTCAAAAGTGGAAAGATTACCAGTTTTATGCTGGAGCTTTTAAACAAACAGTTTTGCAAGCAAAATAAAGTTACGACATTTGGACGTTCGAGTATCAGTCTAATTTAAACAAGGGCGCACTCTAAAGATTTCTCCACAGAAAGAAAAGAATATAGAGTGATTTTATTGGAGGTTATGAACTACTCAATAAGAGTGGCATGGCTCCCTCCGGCTTGGAAAATAGCTTAGGTGATACCACTGCTTAAGAATCCAGATAAAGGGTATGAAATTGACAACATTGGGCCTATCGAGCTAACCTCTTAATTTTGTTAAATTCACAGAGAGAGTGTTATACATTTGTAAAATACATTTCATTGACGAGAAAAATATTTTAAATCTGTCTAAAATTGGATTTAGATCAAGGTGCTCAATATGGCATGCACATATAGATATCGAGAGTCGGATTAGGTTGGCTTGGCGTGAAAGAAATTATTCCGCATTAGTAACGTTGGACATCGCGAAAGCGTATGACAGCGTTGAGCATGCAGTTTAGTTAATCAGTTGCACAACATGAAGCTCTCAAATTACATTACAACGTGGATCTGAGAATTTTCGTGTATGCGGACATTCTTTTGTTCCCAAAGCGGCATTTCTTCGCCTACGTATGCGCAAACACAAGCGTTTCACAAGAGGCAGTCCTTTCTCCTGTATTCTTTAATATACTAACGAGTTCTATATCATGACATCAGAACGCACACGCATATCTTTATGCGCAGGACATCGCATTTTTTGCTGCGGTCGAAAATATTCACAATCTATATCAGGTGCTACAGTCATATTTATCAGCTCTATAAGGGTGGCTTGATGAAATACACCTGCATCTGAATGTGCAAAAATGCTCTGTACTGCCATTTCCTTCGAAAGACCCCATTCATATTTCTCTTTATTATCATATCAAGTGTATTCCGCAAGTTGACCAAATAAAATACCTTGGTGTGCTATATGATTGCTCCATATCTTGGAAGGAACACATCGAATACATATCAGTAGAGGGTGTTCGGGCGGTCGGTTTCTTACGCAAGATTAGTCATAGTCGATTTGGCATGTGAAGGCAAACGATTTTATCAATATACTGCATGTACGTTCGACCGGTGCTGCAATTTAGATGCATATTGTTACGTGGAAAATAACAGTTGTCAGTCCGCAGCCACAACACAGCTCACCGACAACGTCAACTTCTTCAGTCTCAGTCTGAGGCACCCTTTTTGGGTATGTACCACTATGCCCTGTTACAGCCAGTTGAAACCACGTAACACAACCTCCGGCAGCAAGAGCGCCGACCCGGTGAGCTTACGGGGCCCCAGCAGGAGCAGTGTGGTAACGCTCGAGCCTTGACACGTGGGCGATATCCCGGGACAGCAAAGCAGAAGAGGTTGACTGGTCATCAGGAACAATTTGATATGTAGTGTCGGTCACTCGTATAAGCACGCAGTATGGGCCCGTGAAACGAAAGAAGCTTCTATGAAAGACCTGCATGTCGCGTAGGGAACCGAAGAAGAACGAGGGAACCTGTCGAAAGTGTTCACCGCGATGCCGCTCGTCATAACGAAGCTTCTGCGAGTCTTGGGACGCCGTTAATCTGCTGCGGGCAAGCTGACGAGCATGGTCATCTCGGGCAATAGCGTTGCGTGCATATTCATAAATAGACTGCGCAGCGGCTGGCAGGAAGGTATCCAACGGCAATGTTGGTTCGCGTTCAAACCTAAGGTAAAATTGCGAGTACCCAGCAGTGTCATGCCGGGAGGAATTGTACGCGAACGTCACGTAGGGTAGTGCAAGGTCCCAATCACGATGGTCGGCCGAGACGTTTTTCGATAACATGTCCGTCAGGGTGCGGTTTAAACGTTCTGTAAGCCCGTTTGTCTGGGGTGGTACGATGTCGTGAGCTTATGTTGGGTAGAGCGGGAACGTATCATCAACCACTTTCGAAAGGAACGTACGGCCTCGGTCTGTCAGCAGTTGACGAGGGGCCCCATGCACTAAAATGAGATCGCGTAGTAGAAAATCAGTGACGCCTGTAGCGCAGCTTGTTGGCATGGTTCGTGTAACTGCATAGCTGGTCGCGTAACCTGTAGCAACCACGACCCACTTGTTTCCGGAGGCAGATGTTGGGAAGGGACCGAGAAGGTCCAAACCAACACGGAAGAATGGCTTCGATGGGATGTCGATGGGCTGAAAATCCCCGGCAGGGAGTGCTGACGGCTTCTTGCGGCACTGGCGAATTTCACAAGCGTTGACATAAAGATGTACAGAGCGTGAAAGGCCAGGCCAGTAGAAGCGGCGGCGCACATGGTCATATGTGCGAGAGACACCAAGGTGACCCGCGGTTGGCGCGTCATGGAGCTCGCGGAGGACTGTGGAGCGCAGGTGCTTTGGTATGACCAGAACTATAGGTCGTGACCATTGGGTGATAAATTACGCCGATATAAGGTGCGGTCCATTAAGTTAAACATGCTAACAGAAGCGTCTTGTGGTGAAGATTTGACCTGTTGTATTAGGCAGCTGATATCCGGATCGTGACGCTGCTTGTCCCTGAGATGAAGCAGCTGGGAGATTGAAAGGACGCAACCCACAGAATCAATGCTTGTGGGATTGCAGTCGGCCACAGAATAGCGTGACAAACAATCGACATCTTTCTGCAGTTTTCCTAATTTATACACTACGGTGTAAGAATACTCTTGGAGGCAAAGTGCACAGCGGGCGAGACGACATGTGGGATCTTTGAGGGAGGTCAGCCAGCAAAGAGCGTGGTGGTCGGTGAGAACTATAAATGATCGGCCGTATAAGTAAGGGCGAAATTTCGCGACTGCCCAAACCAGCGCTAGGCATTCGCGCTCTGTGATGGAATAATTCCGCTCCGAGGGGGACAGCAGCCTGCTGGCATAAGCTATCACGTGATTCTGCCCACGTTAATTGTTGCTGAGCCAACACAGTGCCTATTCCGCAACCCCTGGCATCGGTGCGGACTTCGGTCGGTGTCGTAGGGTGGAAGTGAGCCAGAACAGGAGAGGAAGTGAGCAAAGTGGTGAGGTCGGAGAATGCTGCTGCTTGCGAAAGCCCAAGGTAGATGTCTCATCTGCTTTGAGTAAATATTTCAAGGGCTGAGCAATTTCCGCAAAGTTCTTGATGAACCGCCAAAAGTTGGAGCAGAGCCGCACAAAGCTGCGGGCATCTTTGGCGGTTTCGGCACAGGAAAGTCCTTCACAACTCGAACTTTTTCTGGGTCAGGCTGTACGCCGTAAGCGTCAACAATATGCCCAAGTATTGTAATGCGGCGGCGACCAAACCGGCACTTGAATGGATTCAGCTGAAGGCCGGCGCGACGGAATACATCAAGAATTTTGGACAGTCTCTCAAGGTGCGTTTCAAAAGTGGGAGCAAACACAACCACGTCATCCAGATAACAAAGACACGTAGACCACTTGAATTCATGGAGCAGGAAGTCAATCACTCGTTCGAAGATGGCGGGGGCGTTACATAAGCCGAAAGGCATGACCTTAAATTGGTAGAGGCCACCAGGTGTTACAAAAGCAGTCTTCTCTCGGTCCATGGGGTCCACGGAAATCTGCCAATAACCAGAACGAAGACCAATGGAAGAAAAGTAGGCAGCACCATGGAGCCAATCAAGGGCGTCGTCAATTCGTGGCAGCGGGTATGCGTCTTTCTTGGTGATGTTGTTAAGGTGGCCATAGTCCACACAACATCACCACGATCCGTCCTTCTTTTTAACTAATACCACCTGGTATGCCCAGAGACTGGAGGATGGTTTAATAATGTCCTTCGCTGGCATCTTGTTCACCTGCTTCTGAATGATGCCCCGCTCAAAAGCAGACACTCTGTAGGGACGGCGGGGAACAGGGTTGGCATCACCTGTGCGTATGCGATGCTCGACAAGGGACGTCTGCCCTAGAAGTCGGTTGCCGAAACCGAAAATATCCTAGTAGGCCTCGAGAAGGCGCTGTAGGGCTTCAACTAGACGGAAGATCGGTGGCGATCATGTCTACAATTTGATGGCTGCCTGAATGCGCTGCGAGCGGTGTGCGCTGCATTGAAACAAGGGTATCTAAGGCAATCACTTCGGTTTGTGAATCGAGCAACGGACACAGGTGGGCCACAGAAATGCCTTGTGGAAGCACTTGATTCATGTAGCCAAAATTTACAAGTGGTAGACAAGTTCTCTTATCTGTGATGCTGAGCACCGTGTAGGGAACTGAAACATTATGCGCAAGGAGTATACGTCAGTGAGAGACGTAGCATAATAGTCACCGTCTGGAAGAGCTGGTGAGCACAGGAAATCGATATACTTTACAGTTTTGGAGGTCAGGTGAACAAAGTCGCTGCATTGTAATCGGCATGTGGATTGGTACGGGACGTCCCTGATTTGTGGCAGTTCAAGGCGGAGCACGCCAGCGGAGCAATCAATCAGAGCGGAATTCGCGGCAACAAAATCGAGGCCTAGTATGAGGTCGTGGGGACATGTTGCGAGGACGTTAAAAAGGACGACCACTTGATGACCGGTTACGGTAAGTTGAGCTGTGCACATATTGACGAGTGTAACTGTTGCGCCATCTGCAACTTGGACGACACGGGTCAAGGGAGGCGTGAGGACCCTCTTCATGCGACGACGAAAATGCGAACTCATAATAGAGACGTGAGTGCCCGTATCAATCAAAGCTTCAACCGGTGTGCCATCAACACATACTTCAAGGGTGTTCTGGTTCAAACGTAAGGGCAACAGAGGATTTCGGGGTAAGGTTGACAGGGCAGCTTCACCTCCAGAAGCTGCACAGCCCAGTTTTCTGGGGACATGCCGGGGTTAAACGATGGTGAGGGAGGGTGGCAACACGTATTTGAACGAGAAGGGCGGCTTTAGGTGGCGGCGACGACGGGACAGGGTGACCATAGTCCTCAGGGCAGTAAATGCCGTAGACTCAGTGCGGGTCGGATAACGATAGTTCGGTGGACGGAATGAGTTACTCTAAGTGGGGTACGAGCCAGAAGGCATAGATGGCCACTGGCTGCGGCATTAACGTGTGATGTGTCCAACGCGACCACAGTGGAAGAAGATTGGCTTATCATCAGCTGTTCGCCATTTAGACAGGTTCCTGGTTCGAAAAGAGTACGGACCGCGATGTCTCATGTCCACAGAAGCTATTGAGGGATCAGTATTATTCAGGTGGGTGCAGTGCACAGGATACCCAGGTTAGCGAATTCTTGGTGAACAACAGCATGGATCAAGGAGACAGCTGGCGTTGAGGCGTCGGGCAACGTCGGTTTGTTGGCAGCCGGGTGAGCAGCCTCGAGTTCACGTCGGACGATGGACATCACGTCTTCGGTTGTAGATGGCTGACAAGGAGTGCCTTCGCAAGAGGACGTAGACGCGGTGTTGGGTAAGCGCTGGAACTGGTGTAAAATGCGTCGACTCTTCGCCTGCTCGAGACGGCGTCAGTGGTCGCTACATTCGTAAATACAAGCAGGCTGAACGCATAGTCAGCGATTCCTTTCAAAATGTGCGATATTTTATTAGCCTCAGTCATGTTTCTATCGACCCTTTCACGCAATGCTAAGGCGTCTTGAATATAAGTCAAGTAGGGCTCAGTGGACGTCTGTGTACGTACGGCCAATTGCTTTCGGGCGTCAAGCTGTTGACCAAACGGGTTGCCAAAAAGGTCGCGGAACTGTTGTTCAAACATTTCCCAGCTTGTGATTTCGTTCTCGTGCGTCTCAAAGCAGATGCGAGGGTTCTTGTCAAGATAGAAAATGACATTCGCAAGCATAACGGTTGGGTCCCAGCCATATTCCTTACTGACGCGCTCGTACGTACTAACTCACTCGTCCATAATCGCGTTGCTCTCTCCAGTAAAGGTACCGGGATCACGGGTTTGCGTTAGGGTGACGTATTGGGTTGCTGTCGTTGCCAAGGTAGGTGGCGAAGGCGTATTCTCGCCCGGAGCCATGGTAGCAGACTTAAGGAGGCGTCCACTGCGTAGCTCCGTCGTCAAAAGAGTACCCAGCACCTCCACCAAATGTTACGTGGAAAATAACAGTAGTCAGTCCGCAGCCACAGCACAGCTCCCCGACAACGTCCACTTTTTCACTGTCAGTCTGAGGAGCCCTTTTCGGTTATGTCCCACTAAGCCCTGTTACAGTCAGCCGGAACCACGTAATAATATACTCTGGCAATCCTGCCGATAAGCTTCGCCCGCTTATGATGCTTGAGAGGCACGCCTTGCGTCTGTGTTTCATCATCATCATCATCATCATCATCATCATCATTATCATCATCATTCTGACTACGTCCACTGCAGGACAAAGGCCTCTCCCATGTTCCACCAGTTAACCCGGTCCTGTGCTTGCTGCTGCCAATTTATATTCGCAAACTTCTTAATCTCATCTGCCCACCTAACCTTCTGTTTACCCCTAACTCGCTTGCCTTCTCTGGGAATCCAGTCAGTTACCTTTAATGACCAGCGGTTATCCTGTCTACGCGCTACATGCCCGGCCCATGTCCATTTCCTCTTCTTGATTTCAACTATGATATCATTAACCCCCGTTTATTCCCTAATCCACTCTGCTCTCTTCTTGTCTCTTAAGCTTACACCTACCATTTTTATTTCCATTGCTCACTGCGTCGTCCTCAATTTAAGCTGAACCCTCTTTGTAAGTCTCCAGGTTTCTGCTCCATAGCTAAGTACCGGCAAGATACAACTGTTATATACCTTCCTCTTAAGGGATAGTGGCAATCTACCTGTCATAATTTGAGAGTGCTTGCCAAATGTGCTCCACCCCATTCTTGTTCTTCTAGTTACTTTAATCTCGTGGTTCGGCTCCACGGTTATTACCTGCCCTAAGTAGACATAGTCTTTTACAACTTGAAGTGCACTACTGCCTATCTCGAAGCGCTGCTCTCTTCCGAGGTTGTTGTACATTACTTTCGTTTTTTGCCGTATAATTTTAAGACCCACCTTTCTGCTCTCCTTGACTAACACCGTAATCATGCGTTGCGATTCGTCCCCTGAGTTACTCAGCAATGCAATGTCATCGGCGAAGCGCAGGTTACTAAGGTACTCTCCATTAACTCTTATCCCTTACTGTTCCCATTCTAGGCTTCTGAAAACCTCCTGTAAGCATGCGGTGAATAGGATTGGGGAGATTGTGTCCCCCTGCCTTAAACCCTTCTTAATTGGTATCCTATTGCTTTTTTATGAAGCACTATGGTAGCAGATGATCCCCTGTAGATTTCTTCAAGGATGTTTATATATACTTCATCGACGCCCTTATTCCGCAGTGTCTGCTTGACGGCTGATATTTCTACTGAATCAAGCGCCTGATGTGACTGATGTGACTGATGTGATGTGAATGTGACTGATGCAGTCATGATAATCATCAGGTGCGTGTGATGTAAAAACATGACTATATGCCATGCTCGTGATGCTCTTGTTGGTGTTTCGCTACGCACTCGTTCTACGCACTGTTTGGTCCCGTGGCTAAGAACAGTTTTTGTAACGTTGGTAGGAGGACAATAACCGCCGGGAGAACAAACAGTCTGTACCTAACAACGCGGAATGCAGCACGGATATTGTCGCCACGGCTTAGTGCGAGACCTACGGAGAAGCACATGCCAGCACCGCTCACTGCTAGACCAGCTACACTGCATAGCACGTAACCATAGCAATGCCGCCATTTATTCCTAGTATGGCCGCAATGACGTCATTTCACCCACGTTTTTCGCGTAGCTCGCCAGCGGGGCATGCCCACTCCTCTCATTCCTTCTTTCGTGACCCCAAGATAAGTGTGTGGTCTCGTGAGTGAGCGAGATAGATAGATAGATAGATAGATAGATAGATAGATAGATAGATAGATAGATAGATAGATAGATAGATAGATAGATAGATAGATAGATAGATAGATAGATAGATAGATAGATAGATAGATAGGTAAGCGGGTGGGCAAGCGGGCGGGCGGGCGGGCGGGCAGGTAGGTAGGTACGTAGGTTGGTTTCTCAAGCGCATGCGTGCATACGTGCTCTAAGAACGTTTATGCTTCATATGGATGACCCCGGGAGCCTTTGTATACGTATGCATAGCCATTTATTTACGGCCGTCCGTCCGGTATACAGTATGCATCGTGATCTGGCAGCATCCTGTTGGCCAGTTTGTAATAGCGGCAGCGTATCACTTTGGCCGCCGCTTTGGGCTGGCGCTCTCGCGTGAGGATTCCCTTGCGGTTCCCATAGACCCGATTTCCTTTCTGCGTAGTCATGAAGTCGGCAAAGTTCCACACATGCTCGCCGAAAAAGAAGCCGCTTTCACGCAGCTGGTCGAATGCCCGATGGAAGCAGCCCAGGGCTTCCGTCTGGAAGTCTTCCGTGAAGACGAAGACCGGGTCGGCGTGGATCCCGGGAATGGAGTCGGCTCCGTATTCGCTTATCATGATGGGCTTGCGGTACCGCTGCCACATGTGCTTGTACTCGTCCACGATCTGCGGAACGATGACCTCGGTCGAGCCTACGTCGCTGTACCATGCCGGGTAATTGTTGTGCATGATGACGTCCAAGTGGTCACCCTGCAGCGTGTAAGAGAATATGTTAGTCCATAGGTGATGGAAGGAACAAAGCATGAAAAGCAGGCACACAGCGTTTACCACCAGCCCAGACACTCAATTGAATTGTTCTTGAAAAGAACAAGACTGTCATGAGTAAAAGTGCATGAGGCCAAACGCAGGAATGTGGCTATGGTGCATGAGCCCTCCCGATGATGTGCATACGTGCCACGTTCACGACTGGTTGGAGGAAATCTCACGGTTCGCAATTAGAGCCGTGGTAGAAAACCCTAGAATGTGAGGTGGCATTGTCCTGCGGAGCAGCGAACAAAGGAGACAGCGCCGTTTTCGCGATGATCTGGAGAAAGCGGCGTGAGAGTGCGGAAAAGCAGTCGTCGATATTGGTAGATGCCGGGAGACGCTCCCCGAACCTGCAGCACTTCGCATAGCAGTTCCCGCGACACCTGCCGCTCTTCACTTGCTTAACAGGACGTCTACGACCAACTCGACAGTCCCTGGAGTGAGATGTCGATGGTTAGACCTAATCTTCCCACGATGACCGGGTTACGAGACAAACAAGCGACTCGCTCAACAGAGGGTCACCAACGTCGAGCGGATGAACGATGGGAGACTTCGTTGTTGCGGCAAACGGGGCACCACGAACAGTTCGTCACGCCGTGGGACCGTCTTTAGGAGAGTAGCCCCGCTGGCTTAGGGATAAAGTTGGCTCTACTCAAATTTCAGAAAGTCTGGTTTCAGTTCATAGCAGACTATTGCGCACATAAGGTGGTTGCATGTGTACTTTGAGTGTTTCTTTGCTCCTTCTTTTTTTGTACAATAAAGTTTGTCTTGTCATGCCACCACGGTCTCCAGTTTTTCTCATGGTCCCAATACTTAGCAAGCACTCCCGAAATAATCACAACAATGACATTGCCTCGTTGCCTCCTTTTCGCTGGCGCTGACTATGAAACGGTAATTTGGTAATCCGTGGCTAGCTGAATACACCTTTTTATTTGCATTCATTGATAGTAACTTTGCACGGCTGAATATTTAAAATAATTACCTTGTTTAAGGCTGCGCAAAAACTTTTTGTACCATTTTATTTATTTATTTATTTATTCATTTATTTATTTACAACACGATGTTGTGGGAGACCAGGGGGAAAAACTGATACAATCAGCTTGAGGGTGTCCTGGTCACCCTACATAAAAAAAAAGGTGGTAACGTAAAAGGTAGTAACGAGCGAAAAACAAAAAGAAAAAAGAAAAGGAAAATGAAATGTACACATAATATATGGTACATGAATATACTTCATGTAAAAAATGTACACATAATATACTGTACAAGACTATCCTATAGGCAAAAAAGCAACATGCTTTTATAGACATAAAGAAAACATAATAAAACTTAATTTTCCTGTCAGAAACCGCGAAATACGAAAAACAAAAAGACGGCGTTATCGATGAGGCCTATTTATGATAATTCAATTGTGGTGAAAATTCTCTGTGGCTCTCTAATTGAGGTTTGCCGAATGTTAAAGAGATTTACTTTACTAAACGCATTACAAACCCAGATGTTGCAAACAAACTTATGATATTGATGAGATCCGGTGATGGAAAGACGGGAAACTTCGCGTGCCGACGGACATCGCGTGTCCTTACCGCGAGGTCTTGGTCGTACTTCTTATTGATGGCAGCAGTGATGGGCCGCGTGGCGTCCAGCTTGCGAACGTATTGCGCTAGACGGGCAAAGTAGTGACCTGCCGGATGCTTGTTGGTGCTCGCCTCGTTGGCCAGTGACCAGAGGATGACCGAGGGCCGATTCTTGTCACGTTGCACGATCTCCCTCATGCGCTCTTTGTGCTGTTCCAGCATGACGTCATCAAACGAGCTGCACCAGAATGAGCAAAAGGTTGATCGATTGATTATTCATAATATCTGAGGTTTAACATTCTAAAACCAAAACATTATTATGAGAAACGCTGTAGTGATGGAATCCAGTAATTTCCACCACGTGGGGTTCTTTGTGGGTCTCGAGCATTTTTGCCTTCATCGAAAACGTGGCCACCATGGTCGGGATTTGATCCCGCTACCTGCAGTTCAGCAGTCAAAGAGCACAACCACTAAGCCACCATTGCGGTGTGATTTCGCTCTAAAGAAGCAAAGGGAAAAGGAGATCGCGGAACCATGACTCTCCCCGGCTATTCACATGATTGTTTTGGAAGGTCGATGCCACGGGTTAAATAAAATAAGGAGAGGCCCTCACAATGCGGCAGGCTCGCTCGCTGGATTTCATGCCGATCGGTTGTGCCCCCGCGATCTCCGACGACAGTGCAGCTGTGGCCGACTGTCTCGCCCTACGCCATCTCCTGACGCCGACAAGAGCTCTCGCTAAGTGGTGCCCCGTCTTCGGACTCCCGCGATCGTGTCCATCTTTCCTACCTTATTTCTGTATGTGGGTCTCTATGTCCCTGCTATATTTCTATCCCTATCTCTTTTAATTCCTCTTTACCCCCATCCCTCGTGAGCTACCGTTGAGGTATCGCACTATGATGCAGACAGTTACGGGGCTTAATTTTATCTTCTTTTCACTCATTTAAGAACCACTTCCCTCCTCGCAATGCGATTTTCAACGCGAGAAGTCTAGTGGAAGCCACGTGCCTTTCCAGGGGGTTTGAGGGATGCGGTGGGCACATGGCGTCTCGTGTCGTCTGCGTCACCACTCGTATCACCGCATTGTTAATAGCGGGCTGGAATTCTGAATGTGTATTTTTAAGCAGCTACGCACTTGAAAGATTATGCAATCAGCCTACAGTGAGCGTTGGTCTTCGCAACCAAAAGCAGTCGTCGCGACGACCTCTCCGAAAATGGTTGGCGGCACAGCTTTTTTGTTTACCTTCGGCAATGTGTTGTCGTGTGCTTGAGCGAAGGAAACCTAGAATTCCTAGACGAGAATGGCAGCGTCTGCGGCGTTGAGCCGTTCTCCTGTACTACGGTCACAACTATCGGAAAGCAGTACGTGACCCATTGTTTTCACCGGAGCTTGCCGAGTCAAGAACTAGACGTGCCTCGCGTTCCCACTGAGCATTCCGGCCGCCGAAAGTGCGCCGAATCCGATTCGGTGGCTGCGAGATCCGTCGAAGGGGCCCTCTCCGCGCCGATCACTCTCGTACCTATTTTTGCGGCGTCTTCCGCCAAATCGGTTACCGAGGACCAATAGGACTGCTAGTCAAAGAATTTTGAAAAATGGCGGTCAAGCTCTACTCCCTTGTCATGTCGCACTGCACGTAACTGAGTGTTCTAACCAATAGGAGTTAAACCCATTCTGTGCCTACTTCACGTCCCTATGTCGTGAAAGAGGCGACCGAGCTTGTCGTTTGGCGTCACAGAGCTTGTCGCGGTCTTGCAAAGCAAGACGAACCCTCCAACGCCGCTGGCATCGGCGGTTTTTCCTTTTCTTCATGCATTAAAATACAGCGACCTGCCAGCTAGGTAAGCAGTACTGCTTCTTCTTCCTTCCCGCGTACGCGAATCATCAACGTCTGGATCACTGAATAGCATAGTGGCGTTTGCGAGCCGCGCGAAAACCGGGTGATAGCGCATGCATCCGGCGTTCGCCCCGTGGTAGAGGGCATATTCGGCGGTAGGTAGGTAGGTAGTAAACTTTATTCACTCAGTTGACAGGAGAGAGTTGGGGACGGCTTTAAGGGCCGGCCCCTTACAAAAGGGGCCGGCCACAGCCACAGGGGTCCCGGCCCCTTACAGGGGTCCGGGACCCCTGTGGCTTCTGCTGCAGCACGCACCCGGGCCACTAGGGCACGCTGGTCCTCTAGGGTCGAGCAACCGAGCAGGGCAGCCTCCCAGCTTTCTCGGGTAGGGAGGGAAGGGGAAGGAAGTGGCGGGACCGCCGGATTTGAGGGGCATGCCCGCACCATATGGAAAGTATCCGCGAACAGATGGTCACAGTGCGGGCATTCCCCAGAGAATCCCGGATTGAAATGTTTGAGTATCGCCGGGCACAATACTGTATTGGTATAGAGACGGAGGAGCCAGCGCTCGTCCTTCTTGGGCAGGCCCGATGCTGGGGGTGGGAAGCGGAGCCTGTTCGATTTGTACATAGCGGTGATTTCTCTGAAAGAGGTAGCCGGATTGGGTTCTGGAACATCAGGCGATGGAGGGCGAGGCGGGTTCCGGTAATTAAGCGCGCGGGCCGAGGCATCTGCAGCCTCGTTTCCAACTAGCCCCGTATGAGCAGGAGTTCAGATGACGGTGCGTGGATTTGGGCGATCTAGATAATAGCATCGCTTAAAGATTTCGGCGGCGCGATCATTGATGCAACCCCGTGTGAGATTTTGGCACGCCCTCCGCGAATCGGTAATAATTATCCGAGATGCGGGGTCCGCTGTGGCGAGGGCTATGGCGACCTCCTCCGCGTGTGTGATGTCCGGTGTTCGAAAGGTGAGCCCTTGAATAGGTACGTTTTGGTGAACCACAGCGGCCGTGTACCACTCGCCGTGGTGGGGGCCGGATGCGTCCGTGTTGAAGACTCCCGGGCGTGAGCCATACCGTTGCTGTAGGGCTGTAGCCCGCGCTGTACGCCGCCCATCGTGAGTCCCATTTGTCATGTTTTGGGGCAGAGGTGGAATAATCAGTGCACCACGCCAATCCTCGGGGATCGCGGTACGCTCTTCCACCTTGTGGGTGTTGGAAATGTGGAGGCGGTGTAGGAGGTTGTTCCCATCCTGAGACCTACTAAGGCGCAGGTACTGGTTATTGAGATGAGCCTCTTTAAGTTCCCCGTACGTGTTTGTCATGCCCAGGTCTGCGAGACGTTGGTTCGACGTTGAGATGGGGAGGTCTAGGGCACGTTTGTAAATTTTGCGGAGTATACAGTCTAGTGTATTCTCGTCGCATTTACGCAGACGCAGGTAAGGTGTCGAATAAAGGATCCGGCTGGTCACGAAAGCGTTGGCGAGGCGCAGAGCAGCACGGCTCTTGAGACCTCCTCGCTTGTTCGAAACCCGGCGGATCATGCGGCCCACCTGATCCCCCACAGTGCGTAGTTTGCGCATAGTGGTGTCAATTTTGCGGTGTTTGTGTATGAAGAGTCCCAGGACTCTGATTTCGTCGCGTTCCGGAATGGCCCTGTTACACAAGGTGAGTTCAATTTGTGTCGTGTCGTTCGGTTTGGGGCGAAGATGCACGTATTCCGATTTGGTGGGTGAGCATTCGAGACCGCAGCCGCGGGCGTAGCTGTCAACTATCGACGCGCGGCATGTTGCAGGCATGTCTCGATGCTACCAAGGGAACCCTGAGTTGCCCATAGCGTGATGTCGTCGGCGTACAGAGCGTGCTGCACGCCTGGGACATCGTTTAGCAATGAGGGAAGGTGAGCCATGGCAAGATTGAACAGAAGAGGAGAGAGGACTGCTCCCTGTGGTGTTCCGCGCGCACCGAGGGGGTACGGTCCATGCTCCTTGTCTTGAATACGCAGGTATGTCTGCCGTTCTATGAGGAATTGGCGGACGTACCTAAAAGCATTATGCCCACAGTTTGTTTGTGATAGGCTGGTAAGGATGATGTCATGGGTAACGTTATCGAAAGCTCCCTTGAGATCTAAGGCGAGGACTACCTTGTCGTCACTGGGATGTTCGACCGGTTCGACAACGTCACGATGGAGTTGCAGGAGGATGTCCTGAGCAGAGCGATGTGGGCGAAAGCCGTACATAGTGTCTGCAAAAGTGTGTCGGGCCTCTAAGTATTCAGAGAGCCTGTCCCGGACCATGACTTCCATAAGTTTCCCTACGCATGAGGTTAGGGAAATTGGTCTGAGATTGTCGATGTTTACAGATTTGCCTGATTTAGGGATGAAAGTTACTGAGGCCGTTTTCCAATCGAGCGGTAGGGGTTCGCGCCCCTCCCAGATCTGATTGAAGTAGTCGAGGAGGTGAATGTACGCCGAGTCAGGGAGGTTGGCTAGGAGCCGAACCGTCACTCGATCCCGACCTGGCGCTGTGCCTCGTTTCATTTTGGACAGGGCCGTCTTCAGATGGTGGAGCTGAGAGCAACGATCCAACTCGGCGTTTTCCGTGCCTGCATATGAGGACGCCGGTCCGATGGGGTCCTGTTAGCTATAGAGATATTTGTCTCTGAGAGCCTGTGCCAATTTTTCCGCGTCACCCGCATAGGCGTGAAGCGCGCGCTGAAGGTGTTTCTGTGTTTCTGTGCGTGTTTGGCTAGGGTCGATGAGAGCTCTAAAGAGACGCCAGCTGTTGCGGCTTGACATCTGTGTGGCGGCAGTGTTGCAGCGCTCTACCCAGTTTGAGTCGGCGAGCTGGGCCGCGTACTCGTCGGCCTCTAGGGCGAGAGCCGCTATGCGGATTTTGAGCTGTCGGTTGTGTTTCTGTCGGCGCCATCGGCGCACTAGGCTGTGCCGAGCCTCCCAGGGATGCAGGAGGTGGTTGTCCACCGCCGGCGTGGCCTCTGAAAGTTGAACCGTCTGCTCGATTTTGTGGAGTGAGTTTACGAGATGTTGGGACCAAGTGTAGTATTCTTGGTGAGCTATGGGGGTCGGATTGGAGTATACCAAGCAAAATTTGGTCCAGTCTGGAAGTTTCGCTTGGCGGTGGGGACGAGTAAGGGGGTGTGTCCGGATTGTGGTAATGACAATGCAGTGGTCACTACCGAGGGTTTCCTCGGTATTGAGCCAATCTGCGTGTTTGATGTTTTTGGTGAGTGTGAGATCGGGACATGTGTCTCGGGTAACAGAGTTTCCAATGCGGGTTGGGTGTGTGGGGTCCGTCAGGATGGTTAGGCCCATGGTGGAAATGAGTTCCGCCAATTTCCGACCACGTCGTTCCTCCCGACGACAACCCCAGTGAGGGCTGGGGGCATTGAAATTGCCTACTATGACTAGTGGTTTTTTGCCTGCCACCGTGTGAGCTTTGCTAAAGATGTCGGCGTATGTTATGTTGGGCAGTTTGGGTGAACTGTAGATGTTAAGAATGTGTATGGATGGGTCCTGCTTCCTAAGAGGGAGGAGAGTCACCATAGCATACGAGTAAGCCGGGTTGCATTCGAGATCCACCAAACTGGCGGTGTAATCTCGATGCACGCAAAGTGCCGTTTGCGCGTCCCTTTGATACACGGTATAGTTTGTAAGGGCGGCGTGTTCGCCCGGTTCCTGTAGGGCCACTACCGCGGGTAATTGGGGATAGGTTTCTAAGTGGAGCCGGAGAGCAGCCCGCTTAGTGCGAGCCCGAAATACCCGGCAGTTCCATTGGAGGATTGTGAAGGGGTCCGAATTAACGCGGGCGTGGCGCGATCTAGAGGCGTTGCCCGTCATCATGGGTATTAGAATTTTGGGTAGCCTCCAGGAGAGCAGAGAGATCCAGAGGTGCTCCACCGCTCGGTCCGGGGCTTGCTGCTGATGTTGCAGTCAATATGGTAGGCTGCCTGTCAGCCTCGGCCCTTTGGGGAAGTGGCCGGGACGTCTGAGGTTTATTAACCCACTTAAGTTTTGGGGTGGGACGACGGGTGCTGGAAGCGAGTTGGGGCAGCTGGGCCACTATCATGCCCGGGATTCTGGCGAATACGGTTTGGAGGGCGGCAGCCAAGCGAGCTTCGATAGTAGTTACTATGGAGGCCACCTGGCCCTCCAGGCTACTTAGACGCGCCTCAATCGGAGCGAGGAGTGCCGTGGTGTCCCTTTGTTCCGAGGGGGCACTATCCATTGCTTCCGGCGCCTGCCCAGAAGGTGTCGAGTTAGATGGAGGCGGGCGGTTTGCGAGTGCCTCCATTGCACGGGTCAACAAGGCCACTTGCGCCCGGAGCTGTTTAATTTCGAGTTGTTCCCGTGTTGGGGGCGGAAGAGGTTTGAGGTTTGGGTGGGTTCGAGGGGGTTCCGGATGGGGAGGCTGCTCCGCCCGAGTCGCTCACCTCGGGTCCTTCTCGGACGCGAGCGGCCCATGTGGCATCCCCTTGGGCAGCAGGCTGGATTCCGGGTGACGGCGGGTGCGGTGTAGGGGAGGCAGGTGGGCCCTGGCTCGAGGTGGACCTCGCGGCGGGAGGTCCGGTCGGGGTGGGGCCTCGCTTGGAGGGCCCGGGAGCCCCCGCACCAGGATGCGGGGGTGGAGGAGAAGGTTTGGTGGCAGGAGGCTGGGCCCCCTGCGGTGAAGTCCCGGTGGTCAGCCTGCTTGGCTTCCGTGTTCGCCGGCGTTTGCGTTTCTTGGAGGCGGTTTGGTTCTTCGGTCGAAGAGTGGATGGTTTTGGTGGTGGTGCCCTGTAACGTTCCTTACAGCACCGGTCCCCGGTGACGTGGGGTCCGGCGCATAGAGCACACTTCGGCGTGCATTCGTGAGGTGCGCGAGCACCATCTATGAGTGGCACTGTGTTGCCACAGGTACCACAGAGGTCCGGTTTAGGGCCAGGGCAAGCGTCGGGTCGATGCCCAACTGAGTCGCACTGGTTGCAGGCTGGTACAGTTTTTCTGTATGGCTGCACCGGGATCAGCAGGGCGTCATTAGGTGACGTACCTGGGCTTCACCTTTCCTGCAAAAGTGAGCCGCACCTTGTTGGAGGTGCCCAAACGCCGGATGTGCAGTATTTCGCCTTCCGGCCAGTAGAAGCGTTGGCGAAGTTCGGCTTCAGAGTCACAGCTGCGCACTGTCACCACTCCGTAGCAGGAGTCCTGGGTGTCCGTGCGGAGATACCCGAACAGGGGCACCGGTCCGACGGATGAAGGAACTGTCAGTTCACCAATTAGTTTGTCCGCAATAAGCGGATGTGGGGTGTAGGCCAGGATGAGGTTTTGGTCCTGCACCATTACGACTGTGACCAGCCGGTTCGCGTTCGCTCCGAGGTGGGCGATGAGCGCGCTGCCGGCTCCGTTCTCGGGGAAAACGGCGGTGAGGGAAAGTTGTGTCCGTGCTTTCAGAACAACAACATGATCCCTACGGGACCAGAGTATAGCGCAACTCTTTTCCAACGCCGCCGGCACCACCAGCAACCATACATTGCGGGGAAGCTGACGCTCGGGCAAATTTTGTGTTTTCCGACGCCGCCACTGCGATGGCGCGAGTCATCGCCAGTCAAGTTCAAAGCGAATCCCGCTGGTCTTCGCACCTTTTCTGAATTCAGTTCATGGATGTGCTCGGGTGACTGTGGATCAGCTCTATGTGCCCACCAGGTCTGCAGTTCCATCATTACATCCACCGAAATGTTACAATGACTGGGTAAACTGGTAAAAGATGTTTTACTAGCTGCGGAGTGCTCCTTCATTTGTGGTGTAAATGCTAAAAGAGAACCCTCCGTGTTCTTTGTTGCACATTCATATATGTTCCAGGCGAGCCGGATTACCTATCTTCATGCAAAGAAAATATATTTATTCACCAATGACGTAGCTACAAAGGCGAGGTTGTTGAAGTAGCTGAATTTTACAGCAAAAGCTTTATTAGATCACAAGGAGTGGCTCTAGCGCCGTAGATGTTCGCCACCGCCGGTTTCCGTGATCACTATTGCATGAAATTTTTAAAAAAGAAGAAAAAACAAACAAAAAACAAACATACGTGTCTTACTTGGGAATCGAATCCGAGTCTTTTGCGTGGCAGCAGATAACTTTACCGCAAAGCTACAGCAAATGTGCGTGTCGTAATTTAATCTGACCTTATGTAGGCTGCGTATTGAGTAAGAATTTGCATTTACGTGTGAAATAAGCCGCTTTATAAGAGTGAAGTTTGATTGATTTGATTGATATATGAAGTTTAACGTCCCAAAACCACCATATGATTATGAGAGACGCCGTAGGGGAGGGCTCCGGAAATTTCGACCACCTGGGGTTCTTTAACGTGCACCCAAATCTGAGCACACGGGCCCACAACATTTCCGCCTCCATCGGAAATGCAGCCACCGCAGCCACGATTCGATCCCATGACTGCGGGTCAGCAGCCGAGTACCTTAGCCGCTAGACCACCACGGCGGGGCAAGAACAGTGAAGTAACAACCGTGCGTCACAAAACGCGATTTGTGCAAAGAGTTCACAAATATGCTTCTACGCACTTCAAAAGCTTAAGGCATAACTCTTCACTGGGTTATATTCACCAAAACTATTCGAGCGATTTCTTTTACCGTCAAGGTCAATTAATGTCGCATATTTCACCAGCGTAACGTGAATATACTGAAGGTTCCTGCTCGTTAGCCACTCCAAAATTTCGAAAATTTGTGAAATGTGAATATCGAAAGAACAAATAGGTTGATAATGCTTGCTCTGCACTTTTCACCACACGCTGAGCAAAAACGTCGTTTTTTTTACCACGCTATTTAGTCAGCTCTTACGTTGCACTTTGTTGGCAACGGGGCAGAAAAGTGGCCTTCATGCATTGGAAACAGTGCGTGAAGGACGCAGTCCAAGCTAGTATGTCAATATGCAACACAGAAAAACAAAACATGGCAGGAGTGTCGCTTGCAAGAACACAGGGCGACTTCGCCGCATAGCTGGTTGCTAGCCAGGTAAGATGGAAGACCTATGCGCTACTCTGGTCCCGTAGGGACCATGTAAGGTTACTCCAGGCCTTTTCATCCTCCGTTGCATGGTGTATGTAGCCACCAGTGGCACATACCCGAAAGAGCAGTCCTTAGAATGTCCGCTGAATGGTGGCACTTATATATGATGGTGACAAGATGTGAGATGGCTGTACTTGGAGTGTTAACTAGATAGACGGATAGACGCATAGACAGATACAGGGGTAGACGCACGGATGGATGGATGGACGAACAGATAAGTAGAGGGACGGCCACATGAGCAGATGCACGCACGGACGGATGAACAGACGGAAGAACGGACGGAGAAATGGAGGGACGCACGGACGGATGGACGCACCGACGGTCACATGGATGGGCGGACGCACTGACGGACGAAAGCTAGAATGAATGGGTGGACGAAAGCACTGACGGACTGACGAATGCTTCGCCCCACCAATCATCACTCACTCCGTGGATATGCAGCGAGTTTTTCGATATGGTCGCAGTTGGCCGACCCGCGCTGCTGCGAACGATACTCGTGCGCACGTGTCGTGACACACATGACAACGAATGATTAGGACGCGCTTCATCTGTCTGTATAGCAAGACAAATTAAACTACAGTTCACTTTTACATTATGTTCCGTACTTCGAACTTACCAGCTGCGGAAGAAAACGACCTGTCGTGGCGATTATCCGGCGCCGATTCGCGCCGTTGCTCTCTTGCATGCAGCGGATTAAACACGACGCGCAAAGCTGCAAGTGCATTGTAGATTCCCAATGTGAGCCGTAATGATGCTGCGAATGGCACACAGGCGCTATACAAGCGAGTATCACAGCACATAGCACAAAAGTTTAGCTTTTCTAGCTCGTCTATCCGATGATGGTGGTGGTGGTGGTACCGGCGCCTCCGAAATCGGCTCGCGCGGCTCGCCTCCCTCTCACCGGCGCTCGTTGTGCATGCGCGAGCCGCCGTAGCGCGCCCGCCATTGTGAGGAGGAGTTCTTTACTCGTCCATACTTCCGGCTTCACAAAATTTCACGTAAGGGCCTCTCCTTGATATATTCTTTCCTCCATAGTCGACACAGCAAAAGAAAGTCTCCATCTCTAGAGGAGTCACAGCACTCTCTTAAAGCGCATTTCAATTGGCTTCGGTGACGCCATATTCCCGGCGAGATCGGGCTATAGATCGGGCTAAAGTGGGCGCAGCGGCACAAACATAATGAATGACTCACGGCACATCTTTCTTGTTGTGCAGCTTCTGGGCGTTCTTACCAGCCATCGACCGGATCACTGTCCGCCGACCAAATTTTTTGCGGCGGCTCGACATCGACGCACTAGGATGCCTGCGCACTCACTGAATCTTCACGTGCGTTTGAAAGCGGAACTCCCAGCCTTCTCAGCAGCGCCATGGCCTGCCCTGGCCACCATCAACGCAGTGCAACGTCAGCGTCATTGTCACGTGTGACAGCGGACGGTTTAAAAGCACACGCCACCTGCCGCCCCGCCAGTGGGCGCGGTGGCACAAACAGAATGAAGGACTCACGGCACATCTTCCTTGTTGTGCAGGTTGGTGGCCCATTTCTCTTACCTTGCAAATGTTACAAGACTAGTGACCCATTTGCGATTGTGCTTCCGTGCCCACAAGCATTGCTTGAACCTTTCTCTTCCTTACTATATTTTTGCTTTGCGGCGATATAGAAGAAAATCCAGGGGCGGACAAGGTCATTACGGAGCTGATCCAGACGGTTAAGGAGACTAATGAGCGTTGTATTAGAATTGAGACTAACCAGTCCAGTAGGTCATGGGCAATGGCAGATATTAAAGTTTCACACGAGACGGTTGCTACTGCTGTCGCCGACAGTACCGTGCGGCTACAAGCGGTAGAAAAAATGGTTAACGATATTCCAAACATACAACAAGAACTATCACACGCCAGTCGTTAATTCGCGTGAAACAAGAGGCTAATGAACTGCGAGCCCGGCTTGATGAGGGTGAGGCCAGGTTCCGACGTGATAACTTGCTGTTTTACGGCTTACCAGACGTCCCAGATGAAAACGCCCACCAATCTGAAGACAAAATTATCGTGATGGCCCGAGGCAAACTGGATGTTCACTCATCATCTGGAGACCTAGCACGGGCACACCGTATAGGCAAATACGTGGCAGGCAAAAATAGACCGCTCATTGCTAAATTTTGCAGTTCTAAGTCAAAAGTGATCCTACTGTCTAAGAAATGTACTTTGCGGGGTAGTGGCATTGGTATTTCAGAAGATTTCTCTACATCAACTCGCAATGCTCGTAAAAAGCTGACAGAGTACGGCGTTGGTTTAAAAGTGCCTTTCAAGTTGCGGTACAAAAGACTATATGCAAACAAAAAGTGCTACGTGTTTGATGTCCACACCAATTCTGTTTGTGAGGCGCCTTCACCACCAGTCGCCATTGCCACTACATCAAGGGCGACCCGATCAGGCCGCCCTTATTCTGCCACTAGCTAGGACAGTGTGAGGTGTAGTGGCTCACCATCAATGCTCTCGATACTTCATGCCAATGTGCGCAGCCTTATTTCAAAAAGAGACAGCCTAAGTGCTATAATTAATGACACAGACGCGGATATAATTCTGTTGACTGAAACCTGGCTATCCGACAAAATTGCATCGTGTGAGCTTTTTCAGTGCCAGAAAACATTCACCATACATCGTTATGATCGCTCTGAGAGAACGGGTGGTGGTGTCCTCATTGCCGTGAACGAATGTTTTCAACGTTCTCTTTTGAAAACCCTATGCAATTTCGAAATGTTGTAGTGGTGCGTAACCATCTGTGTCCAGAAGATGGTTTTTGGCATTTGCTACCGCCCACCTAATTCCATCGGCTCTTTCTGCGAGGAAATTGATGATTGCCTAAGCCATATCTCGGCACTGTTTACTGGTATTCCAGTTTTCCTTTTAGGTGATTTTAATTTTCCTTCAATCCAGTGGTCTCATCCATGCCCGTTTGCGGAGCCTGCTTCAGCTGAAACTAGTTGCTTTCTAACCACGTGCTTGGATTTCAATCTGTCACAAGTCAGTCTTCCTGCTCGTGTTACTTCCACTACATCATCCTTACTAGATTTGACAATGACGTCATCACCTGATATTACGTCTAAAATAACTCACTTGCCCGGATTCGGTGACCATGATGTACTGCATTTTTCAGTCTCTGCACCGACGACTAAAATGAGCAAGCGCTTTAAACTTATAAAAGATTATAATAAGGCTAATTTCGACACTATAAACAATGAGCTTTCTACCTTCCTCGACAGCTTTTGTCCTTTGTACACTGACGCTTCAGTTACAGAATTATGGGCGTGTTTTAAAAACAAAGTGTTGCATCTGATAAAAAAAAAACATATCCCTGTAAGGAAGGTGTATCAGTCATCTAACGCGCCGTGGTACACAAGACACCTGAATCGGCTATCTAACAGAAAAGGTAGGCTCTTTCCTGCTGCAATGAAATCAGCATCTGCTGATAAGTGGTCCGCTTATGCCGCCGCAGTAAAAGCACACTCCAGTGCTTTGAGAGAAACGAAGTTTAATTTCTATAACACCACACTTCCATCGCTATTCAAAACCAACCCAAAACGATTTTGGAATGTTGTGAAAACCCGCGATGATCGAACTATAACTCTTACTGATTAATCAGGTGAGGCAATCCCAAGCAGCCAGTGTGCTTCTGTACTTAACATCGTTTTTTCCCGTTAATTTTTGCCCTACTCAGTCTGGCATCTCTCCGCCCTTCACTGCACCTAGCTACCTACTAATGGAACCCATTTTACTCGGCTCTTCTGGTATCAGCTCCATTATTAAAAACTTACAACGATCATACTCGTGCGGCATCGATTGTGTCACGTCGAAATTTCTACAGGCGACTGCCGTATATAGTTCCATTATACTGAACCCTATTTTCACGAAATCTCTGAACAACAGCTCCTTACCCAGAGACTGGAAGATAGGTAAGGTGGTTCCACTTCAATGGATTATTTTGAATGCCTGGGCTCATTAAAGCGTTCATAAATGTAAGCACACGGTTGCGCACGGCAACTCCGTTTCAATTACAGTGTACAACTACCGTGTTGGAGTTGTACACCTACCAACAGCGCGCAAGGGCGCAAGCTATAGAACCTTGTTTTAAGGGCGAAGCTCCTCTTATTCTAACCTTGTCCTGCGTTATACGTAACCGAGAGAAGAAGAGATGAAAAAAAAGGGGGGAAGGCAGCATATTCCGAACAGTATAATAAACGGCACTGTCTCATAGAAGTACATGCTAACTGCAGTTGAGTGAGGATATTCTAGATGGTTCTGTACCCCTACTCTCCGATTGGCTGCTGCCCGGGTTGTGCCTAGGTGCGCGAGCAAATGGGTGTCTCTCTCATGGCGGGTTCCACTCGTCGAGCGGGAGCAAGTTTCCTTGCTCCGCGGCCGAGAATCTGCATTCCGCTGGTAGATACGGAGCAAGTTCGCGTGTTCCACATGTAGATTAGTAGCAACCCACTCCGTGACCGAGCATTCCGCGTGCTCTGCCTTGTAGAGACGGATTTTGCCGGAACTCCGAGAATGCGTTGCCATTATTTCCGGTACAGTCGGGCAGCGATGTTGCCTTCAGCTGTCTTCAGCGTTTTAAATGCAAAGCGTTTCTTGGCGAACTTTGGCCACTTTAAACTTATCCATCCATCCATCCATTCATCGATCCATCCATCCATCCATCCATCCATCCATTCATCGATCCATCCATCCATCCGTCCATCCGTCCGTCCGTCCGTCCGTCCATCCATCCATCCATCCATCCATCCATCCATCCATCCATCCATCCATCCATCCATCCATCCATCCATCCATCCATCCATCCATCCATCCATAAATCCATCAATCTGTGAGGAGGTTTATCAGCCGTTAAAGACAGCGACGAGACAGCGTCAAGAACCGTCCAGCGATCGGCACAGCAACGAACCGAAGCACAAGCCGAGAGAGCCAGGCGTTGGCGATGCTGCTCGCTGCAGACACATCTTCTTCTTCACAATCGCCCCCGCTGAAAAAGGAGCCATCCTGGCGACTTAAGAAGTTTCAGGCAAAGGCTCATGGTACGGTTTCAGTCGGGAAACATGGATGATGTCACGTGCACGCCGGCGCATGTCGTCTGATCGGGAAACTGGTTCAATTAGGAAATTAACCGGAGAGGTTTTCTCCAAAATGGTGTAAGGCCCCTCGTACCGGGGGACAAGTTTCGAGGAGAGTCCCGGTGTTTGGTATGGGATGGCAAGCCACACAAGAGACCCTGGGGCCTAGTTGGGATCCGGAAGAGAGGTGCTACGGGTTTCTTTCTGGCGTTGTTGTTCTTCCGAGGTGAACGCACGGGCGAGATGGTGGCACTCTTCGGCTTGTCTAGCAGCATCGGAGATAGGTGGACACTCGGAAGCATCAGGACGGTAAGGAAGTAGGGTATCAATTGTATGGGAAGGCTCACGTCCGTAAAGAAGAAAGAAAGGCGAGAATCCCGTGGTGGTTTGTATTGCGGTGTTATATGCGAACGTGACGTATGGGAGAACACGGTCCCAGTTGCTGTGATCAGATGCCACGTACATTGAGAGCATATCACCTAGCGTGCGGTTGAACCGTTCTGTTAGTCCGTTAGTCTGCGGGTGGTATGCTGTCGTTTTCCGATGAATGACGTGGCATTCCGAAAGCAGGGTTTCGACGACCTCGGAGAGAAAAGCGCGGCCTCTGTCACTAAGGAGCTCTCGAGGTGCACCATGTCGAAGGATAAAGCGTTGCAAAATGAAAGAGGCGACATCCTGAGCTGTAGCGCTAGGCAAGGCGGCTGTTTCGGCGTAGCGTGTCAGTTGGTCGACCGCCACTATAATCTACCGATTACCATGTGGTGTCAATGGAAGGGGACCGTAGAGGTCAACGCCGACGCGATCAAATGGCTTGGCAGGGCATGGAAGTGGCTGCAATGCGCCAGTCGCACGTGGCAGTGTTGATTTACGTCGCTGGCAGTCAGGACAGCACTGCACGAATTTACGTACAAAATTGTACATGCCGCGCCAGTAATAGCGATGGCGAAGGCGTTCATATGTTTTGAACACTCCGGCGTGGCCACATTGCAGATCGTCGTGAAGGGAGGCGCATAATTGCGATCGTAAAGTGCGTGGAATGACCAGCAACCACCGGCGGCCATCGGGAGCGTAGTTGCGTCGATGAAGAAGTTGATCGCGGATGGCGAAATGGAAAGCTTGACGTCGGAGGGATCTAGATACTGGAAGGTTGGGCGTGCCAGATAAATATTCGATAAGAGAGGCGATCCGCGGGTCACGACGTTGTTCGGCGGCAATCGAGTCGAGATTTAGCGATGACAAGGTCTGGAGGCAAGTGTTTCCGCACGTCTGATCTGGTGGTAAAGGTGAGCGGGACAGGGCATCAGCGTCAGAGTGTTTGCGTCCGCAGCGGTATACGACGCGAATGGTGTACTCCTGGATGCAGAGTGCCCATCGCGCAAGGCGGCCAGAAGGGTCTTTCAATGTGGAGAGCCAGCAAAGCGCGTGGTGATCAGTTACTAGATCGAACGGGCGGCCGTATAAGTACGGCCGGAACTTTCCAAGCGCCCACACCAGAGCCAAACACTCTTTTTCTGTCACGCTGTAATTAGTTTCGGCTTTCGTCAGAGTGCGGCTAGCGTAGGCTACAACGTATTCTGAATAGCCGGGCTTTGGTTGAGCGAGGACTGTTGGAAATTGTTTGAACCTCCCGCGCGAATAGCGCGCGCACCAAGGGACGGAGAACGACGAGGAAGAAGAAGAGCCGAAATAGAACACGCTCTTTTACCATGGATGCTGGCGTTTGCGTCTCCTTCATTTGGTGCCTTTAAACTCCGAAGCGTGGTTTTCCCACATCGATTTTTGGTGCCGAAGACCCGGGAATCAAGCCTACAACGACCCGAGCCTTTCATTCCTGGTGTGGGTGAGCTGCGCTGCGAGCTAGACCGACATGGAGCGAGCGAAGAGCAAGCGGGCCTCGCGGCGATCGATGAACACAAGAATCATCAACGAGGTCAACCAGGTGCTCCAGTCCAATGAGTTCGAGCTTTCTGGACTTCGAATGCTGCACGGCCGCCTACGCGCCAGCAACGTGGAACTTAAAGCCTTGAACAACGAGGTTGAAACCCTGATCACTGACGACCTGGCAGCAGACGACTATGAGGTGGTCATGCAATACGATGACGCCGCTAACAGTACTCTGGCGTTGCTCGAGCACCACATTGAAGTTCTGAAGACTTCTGCTACGCCGGCGTCGTCTACAACTCCAGCCATGGGCGCAAGGACCTGTGAGGGTGCACCGAGCGAGCATGAACGACTTCCACAACGTGAGTTCGGCGCACGACTTCCCAAGCTGGAGCTTCTTCGTTTCGATGGAAACGTGATCAAGTGGCAACCCTTTTGGGATATGTTCCTGCACTCCGTGCACGAGAACCCAAGGCTGTCCAACACAGACCGGTTTCACTACTTGGCCTCACTTCTAGATGGACCTGCAGCTCAGGCCGTCGCCGGTATTCAGGTGACAGATTCTTGTTACGATGACGCGCTGGAAATTTTGAAACGTCGGTTTGGAAACAAGAAAGTCATTGAGCAGAAGTACTTAGGAAATTTGCGCACGCTCAAACCAGTGAAATTAGCGAGTGATGTCACTGCTCTGCGCAAGCTTTTCGACACAGTTCAACTAAACAGGAGGGGACTGCGTAGTCTTGGAATCACGGAGTCATCCTACGCGGCTATGCTGAATGAAGTTCTGCTCAAAGTCATACCAGCTGACATTGTCGTAGAATACTTCAAAAAAGAAAGTATGGAGAACACGACGGAAACGAGCCAGGCTTCATCTGATCAGGAACTTGAGCAGCTGATGAAATTTCTCCGCATCGAAGTTGAATGTCGAGAAAAGAGTTCTTTAGTGAACAATTTGCCAACGACATCGAACAACAGCGTACCTGTATTAAATAGATCATTCAAGAAGCAGTCCGCGACTCCTACAGCATCCGTTCTTCAAAACAAGACACTATCTTCCCCCTCGTCCTGTTTTTTCTGCGCTGCTACCGATCACAAGACAGAGGACTGCACGAGTGACATGACTCTGGCCGAGAAGCGCAACAAACTTGTAACAGACGGTCGATGCTTCCGGTGCACGTCAAAAGGACATCTGGTCCGCAATTGCCGGCGGAGAGTGCACTGCCAAGCATGCAAGCGCAGACACGCCTCCTCGATGTGCAATGCTAGTAGTTCTGAAACACCATCAGTGACTAATGCTCAGAAGAAACCGAATGCTACGGTGCAAGTTTCCACTCAGAGAGCTTCAGTTCCCCGACTCATCAATGATGTTCTTCTCCAGACTTTTCGAGCTTGGGTAACGACTTCATCTCATTGTTGCTATATACGCGGTGTTCTCGACAACGGAAGCCAGCGAACGTTCGTCACTGAGAGCGTCGCTTCCAAGCTAAGTCTACCTGCTGTTGCCGAGACCGAACTCGCCATCAGTGCGTTTGGTAGAGCGAGCGACCCAACCCGACGATTCAAAATGGTCAAGATCACGCTCCGCAGTCAGCACGACGACCTAACCATTGACATTGAGGCCATAGTGGTGCCCTTTATTTGCGAGGAGATGATTGAAGCACCAAGGCAGAGTCGTCTTCTTCAAGCCATCGCAGCGGAGGGGAAACATCTGGCTGACGCAGTCGTTTACCCGAGTGTAGATTGTGAGCCAGGTGTGAGTGTCCTCATTGGATCGGACCAGCTTTGGAAGTTGATGCCCAACACGAGTGAAGTGAGGTGGGATGAAGAAAACCCTGCCTTACTCGCCATTAACACAAAGATGGGCTGGACTCTCCAAGGCCCCTTATCTGGTGGTGGAAGCACGAGTAACAAAGCAAGCACCCAAGTATGTGTTCTTCGAACAGGTTCCCACGAAGACGACCAGATCGCCTTCCCATTACAAAGATTTTGGGACCTCGATGCTATCGGAATTGCCGACACGCCGACGTCTCAGTGCAACGCAGATATTTTGGAAGAATTCAACAACACTACCAGGCTTCGGAAAGGACGCTATGAAGTTGCGTTGCCATGGAAATCACCTCTCGTCGACATGGCCGACAATCGCAAAGTAGCCCTTTCGAGGCTCCATGGACTCGTCAAGCGGCTGTCACCAAACGACGAAGCCATGAGAGCCTACGATAAGGCTATCAGGCAGTATGAGGTGGACGGTCATGCTGAAAAAGTTGAAGATGCCCCTTATTGTACACAGCACCTATACTACATGCCGCATCGAGAGGTAATCCGCGAAACATCTACGACGACGAGACTTCGCGTAGTCTTCGACGCATCATCGCATGCATCAGGAGCTTGTTCTCTCAACGAACAACTCGAAAAAGGTCCTAATCTGAATGCTGACCTTTTCAAGGTTTTGATCCGGTTTCGCCTTTTCGCCATCGGAATTACAGCAGACGTGCAGAAGGCGTTTCTACAAATCAGCATTCGAGAAGAAGACAGAGATGCTCTTCGTTTCTTGTGGTTTGAAGGGCTACCAATGTCAGGCAGACCACTGCCAAAAATACAAGAAATGCGAATGACCAGAGTTCCATTCGGCACCTCCGCAAGCCCTTTCCTATTATCTGCAACGTTGAAATACCATTTCGATCACGTTGAACAAATTTACCAAGTAACGGCCGCAAAACTGAAGGCAAGCTTCTACGTCGATGACCTAGTTTTCGGAGCTTCAACGACAAAAGAAGCGCTACAACTCTACGAAGAGACGAAGGCCATAATGGAGCTGGCCGGAATGAAAATGCAGAAGTGGTCAACAAACTGCGACCTGTTAAGAGAGAAGCTCAAGCAAGCAGGAGAGACGTCAGCTGAGCAGGTCACACAATCTAAGGTTCTTGGGCTATCCTGGAACTACACCGACGACACCATTTCGGTGAAAATTGACTCTGTGACGAAAGTCTTAAAAGCGGGACTTTGTACCAAGCGAACTGTGCTTCAGGCTTCATCACGAATTTTCGACCCCTTGGGACTGCTAGCACCGTTCACCATTCGAGTTAAAATACTTTTTCAGAAGATATGGATGCAAGGACTCGATTGGGAAAGCGTTCTCCCCGAGACATTGAAGATCGAGTGGGACAAGTGGACTGTCGAACTTCAAGACCTCAAAGACTTTAGAACCAAGAGGTATCAACTAGACAACAGCAGCCCTGATAAAAGCACTCACCAGCTGCATATATTCACGGACGCTAGCCCGTGTGCCTACGGAGCAGTGGCATACATACGAGTGGAAGACAGTACCGGAGCGGTTCGACTCCAGCAGCTGCTCGCTAAGTCTCGGGTCGCTCCAATCAAGGGTCTCACTTTACCACGCCTGGAACTCGTCGCTGCGGTTCTTGGAGCTCGACTTCTTAAGCTACTTGTGGATACTTTGCCACACACAAATATAGAATACTTCTGCTGGACCGACTCCCAAGTTTGCTTGAGTTGGATCAAGTCTACAGCCACCAAGTGGAAGCCCTTCGTTTGTAACAGGGTAATTGAGATCCAAGGGCTCACAGACCCGAGTCGCTGGAGACATTGCTCTGGAAAGACAAACCCAGCCGATTTAGTTACAAGAGGGATATCAGCGCATCACCTTTGTACAAGCGATTTATGGTGGCATGGGCCTGACTGGCTATCTGGTACCCAAGAAACGTGGCCGGCAAGTGAAGCTGGTCCTCATGAGTCAACGGATGAACTATGTAGATCAAACGACGAAGACACAACAGTTTTGGCTTGTCAATGCTCGCAAGCAGAGCCACTTTTCGAGCTCGACAAGTACAGCAGCTGGATACGAGTTGTTAGAATCACAGCTTGGATTCGAAGATTTATTCACAATTGTCGAGTGCACACCAGTCGTCGTCTGATGGGCCCACTCACTGCCCCTGAGATAAAAGAAGGCGAGTTTACATGGATGAAGAATGCACAAGCGGAAGCCTTTAGTATAGAACTCGCCTCATTGTTAAAAAACCAACCATTAGCTAAGGCATCCCGAATTCGTAATCTGCATCCATTCCTGGACAATGATGGGATTTTAAGAATCAAGACCCGGCTTGACAACGTAAAAACATCAGAATACGTGAGGTGCCCGATTCTACTACCAGCTGACCACCGCTACACATACCTCATCATCGACCGCACGCACCGGCGCCTGCTGCACAGTGGTGTAAACGATACCCTTTCAGAGCTACGCGAGTGTTTTTGGGTGATTAAGGGCCGCCAGTGTGTGAAAAAAGTGCTCTCTAGGTGCAAAGTGTGTGCTAGATTCAAGCTCCAACCTGCAACAGCCCCTACCGCACCACTGCCGACCGACAGGGTTAAGAGATCACACCCCTTTCAAGTTGTGGGTGTTGACTTTGCTGGTCCCGTTTTTGTGAAAGGAACCAGTCCCGTGAAGGCCTATATCGTTATTTTTACGTGTGCCGTCGTTCGGGCGATCCATTTGGAGTTGTGCTCCGATATGACGGCGGGGTCATTTTTAATGGCTTTCCGTCGGTTTGTGTCGCGACGCGGCTTGCCTAGTGTTATTTATTCCGACAATGCTCTAGCTTTTCATGCTGCCAGTCGCGACTTAAAAGTGATGTACAGAGCTTTGAGAGACTTCCAAGTACAGGACTTTTGCTCTAATAACCACATTACCTGGAAATTCATTGCAGAACGTAGTCCTTGGTGGGGTGGATTTTGGGAGAGGATGATTCGCACTGTTAAAAGCTGCCTACGGAAAATTCTAGGGAAAGGTTGCTTTGATTTCGAGCAGCTTGTGACCATTCTTGCCGAAGTAGAAAATGTAGTGAATTCTAGGCCATTAACGTACCTCTCCGCTGACGCTACCGATCCAGCTGTACTTACACCTTCGCACTTTCTAACCGGTAGGAAGTCTACTACACTGCCTAGTGCTAATACTGCTGAAACGTCGGGAACTCGCTCCGATACTTTAAAGCATTGGAAGTACAGGCAGCAAATAGTGGCTGATTTTTGGAAGCGTTGGTATAAAGACTACCTCTTGTGCTTGAGGAGTGCACACATTAGGCGAGTACAGCCTTGCAACCAGCTTAAGGTTAACGATGTAGTCGTCATTAAGGAAGACAAGGTGCCCATAACTTTTTGGAAAGTTGGTAGAGTTACTGACGTGTACTTATCAAGTGATAATCACGTTAGAGCCTGCAAGATTGTCTTGGCAGGAGGTACGGAAGTTACGAGGCCAGTACAACTTTTATGCCCGTTGGAGCTGGGCGATTGAACTTTCGGGCGCGGAGGATGTTGGAAATTGTTTGAACCTCCCGCGCGAATAGCGCGC
The DNA here is from genome assembly GCF_043290135.1 of Rhipicephalus microplus. Lineage (NCBI taxonomy): Eukaryota > Metazoa > Arthropoda > Arachnida > Ixodida > Ixodidae > Rhipicephalus > Rhipicephalus microplus. The sequence continues at coordinate 300,427,409 of NC_134700.1, read as the reverse complement.
GCACCAAGGGACGGAGAACGACGAGGAAGAAGAAGAGCCGAAATAGAACACGCTCTTTTACCATGGATGCTGGCGTTTGCGTCTCCTTCATTTGGTGCCTTTAAACTCCGAAGCGTGGTTTTCCCACATCGATTTTTGTAGACTGCCGGCGCAGCAAGCAGTCGTGCCCTGCACGACTGCTTGCTGCGCCGGCAGTCTCGGTGACCCACAACTCTTCGGCGTCCGGTCGGACTTCCTGGAAGGACCTGAACTGAGCCGCTGCGGCGGCACCGTTTTGTCTCTCCTCTTCGACCTCTCAGTAATTCACGGCCATGGATAAGAGAGGGAGACGCCCTTTGCCTCTTTCGTAGACAGCTCCAGGGGACGATGTGCTGGTTCATCAAGAACAACTTTGCTGGCGTGCATCTCAGTGGCCCGCGGATTCCAAGCGGTCGCTTTGCCGTAGCCGCTGAAGGAACAAGGACTGCGCCTAGCCCGACGCCGCTGGCGTCGGTGTGCACTTCGGTAGGAGCCGTCGGGTCGAAGTGGCGAAGAATAGGTGGGGAAGGGAGCAGCCGGCGCAGAGTAGTGAAGGCAACGTCACATGCAGGAGACCAGGAGGTGAGGTTCACGTCACCGCGAAGAAGCTGGGTTAACGGTGACATGATATATGCAAAATTGCGAACAAAGCGCCGGAAATAGGAGCATAGGCCTACAAAACTGCGAAGTTCTTTCATGGTCGTCGGCTTGGGAAATTGTGCGACTGCTCGAAGTTTTGCTGGGTCTGGTAATACGCCGTGCTTGGACACGATGTGGCCTAGGATAACGAGCTCGCGTGCAGCGAAGCGGCATTTTTTTAGGTTAAGCTGCAGACCAGCGTTGGTCAGACAACTCAAAACGTGCCTGAGGCGAAGGAGGTGCGTAGGAAAGTCATGGGAGAAAACCACGACATCGTCGAGGTAACAGAGGCACATATTCCATTTGAGGCCACGTAGCGTATTATCCATAAGACGTTCAAACGTGGCAGGCGCGTTACAAAGCCCAAAGGGCATGACGTTAAATTCATATAGTCCGTCTGGTGTAATAAATGCCGTTTTTTGGCGATCGGTTTCTGCCATTGGGACCTGCCAGTAGCCAGACCGCAAATCTAGTGACGAGAAAAATTCCGCTCCGTGAAGGGTGTCAATGGCGTCATCAATACGCGGCAAAGGATAGACGTCCTTGCGGGTTATCTTATTCAAACGACGATAGTCCACGCAAAATTGGATAGATCCGTCTTTCTTACGCACCAGGACGACGGGAGACGCCCAGGGACTGTGAGATGATCGAATGACGTCTCTACGAAGCATATCTTCGACTTGATCGTTGATGACGCGGCGCTGTTCAACGGAGACACGGTATGGTCTTTGACGCAGTGGCTGGTGTAGGCCGGTGTCAACATGATGTTTGACTTGTGATGTGCGGCCCAGTTGAGGTTGCGACACATCGAACGAACTCCTGAACTCATGGAGAAGATCCAGCAGGTCGGCATGTTCGGTGGGAGTGAGAGTGTCGGCGATGGTGCTTGAAAAGGTATCTTTGGACGACTCCCCGAGTACCGACAGTGCTTTTGGGTGGTCGCAGTAGTCGTCCGGGACATCAAACAAAAACGAAGGGTCGAGATCCTGCACGCGAAAACTCAACTTCGGCGCGTGCGCAGTCAATGACGGCATTATGGCGGGATAGGAAGTCCCACCCGAGGATGACGCCATGCGAACAGACAGGAAGAACAATAAACTCCACGATGTAAAGAATGCCTTCGATGGAGACTCTTGCAGTGCAGGCTGCGAGAGGCGTTACTTGCTGTGCGCTTGCGGTGTGAAGTGACAGTCCCGAAAGCGGCGTCGTTACTTTGCGTAATAAACGGCAGAGATTAGCGGCAATAAGAGAAACAGCGGCGCCAGTGTCCACAAGGGCGAAAGTACAATAACCTTCAACAGTTACTGCGACCACGTCAGCAGGAGAGGAGCGAGAGCTTAGACAGTTCGAAAATGGCGCAGTTCTTGCCTCTTGAACTGCGTTGCTTAGTTTTCCTGGTCGGAGGGTCCGGGCCGGCGACGCATGGGGGAGGGCGATCGCCGACGAGGAGAGGGTGCGCGTTGCGGCTGGAAGTCAAGGTGGTCAGTAGGCGCATAGCGAGGTGGCGAGACCGGCCCGCATTGGACGAAGGGTTGGCTGCCGGGATGCGACGACCGGGCATAGTTGCCGAACGTCTGAGGTCGACGGCGGCAGTAGCGAGCAACGTGTCCGGGAGTGAAGCAAGCGTAGCAAATCGGTCGGTTATCGGGCGTCCTCCATGGATTGGCGACTGGTGCTGCCGCCCAAGGTGCAGTATAAGCAGCCGGGTGAGCGGGCTGTGAGCGCGTGGTGTAGGGTGGTTGCGGGAGCCTACGTACAGCGTCTGCATATGTGAGCGGCGCGGCTACGGGCTGCATCTCTTGCGAAAAGGCGACAGGCGGAGCCACAGGCTGCGTTGCATAGGTTAGGGGCGCGGCCACAGGCTGAACGGCTGGCGGATAGGCGACAGGAGGGCCTACCGGCTGAGCAGCACGCTGGCAGTGGGCAAGGCTGGATAGAGGCGGCTCGTGGTGCGCAACAGGAACAGCTTGGGCAACCTCCTCCGAAATAGCAGTGCGAAGCGGGGCAGGTAGACGGGTGGTGGTCTCGTGAGTGAAGGGCACAAGGGAAAGTTGGCGGGCGATTTCCTCAGGGACGAAGGCTTGAACTTGCTGAAGCAGTGGTGAATTGTCCGGCAGGGTGTCGAAACTGGACAGTGACTCACCAACATGCTGAGGCTGCCGAGTCAGAGTGCGTTGTTTCTTCAACTCGTCGTAGCTCTGACACAAGCTGACGACTTCGGAAACTGTGCTTAGATTTCTTGCCAAGAGCATCTGAAATGCGCCGTCGTCGATGCCTTTCAGGATGTTTTTGACCTTGTCAGATTCGGGCATGGTGTCATTCACACGTCGACAAAGGTCGACGACGTCCTCAATATAACTGGTAAAGGTCTCGCCAGTCTGCTGAGAGCGGACGCGCAAGCGCTGTTCTGCCCTCTGCTTGCGGACAGCCGGCCGACCGAACACTTCAGCACATGACGTCTTGAAGACGCTCCGTGTGGGGATGTTGTGTTTGTGGTTATTAAACCACAATTCGGCGACGCCAGTGAGATAAAATATCACGTGGCCCAGCTTGTCGGCTTCATCCCACTTATTGTTGGCGCTCACCAGTTCGTAGTGCTCGAGCCAGTCTTCGACGTCGGTCCCATCCGCACCGCTGAAGACCTTCGGCTCCCGTAGTTTAGGATGGCCAGGGCAGTTGAACTGGAGCGATGGCGTCGATGTAGTGGCGTTGGCAGTCATGACAGGTGGTAGCGTGCGGCTTCGCAGCTCCAGGGTGTAGCAACGGGGATTAACAGCACCTCCACCAAATGTGAGGATATTTATTAGCCGTTAAAGACAGCGACGAGACAGCGTCAAGAACCGTCCAGCGATCGGCACAGCAACGAACCGAAGCACGAGCCGAGAGAGCCAGGCGTTGGCGATGCTGCTCGCTGCAGGCACATCTTTTTCTTCACAAATCCATCAATCCATCAATCCATCCGTCCATCCATCCATCCATCCGTCCGTCCGTCCGTCCGTCCGTCTCGCTCACGAGACAACCCACTTAGCCGTGGTAAAGCCGGAAGTCGGCCATATTGACTGAGCGAATTCTCCTCTCTTGTTTACATACGAATGTAAATATTTGTAAAAGAACTTGTGGGGCTAGTTGCTACAACATTATTAAAAGTTAATTTGAGCGCGAACACACGACACGATCACTCACACACGTACACACCCAGGTACACAGCACTCACTTCCAACTGATTTATTCATAGCTCGTAAATATTCAAGCCTTCGAGCTATGAATAAATCAGTTCGAAGTGAGTGCTGTGTGTGTTTGATGCCTGGGTGTGTGCGTGTGTGAGTGATCGTGTCGTGTGTTGGCGCTCGAATGAACTTTTAGGAATGTAAAGCAGAAGGCACGAATCTCTTTCCGGCTCGGAAAGCACGTGGGCTGCGCAGCGCGCGTGTCGTGACGATCCAAAACTAAGAGAACGGACACAACAGTTTCATCTGTTGCCACAAACAGGAGCATTGCCCAACCGTCACTGACTTGCAAGGCGTTCGTCGTTGTTCCGCTCGGTCATGGTGCCCAACGCAATTTCGCTGAACACTTCAAATGCTTCATCCACGTCATCTGCCGCACGACACGTGGATATGCGCTCGTTCTACGCACTGTCCAGGCCGTGTGGCTGGCGAACGGTTTTGTAAGCGTTGCTAAGAGTACAGTAACTGCCAGGAGAATGCTGCGTATCCAATAACACGGCGCAGGGCACGGATACTGTCCGCCATGGCTCAGCACGAGACCTGCGGAGGCACACATGCCGCCGCCAGCCACGGCCGCTCACTGCTATACCAGCTACACTGCGCAACACGTAACCATAGCAACGCCGCCATTGTGCCCAATGAATATGATCACCATGATGTCATTTCATCCACACTTTTCACGTAGCGCGCCGGCCTGGCATGTTATCTCCTATCTTTCCTTCCTCCATGACTACTACAGAGGAACGAACGACCCACACTTTAAGGAGCTTCGCTACCGAAAGCTGTGGTCCCGTGTATAGCGCTGTTATATGCGTACGTGACGAATGAAATGATGATGCCCAGTTGATCTGGTCTCATGCGGTGTGCATCATCAGCATCTCATTGAGAGTGCGAGCAAATCGTTCTGTGAGGCCAATCATCGGCGGATGATACGCTGTCGTCATTCGATGAACGATGTTGCACCAAAGTGCTTATTGGGCCGGTTGGTACATGATTTACGAAGTACACCATGACCAGCGCTTCGTCCGTCTCTTTCACTGTATTGTGTGTCGCGCTGTTGTTTGCTTTGTTCAACGATTTTTACTGAATGAGCAAGGCTTTAATGGCGTCAGGCGCCCTCTGTCGCTCAAAAGTTCGCGGGGAGCACCGTGGCGAAGGACAAAGTTGTGTTAGATGAAAAACTCAACATATTTTACTATAGCTGTGGGTAGTGTTGCCGTCTCCACATAACACGTGAAGTGATCCACGCCTACAATTATCCACCCATTTCTAGAGCACGACAAGTGGAGTTGTCCGTATAACTGGATACCGACACCAGACATTTTCTTTTGGTTAGCCACCTGCCTTACACTAAATCTTTCTCTGTCCGTCTCTCTCTCCCTATTGTCTCTCAGCAGCGAATGTCAAGGTACGCGTGATCTGCCCATGGTACGTGGGATCTGTGGTTTTTGCCTTTTGTTTCGGCATTCATTTGCAGATAACGCTATGGAAAGTGGCTAAGAATCTGCGTTGGAAAATTTCCCACGTTGTGAGGGTTAAATCTTTGTTCTCGTACCATGCCCTGGCGGCGTTTTCCGAGGCAAAATAGACATGCCATAGCTTGTCGTCATTGATACAGGCGCTGAAAATGGCCTCACGGTCATACGCTTCGAGGCAGCTTTCCGTGTTTTTGAACGACGATCCTCGGAGGGTTGGCGGCTCCTTGGGTTCTTGTAGTGCAGCTGCCCAGGCAGTAGGGACAGTGGCTGCCATTGTTGGCGCAGTTACGCGTCGTTTGAGCTAGCCTGTACTCTGGCAGTACACCTTGTTTCCGGCGGCCTGTACTCGCTGCTCGAGGTTGCCTTAGATGTCTTCTTTCCGACTTGGGCTAGGTTCACGGCTATATAGGGGCGTTCGGAACATGACAGAAGCAGTACCTCCAGGGGATGTTCTGTGGTCGTGACGTTGAGGAAGGCAGCAGTAATATTCATAGTGAAACTCTTCATTTGGTCGAACTTGTGGCCACGTAACGGAAAATCAAATTACAGCGAGCAATACAGGCTGTACACCATTATCCGTCGATCAACTGACAAGCAGCGAAGTGCGTAGGGATATATACATGTGCCATGGAATAATCCCGCCTTGTCACTAGTCTTCGCTCAAGCTTTGTAATAGTCTCGAGAGTCCACGTGTTGTGCGCAATCTTAGCAGGATAATCTACAAAAATCGCGAGCTTCCTCGAACAATGAGGCACAATTCGCCCTGAGCATTCCTGTCGGGCTTTGCGGGCGAGGACCAAATAAAACAAAAGGGAAAAAAAGAAACGCGCGTGGCATTTCTCCCTCTGCAAAAGCATCGTCCCGATGCTTAAAACAGAACACGAGAAAAAAGTATAGAACAATGAAGATAGCAACAACAAATCAAGAACGTTCAATAATAATGAAAGAATGATTCGTAGCGCGAGGGGAAATACGGAAAGAGGGAAAAATAGACGGAGAGGATAGAGCCCTTCACGGTGTTGTCGCGTTCATATTTCTTAGAAAAAGCTAATGACGCGACTTCTAGAGTGTTTAATGTAAAACATGATGCATTATTGAATAAAGTAAAAGCAAACGGTATTCAGCTGTGCAAAAACATGAACGTTGTTGGAGCTCTTAGAAGTATTACAAAGAGTAACTGAATAGCCTGGACGTATTTTTAATGCCAAACACACAAAGCGGACACTCCTTTACGAGGAAATAGGTATCGTGGAAAAGGAACTCAATACTTTATTTTTATTAGACAAACTTAATCTTCTCGAAATCTGAGACCCGTCTTTAGTTGAAAGCTCCGGTAGGCTTCATAGAAGCTCATGAAAATGAAAGCCTAAAGGTTTCTCAAGTGATGTGACTATTATTTACTCCCCCGTCCGCAATTGCTAAAATGTGTTGTAAATAGAATGTACGAATTTCTTGTGTCAAGTTTTCATCTGAGCTGGGTGTGTCTGCTGATAATTTTATTACATTGATGGAGTTTTATTTTGCATTGACGTTTATCAAATGCAACAATGATACTGTTTTGCAAAAAAAGGGTTTCTGTATCGGTTTCTGTACCGCGCGTGTATTGAGCAATCTTTTTCTGGCAGAAGTTGATATAACTGTGGCGTATAATCTCGAAGGGACGACGGCTAAGAAAGTGTCTCGGTATGTGGACGATTTTATTATTTTTATTGACAGCTCTTGCGAAAATTCCGAACGTGAGAGTACCAATGTTTTGAATGTATTTCGCGATAGTCTTAAGCCCCTTGAAGTCACAGTGGAACGGCCTAGTGACGGACGAATCAGGTTTTTTAAATTTAGGTATTAATTGTTCTGACAATTGGCTCTGCTGGTGTTCTGATCCATGTGCGGAGAAACCTTTACTCTCATCCCTTTCCAGTGATTCCAAACTAAGCAAGACAGGCATCGAGACGACATGCCTCAATAACGCATTGAGCAAGTCATGTGTGCACCTAATGAAACAGGCCTTCTATAATCAGATCTCACAATTTACATTTTATTGTCCTGCAGCTCATGCGGTGGTTTCGTTCACATGGCATGTTGCAAAATTGGTATGGCATGACATGATTGCATGGTGAACACAAGCGACAGACCCTAACATGAAAATCATGACATGTGTGTCATGTAACAGCATGACTACATGCCACGCTCATGATGTGCTCGCGGCCGTTTCGCTAGCGTCACATGTACCAAATTTGGTATTACGGTACGTGAATGGATGAAGAAGGTATGTGACTGGTGCAAACATGATGATAGTGATATGCGTGCCATGTAACAACATAACTACATGTCACGCTCATGATGTGCTAGCGACCGTTTCCCTAGCGGCACATATACCAAGTTTGAATTTATGGTACGTGAATGGATTACGAAGATATGTGATTGGTGCAAACATCATAATCATGAGATGCGTGTCATGTAACAACATGACTACATTCCACGCTCATGATGCGCTGGCGGCCGTTTCGCTACCTTCACTTATACCAAGTTTGGTATTACGGGGCGTGAATGGATGACGAAGGTATGATACCGGTGCAAACATGACAAACATGAGATGCATGTCATGTAACAACATGACTAAATCACGCTCATGATGCGCTCGCGGCCGTGTCACTAGCTTCACATGTGCCAAATTTGGTATTACGTCACGCCAATGGATGACGAAGGCATGTGACTGGTGCAAACATGATGATCATGAGATGCGTGTTATCTGAGAACATGACTACATGCCACAGTCAAGGTGCCAACACATTTTGACGTGACGCGGTGCGCGTGCTCGGCGGCGTTGATTTTGTCGCGTCAAGGCGGCGTTGCCACGCCAAACGCCAATCCTGTCATATACTGGCAGGCGCGCGCCGCGCTGCGCTGCTTTGAAGCATGCACGCTTCAGCGCGTCCGGCGTCCCTCCGTCACCAAAAAAGTGAGACGCAGTGTTCTCTGGGTAACACATCGGTGCGAAATGCAGCATGTCGCATTTCGCGCCGGTTGCCGTCGGGCCACTCCGACGGACGCTGGTCGCGCCTGGCGTCAGGCCAAGCCTCGCGCTTTGCTAACGTAGCGTCATTGTGCCCAGCGTGCGCGCGCGTCAATGCCACATTGGAGTATATTTGGCGCTTCACGCTGGTCGCTCCGGTTGCGCCTAGCGTCATATAGAGCGCGCGTTTTGCCAATGTAGCGTCGCTGCGCCCAGCGTGCGTGCGCGTTAACGCTACGCTGGAGTATATTAGGCTCTTCATGGTGCGCTCGCGGCCGTTTTGCTAGCTCCACATATACCAAATTTGGTGTTACGTGACTTCAATCAATGACTAAATATATGACTGGTGCAAACATGATAACCCTGACACGCGTGTCATGTAAGAACATGACACGCGTGTCATGTTCTTACATACCACGCCTATAGCGTGCTTGCGGCCGTTTCGCTAGCTCCACATTTACTAAATTTGGTATCATGTGGCGTGAATACATGACGAAGGTATTTTAGTTATCTTGTTCCCTTTTCGTGTGGGAAACAATGTGGCCAAACCAGTATATAGGTGTGTGAATGAGCGACTGAGAGAGCACACTTGAAGTCGAATAAACTGCCGCCGGAAGGTTTTCTCGCTCTTTACGTTTATGCATGTGGTTTCCGAGCTTTGTACCAGAATACAATCATTGTTGGTCGGCATAAAGATGAGTTGACTGATTTGATTGTGGAAGCCGAGCTTACGACGCTCTAGGCGATGTTTGTATCAGCCAGTCTTCGATCGCGTTGTCGCCCGATGAGCTTGGTTTCCTGCGAACGCGTTGATACTTGGTTTATCTGTTTTGTTTTCCTTTAAGTAGATGAAATTGTCTCGCATTTATTTGAGCGATCCCACGTGATTATCAGTCTGCCTAATCATTATGGCTCAAAAGCGGTTCGAGTTCAAAAATAAACATTTTGATAGTAGCGCTCTATCTCCAGCTATCAATTCCTGTTTCCGTATTTCGCCTCGCGCTACTAGACATTCTTTCAAATGCATCACCAACAAGCCCACATTGCAACTCTCGTGCAGGCTGTTTCACACTTAGGGGAAATCTGGAATGGTATGGCGCGTGGCATCGTGATTCAGCCAGCGCTGCAACTACGCGCCGTCATTAGCTTGCGTGTGCGCAGATAATTCAGGAGTGTATACTACAGTTTTTAACTGCGTCGTCTGCTAAAGTAGTTCTTGTTTGTCGCATTGCTGGCCAGCGCTTAGATATAATTGTTAGGGCAGGAACTGGGTCTATAATCTGCACCAAACGCGGTGCGACGCCAATCTCTCAGCGTTTATTTGTGATGATGAGGTGCCAAAAGCACAATTTGACAGCATACCTTTTTTGCTCTCTCTAAACGCCGTGATGCTGTGTGCGTTCATCAATATTCCTTCACTTTGTGTGCACCGCAGTACACTTGGATGAGGAATACACGTTTATTAGCAGGCAATGTGCGTTGTCTTGATTTGAGTCTGCATAACAAAGCACTCAACTGTAAATGTCGTGCTGCTGCGCTGCCATAACACGATAAAACAAATGGGAACAAATTCAGGAATGGATTAGGCAAGGGCAAAGCCTGAACGTGTCTCTTTACGATGGCATTTCATTACCACAATAGTCGCTAGCCGGCTCCGATGTTCCGTATTTTTAGGCGTAGTTTGTGGCGTAGTATGGAATCACACAGTTCGCGAAAAACTACACAAAAACACAGTACGCGAAGTGCGCTTTCCTGCATTTTTGTAGCGGCGCACTTAGTCGGCGTGCTGATAGATGTGCTTCACCTCAAAGCCAGCACGGCGTGCCAGCGTGTCGCAAGAGCTCACGCAATGCCTGTGCGCCGATGAGCTTCGATGCGCGGCCGCGCTGCGCCGTGTTACAGTGGCCAATTCTAGCCACTGCAGCCGTGTTCACACCGAGAGTGGATGGCACACATGGCCAGCATGTCGTCGGTTGGGCTTGTTTAGCCGCTCGGTAAAGCTCTGTGGTTGGTACTCTGTCGTCTGGCGGTGGCTTGCCAAGATTGCCTGTGTTAACTCCGCAGTGAAGACTGTACCTTCACGAAGGACAATGTCTTAAACGAAGAACTTCGCTACCTCGGCCATACTGCGTCTGGGAGAAGCCCTTGTTTCTGTGTAGCGGGTAAGGTAGCCGGTGGCGAAAGCGATCCATTTATTCCCACTTAGGAAATGGTCTCAGTAGGTTGATTTCGAATTCCTGGAATGGTCGGCGAGGTGAATAAATCGGATGAAGGCTTCCAAAACTTGCGTCTATTCTGATTCTTTGAGTTGCCGATAATTGTAGTTTTTTAGATGCGGAAGCATCTTATACTCGCGCCTTGTAGTGCGCCGTCCGCGCCGTCCGCACCGCTTCTCGAACATTCGACAGCTGACGCGCGCGCATGCGCCGTCGCGCCGTCGCCCACTCTTCCACCATCTGTGCATCCCTTCCTCCTCTACACACCGCGCGTGCTTCACTCCTCCACCATCTGTGCACCCTTCCTCCTCTACACACCGCGTTCGACATCTACAATTCTCCTGATTCTCCAGTGGACGCGCATGTGGCGTCGCGCTTCGAGAACATTCAACAGCTGACAGTGCATGCGCCGTCGAGCTGTATATATACTCAAGGTCGGCGCTCGCTCGCTCAGTTGCCGCTCGTCGGTTGGTTTGTACGGCGCGTCGACGTCCAAGGTCGCGGTGAAATGAATTCCAACGAATCCACAAACACAATGATCGACGTCCCTTCGACCAGCGCTGCCCTTTCGCATACGTGTGTACGTGTTCACTCATTTAACACCCCCTCCTACAACCACGTTAACCAATTTAGCCATCGACCCAAGTAAGTCGCAATTTAACACCCCATTTCACAACCACGTTAACAAATTTAGCCATCGACCCAAGTAAGTCGCACTTTAACACCCCGTTAACCAATTATATGCTCCGCATCCTCCTCAGTGTTCCCCCGAGGGAAGCTGCGGGCAATTTTTTTTCCAAACAGTGGGCTGCTCTTACAGTCCTTGCAGTGCATTGAAAGGTTGCCTGGCCCCGCCACGGTGGTCTAGTGGCTAAGGTACTCGGCTGCTGACCCACAGGTCGTGGTATCGAATCCCGGCTGCGGCGGCTGCATTTTCGATGGAGGCGAAAATGCTGAGGCCCGTGTGCTCAGATTTAAGTGCACGTTGAAGAACCTCAGGTGGTCGAAATTTCCTTAACCCTCCCCTACGGCGTCTTTCATAATCATATGGTGGTTTTGGGACGTTAAACCCCACATATCAATCAAATCAAGGTTACCTGTGATCGTTGTCTGCTAACATGCATAGCTATGCTCTTTGAGCCGCTCGTTGATGCATCTTCCTGATTGCCCAACGTATGCATTGTCACTCGTTTGTGGGGTAACTGAGTATTCGATGTCTACTTCACATTCAACGTATTATGGCGATAGCAATTCTATGGACACTCTCGGCTGGATTTCGCCGCCGGCGTTGGCGTCTATGTCATGCAACGGATGTGTATACGTATTTATATCTATGAAAACGCAAGAAATAAAAAATAAGAAAATTACTTAGGCGTACCAAATCGAACGTGCGACCTCCGCTTCGTGAATGTGGGGCGTTAACCTCTTAGCCACCGAGAGCGTCCTCTTTGAACGTTCAAATGGCAAGCTATTATATCTACCTTTTACCGCTGCTGGCGGGCCTCTCGGGGGGGGGGGGGGCTATTGCGTTTTTAGGATTATCAGCAAAATGGCAGTATGAACGTGCGGCGGCTCTCATCTCTCACGCGTGCTTTGGCCCGCGAAGAGGAGGTGAGTGGACGATCCTTCGCCCGCCCTTATCTCCCGATGGGGAGGGTCATACGTCTTGGTTCACGTTGGGCTTGCACTGGGACGATTCTGTTGTAGCTACGGGGCGCACAAAGGTCACTGTAATCGTTGCACAGCTTTCGTTTGCGAAAAGGGCGTGCTTGTCAGACAGCGTGAAGGTACAACTGAGGCGCTTATTCGCGTTCATCTGTACCTGTGAGTACGTTTCTGCGTCATTTGTGCGCGAGAAACGTGGGGCACGTTTTGATATGCTTCTCATTCTGCGCGTGACCTTCCAGTTTGTTGCTATCGCGTTAGTTGCTTCGCCTTTGCGGTAAAGCTGTGACTTCTTTTTAGCATAATGTGTTCGGCATTGTTTCTTCAGTTCTCGGCGTCGTTTACACATTCCTTTTGACTTGACTGGAGCTGAGAAGACAACATTCAGCTCATGTTGATTTTCTTCCATTAATGGAATGCTTTGTGGACGTATGAGACCACTACCGGTTTTTTGTGTCGCTTGATGGGTTCTTTGGTTTTATTTCTTTTCATATTTTAGATAGTTTTCCCCAACTGATACCAGTCTGGGCAGCCACTTTATCGTAGCGTGAAAACAAATTTTCCGAAAGTATCGGCGCGCAGTGATAGTCCTTTCAGTTTTCTGAATCGTTTCGTTTTTTTTTGGTTTTTTACTTTTCTGCCTTACTCTTCTTTGCATTGCTCATTTTTGTCAGATGGTTTTTTTCGTCACATGACTTACTGTCTTATTTAGGTGTTCTCACCGTCTGCACACAAACTCGTTGGAAGTGAGCGCCCGTCTTCTTGTCCCTTTGTCGCCATTATCAGATTGCGCTACAAAAAATAGTCATGACCTACCAACCAGCCCGAACCACCACATTTCTGTGTTGTGATATTTTGATTGAATGCAACTTCACGAAGTGGCGCTAAGTATATGTACAAAGTCACGCACAGATTTACTTTAAAGAGCCGCATAACTTTTATATAATCGTTTCTTTACAGGTGCATAACTATGCCGACAGAAATATAAATACTAGCGACATCAGAAACGGTAAGCTCATATGACGCGCTGGTGCTCGTGACAATGGTAGCCCTGAACACTGCTACATAAATCGACTTCAGCGGATGGGACCTTACTACTCTTGACGTTAACTCGACGTAATGATTGTGCCATGGGAGTACATATGCAATGTATATAAAATTGGATTGCCCGCACTGCCACCACAATAGACCTTTCACGAACACTAGGGAATATTTAAAAAGTTGTTCCGAGACCTGGCGTAGCTCTATGGTAGAATACCTAGCTGTTTGCCGAGGAGAATGCTGGGGTTCGATTCCTGATGAGTCACTGACGTTTATGCTTTGCATTCGTCAGTGTCAACGCTGCCGACGTCCACTTTTTCTTAACGCTTACGCGTTAAAGTTGTCCATGTGTCTTCTCGCCGTTCCTGGGCAAATATAAGGACTCAATTACCTGTGGCACATACCCGCCCACGGGTATGTGCCACTGTTTGGCGGGAAGTGTTTGACGACGTGTGCGACGGGATTGTGACATTATTGATGTGATGACGAGCGAGTCGTATTCGTCAAACCATCTTATCCTTCATACTGATTCTGGTTAACCCCAAGCTGAAATCGAACTTTATTTCGCATCTATCCACAGTGCAGATAAGATAGGGGGATGTTCACGAGAGCACCGAGGGATGGATGGATGGATGGTTGGATGGATGGAATGGAATGAATTGGATTGGATTGGGATGGATTGAATTGAATTGGAATGGAATGGAATGAATGGATTTGAATGGAATGGAATGAAATGGATGGAATGTTCAAAGTTCCTGCATTACTTAAAGAAACGCTTCGAATTTAAAATGATCTACTACAAGCGTGAAGCTTCTTGAACACTGAGGCGTGATTTGCGCCAAGTATATATATCACAATCTTCGTGATTTCAAACCAAGCACATCACCACAACACGCGTGGCAATATTTACAAATCTGTCCTTAGGTCACGCAAGGTTAAGAAAGGTCATTATTGGCCATGATTGAAGCGCATATATTATGTGAGGCTGTAGCGATTTGCTCTCTATCCCGCCGATCGAAGAGCGTAGGAAAAAGGTGACGTACGACAGGGAGACAGCGGGTGCCTCGTCGATGACAGCAATTCCCTGGGCGTCCGCCTGGTCCATGATCTCCTCGGCGTACGGGTAGTGAGACGTGCGGAACGAGTTTGCGCCTAGCCAGTTAATCAAGTTGAAGTCCTTCACAACCAGTGCCATGTCCAGACCCTTGCCACGAATCTGCAGTGACAGTACACATCACATCAGCGTCAGCTGAGGGTGAAAAAAGAGGCACTTGGCCCCTTCAAGCCGCACCAGCACTTACCCAAGCAAGCCCTTCCACTAACAGCAATGCAACACGAGTTTGCAACCATCAGGCCCATCACTTTTATTGCGAAAGCAATCATATGAACACTCTCGGCTGGATTTTGCCGCCAACGTCGGCGTCACTGCCACGCACCGTATATGTACACGTATATATATATATATATATATATATATATATATGAAAATGCAAGGAAGAAAAGAAAAACCTAGAAGAACACACCGGCGCACGGAATCGAACGCGGGACCACTGCGTCGCGAAAGCGATGCGTTAACCGCTAAGCCACCCCGAAGCACGTCCTTCGCCGTTCAAACGGCAAGGTATTTATATATATATCAGTAAACACGGCTCACGAGCATCACGGGGGGGGGGGGGGGGAATTGAGTTTTTAGCATTACGAGCAAGATGGCACATTGAGCACGCGTCACCACATCACGCGGCGGCGCCCGCTCTAATCTCCTATGCGTACATTGCCCGGTTTAGAGAATAGAGGCGACGCTCCCTCGCGTGCCCTTATCTCGCGGTGGCGAGGCGGGGAGGATCGTACGTCTTGGCTGCCCTCGGGTTTTACCTGGAACAATTCTGCTGTAGTTACCGGGCGCACAAAGGTCACTGCAATCATTGCAGTCTTCGCTTGTGAAAAGCGCGTGCTTTTCAGACTCAGCAAAGTGACGAATAAGACGCTTATTCGCATGCATCCGCACCCGTGAGTACGTTTTGTGCGTCATTTGTGCGTGATAAACGCGGGGCACGTTTCGATCTGCTTTCCATTTTGCGTGTGACCCTTCAATTTGTTGCTATCACGTTCATTGCTTCGCCTTTGCTGCAAAGTTGTGATTTTTTGGTCACCAATATTTTCCACGTTTCATATTTAGCCTTAAAATGATGTGATCGTGGGGCCAGAAGTGAAACATCGGCTATAATGGAAATAAAGCACGCTTTAAAATTAGTTGGGATATTTACAACTGCTGCCTCTAACATTAAAGCTTTAGTGCCATATGTTCTTCACTTAGATTCAAATATCTCTCGGTTCTAATACTTGGGTATGATTTTAAACGAAAGTGCTCGGCTAGAAAACGAGGCAAGAGGGTCATTATGTCAAACGTCTTAGCCATTTTGACGACCATCTTAAGTGTACTACAAGAAAAAAATGTGCTGATTTATCGCATTGAAAACAGTGACATATTTCGAAGAGAAGAAAGTTTGCGGCCACGTGGGATCCTTTCGCATTTTGCAGAATATAGTTTGGGTGTAGTCGGTCAGAAAAATGATTCATACGGTACGGTTTTTTTTTCCATATCAAGTTTTGCTTAGGTACATATTGACCAAAAAAAAACTTGTTTAAGGTTTTGTATGTTCAATAACAATACCGCAATATTTAAGTCACATATGCCTGCAGGAAATTTCCTAAGATGTTTCGTGTTTGAAGTTTTCATTTAGAGTATTTAAACGTGTAATATTATTCAATTAATTGTTGAGTAGTTTACGGAAGGTATATGCTTAGGTTAAAAATATTTCCAGATCACGGATGTTTTTTTTAATTTTACGAAAAAAAAAGCTCGTGAATATCATTATTTTGGTCCGCATTGAGACGCTATTTATGCCGCGTCGTGCTCCAGTGAGAAGTAAGCTTTGTATCTTTATTGAAAGGAAGTATATAGTTATCCAACATGACAACCTTAACCATTATTATTTCGAACTAATAGTCAGTGTCGCTTGTTCTTATATTTATTATTGTGTCTAACAAAGAAAAAATAACTTTTATAATTACACTTCTCTTCTTAACAATTGCAATTTTCGTTTTAAGAAAGTCAATTTTGAAGTTCTCTGTTGACGACTATGTTTCCATTTGGTCAACCGGCCGCTTCGTCATCAAATTTTCCCATTGACATCAATTTCAACTTTAAAACTTGAAAAAAAAAACATTTTCTTCCTTAGAACAAGGTGCACCGAGTCCGTTTTCGGAGCAGATATGACGCATGGCTCAAGGTTCTCACGTTCGAGTCTTCGTGCTTGCCGAAGCCCATCAGGTAGAAGGGCCGATCGTTGATTAGCAAACTGTCATTGGTGACCCGCACGGTGCGTACGCCTACTTTCTGATAGTAGACATCGATGTTGCCGGCCACTGTGGCTTCTACCTGTGCGAAAAAACAAAAAAAAAACGATGTCACGGACTGCTGGGCAAGTTGGTAATTCCCTTCAGCATGGTGATGCGCAAAAGGACGATAATACGAAGGAAGGAATACAAAACACGTCGAAAAACCTGCGCCATGTTTGCGCAAGGCCAGTAAATGACGGCAGATATAGCCATTAAAAAAGAAAAAAAAACAGTGAAAAACATAGTAATATAAAAAAGACACTGAAGCTTATTTGACAAGCCAATGTAAATAGGACGAAAAAACGGTTTTCTTTAACAACAGCAAATCAAGAAAACAATCTAAGCCACTAATAAACGGGCAAATGCCTAAAAAACTATGGCAAGCTGCGAACGAAACAGCAAAGACACATGCACTTACCCAAGTATGAAGTCGTCATGAAGTCGTCAGTGCGAATGACGTCGGTGGTATCTAAAATTCTCTCGCCCACTCTAACGCGTTCAAAGCCGAAGGTATGCCCAATGGTTTCCTGTTGCCGCATTGCGCGTTGTCATTCATGAAGCTCATCGCCACAAACTAGAGATGGCGATGAGAGGACACGATGGCGTTCGCGGAAGCAGGTCGGCCAACTTTGCTTGAGTGGCTGGGTAGGCTCTGCTATTTCTACTTCGTCCTGTGGAGGGTCCCTGCCTCCTGGAAGCTCGTGAAAACGCACCCCGGAAAGTTATCCCGGTCATCGCATCGCCTAACGCCATCGAAGCAGAATCTACCGCTCAGTACTACGCGTTTGCTGACGGCCCACCTTCATGGATTACTAAGCATCGGACGTCACCAATCCCGGTTATAAAGACAGTTGAATATGCTTGCCTGCTCAGAGGACATGGTGGTGTTCGCGGAAGCACGTCGACTAACTTTGCTTGGTTGACTGTGCAGGTCAGTTTTTTTTTCAGTTTTTCGTGTGATATACTCGTACGAGCTACTATGCTCTAGTGATGCTGCCATGTCCTCGGCAATGCCTATGTATTATCACTGACTGCTGGTCTGTTATGCTCTTCATATTGTATGGTGACATAGAAACAAACCCTGGCCCTAATGATCAAGCTATGCTGAAAACTATCCTGTCCGGACAAAACGATAATAAGTCTGCTGAGAAAAAGCGGGATGATACGCACTTTGAAATGAACACAAATGGTGATGTGTGGGGTTTAACGTTCCAAAACTACCATATGATTACGAGAGACACCACAGTAGAGGGCTCTGGAAATTTTGACCACCTGGGGTTCTTTAACATGCACCCAAATCTGAGGACTAAATGAACACACAGCTTTCCAAGCTTGACGAAGTCTTAATAGAAAGCAAATGAGGGAAGTATAAAGGCTATGGAAGAATCTGCCGAGTGTCTAGAAGAGACATCACCGCAAAGAAAGCTTCATGATTGCAAAGACAGATAATGCACAAATAATTTAGTAGTTTTCAGCATTCCTGGGGATCCCAACGAAACATAAAAGTAAACGTCAGGTGGTGGGTAAGCTTGGCTTCATCATTAGTTTCGTTTAACAAATTCATAGGATCGCCAGTAACCGCAGCAGCAAACCTAGGCCAATTATCATCGACATGTACAACTACAATAAAAAGAATTCGATTTAGAAGAACTGTTTCGAACTGAAAGATACTGGTGTATCTGTATCACATTACTTTTCACAAGCGTCACTGCGCGCAAAGAAAAAAAAAACTGTGGCAATTCATAAGTTCTGACAGACGTTTCGGGGATAAGGTTAGATTTCTGCGCGATAAACCTTTTATAAATAATAATACTAATATCTTCATGTGGGATGAAGTGACAGATAACTGAATTTCCCCGCAAAGAACCAGTACCTACACTGTTAAACAAAACTGGCAGATCCAACGACTGACGTTTGCAGGCCCAAAATGAACAAACTGAAGAAGTTGCTCTGTTATGCGCAAAGCCTGTGTAGCAAAAAAAAAAAAATACCAGTCAGAGCATGCACGTATGACTCCCATGTCACTGCTAGCCCATAGGCGTGCGCACTTAAGGTGGGAGGTCTGCCACATTCTTTAGTGGTACTTGTTCCGTCATTGTACACTAGCAAGGTCATGGTCACGAATGTTTTCTGCTCCCAAAAAAAGGCAGGTCATTGAGAGACATTCGTCGTCGCTTTTTTGAACGATTGGGAATTACCCTGCGCACGTCGTTGTCACCGTATCATGAGCATCCAGTAGGCGCGATCAGTATCATTCTCGACGTCTTACCCTAGCCGTGTAGAGGTATCCCGGTTCGCTGTGCATGCCCACGGGCCACCACAGCTTGGCGTCTCTGAGGCACAGCTGACCAGCACAGCCCGCGGACGAAGCGGCCACGTCACCTCGATCGTCCAGCAGGGCCACGCGGCAGTTGGGCGGCGTCCCGTTCTTGGTCTTCACATCAATGCTGAACTCGATCACCGCAGCTGGGTTTGTGTGGTGTGGTAACATAATAGTTTGCACACCATTATTACACAATGCCATTGTACCATGCTCATAATAATAATAATAATAATAATAATAATAATAATAATAATAATAATAATAATAATAATAATAATAATAATAATAATAATAATAATAATAATAATAATAGCAGTACAAGTCGTTGTTCTTGTCATAGTAACACCAGAGTCTTTCACTTACGTTTAGGTATGGACGTTTTTTTCCGAAGAGGAGGATTTCCTCCTTGCTGGGCCGTTGCACGAGAGTACGAAAACCAACGTCACAGCCTTGGCAGTGCATTATTCGAAGGGTCACGCGCGCTAACAACAGCTCAGAAAGGACAACACCAGCGCCCAGAGCGCCTTGGGTGAAAAGGTCTATATTGAAGGACTCTGCTAACGCTAACCGTAGTCTTTGCCAGTTGGTCAAAGGCTGTCAGCAATAATAAAGCCGGGTCTTTTAAAAGTTGGCGTGCATATGCACACAGGTGCTTCACGCGCGTGTGTTGGTATGAGATGCACGACTGAGGAGGAGAAATCAGTAAAGCTTGAAGAAAGAAAAATAACGCCATTCACCCGAGAGCTATTGTCGGCTGGTGTCACTAAGTACTGCCAAGATTGGAAGACATTCAGGTGTTCGAATAGGTAGCTTGTATACCCAATGCGAAAGATAGGGCATGCAGACGCGGACAAGAAATAAGTCGGGACACCACAAAGGCATATTGACAACTCGGTCACTAGTGGTGTCCGGATACCTTCCTTGTGTTCGTATTTCCTTTCTGTGGAATGAATGTTTGCAAACAAGCTCGGCTGACTGTAATGCTTGCTTAGCCACTTGACCTAGGGGTGTAGGGGGCAATCTGATAAAGTTCGAAGTTTATGAGACGTTTAAAGCCCTTGCCCCATATTTCAAAGCATTTTGCGCGCATATGTATGCACTCACACATGCAAATACGCAGGAAGATACATAAATAGGTGTAAGAGGCGGACCACTTTTTACGAAATAAGCTTCTACAAGCTACGTCCCTGTATGTTTCAACCACTCTTCTCACCTTTTGTCCACGCCACATAGCTGAAGTTATCCGTACACGTACTTCTCGGTATGTCATCCTCCTCTGTATATTTTATGCTTTGTAACATTATTTAATGTCACAATAATGATACTTATTGATCTATTTGTAATATCACGATCGCTCCTGCATACCCGAAAGACTGCCGTATTCCTTGTGCTCTAAAGCATACGTTAATACGAACATTTAGGTACCGCTTATCACGTACATTTCATCACTGTGGGCAGCGGGCAGAATTCTGAGGAGCAGAAATACGTTTCGATTGATTGATATGTGGGGTTTAACGTCCCAAAACCACCATATGATTATGAGCGGCGCCGTAGTGGAGGACTCCGGAAATTTTGACCACCTGGGGTTCTTTAACGTGCACCTAAATCTGAGCACACAGTCCTACAACATTTCCGCCTCCACCAGAAATGCAGCCGCAGCAGACGGGATTTGAACCCACGATCTGCGGGTCAGCAGCCGAGTACCTTAGCCACTAGACCATCGCTTTTTTTTTCTTTATTGCCTGTTTTCGGGCCACTAGACCATCGCGGTGGGGCCCGAAATACGTTTCATCACACCGATAGCGTAATACGTTCTATGGTCTGCCAGAACTGCGCCACAGGTACAGAGGCATTCACTCACCGATTTTATCCACGGCCTTCTTGGTCACGAAGTGGACGTCGTCTATGAAGTCAGCTGGAGTTGTGTACATAGTGACACTCCTGTGGATGCCCGCATAGTTGAAGAAGTCAAAGGGCACATCCAGGCGATAGTAGCCCTCCGGATACCTATAGCAATGGATTAGCAGTGGTGGTAGTAAGCAGTACCGTCAGACTTAGGCTGGGTTTCAATTTTGGCGGTGCTACAAGAACGCGCGTGTGTGATGAGTGTTTGTCTGTAAGATGGGAGGTGGGTTAATTTAGAATAATTTTGGTTTTTTTTTCGAGGGTGGGGGGTCAGCATTGCTTTAGTAGGATGTGTTTGGGAAAGGGGGTGCTCACGTCCACCCTCCTCGCCAATAGGGGTGTGTTACGGTTCAGTAACACACCCATATTACGCGCTACACGGACCGGGCATGTAGCGCGTAGACAGGATGACTGCTGGTCGTTAAGGGTAACTAACTAGATTCCCAGAGAAGGCAAGCGGGTTAGGGGGAGACAGAAGGATAGGTGGGCAGATAAGATTAAGGAGTTTGCGGGTGTAAATTGGCAGCAGCAAGCACAGGACCGGGTTAACGCGCAACATGGGAGAGGCCTTTGTCCTGCAGTGGACGTAGTCAGGCTGATGATGATGATGATGATGATGATGATGATGATGATGACGGTTCAGCTGGGGTATGTTGGGAGAGGGGCTTTCACGGGATGAACTGTTCATGGTCAAATCAACGTATATCGAACCAAAGTACTTTCCCAACTAATAGGAACTGCTGAATGTTCGCTACCTCGATTCTCGCCGCAGTGCAAGGGGTGGTGGCGTCAGCTGATCGACCATGTCTCAACGATGCTTTGCGTAATCCTGTGCGCACGAACCAGAAAACTGCGCGAACCAGAATTTACGCATGAACTGAACTGCACTCCGAGATAATTTGTGCCGAGCCGGTCTAGCAGATTTGCCGCAGTAGTAGGCCACTAACGAATAGCGGGCCGTCGTGGCTGCACAGGATTGCAAACATATTACGCCGTTGTTACTTGCGCTGTAAGCTTCATGCAGCTTCTTCTTCAACGGAATACAAGCATTTAACTTCCCATTAAGTAGTACTTGTGTCACAGCCATGATCAGACTCTAACAGTGCGCAATTCCTTGCACTTAAGTGTTGCAGGTTTCATCATCGCGATCGAAACAAGGATATCGAAACGAATACATGGGTGTGCTTTTCGCAACGTCACTGAAGAGTGCGAAAGTTTGTTGAACAACAACGTCGTTTGGACGGCGCCAGTGAATTCCAGGAGAAGTTAGCGTGGACTGTAGTCGTAGCTGCATATTTTATTTTTCTAACCATTTCGCTTTGCTGGTCGAGCTCAAACGTGTTGGCCGCATGCGGCACTTTGTAATATTCACTATAATTGAGACACATTCAATGCCCAAGAAAAAGTATGCTTTTATTTTGAGCTTGCCGAAAAATGTTTTACAATAAATACAATGAAAGTGACTTACGAGTGTGAAACAACATTAACGCATGACGGGACGTGAAGTGTAGTTCTCTGCTCGCGAGATAGCAGGTGATCGTTCATCATCGCTGTCACTCTCAGCGCGTTCTACGTCCAATGAAATATAGTATATATATATATATATATATATATATATATATATATATATATATATATATATATATATATATATATATATATATATATATATATTGTGAGCGCTGATTGTGTTGCTCATCATTTTCACTTTCACCTGCGCATACAAAGCACCGTGATCATCATCATCGTAGCGGCTCGCTGCTTGTTCGGTTGCTGGCTCGCGCGTCTGGGTTGACAATAAAACGGTCGCTCCTTCGTACCTGACGTCGTCTCACAAGTGGTGGAGCGTGCTGTGATTCCCAAGTCCTCGTGCACTACCGGTCACCCCTGGAGCTCCGATCAGGTCGACGGCTGTGCTTGCCAACAGTGATGGCGCAAAACGACCCACCCCCTACCGCCTTCTTCGCACCACCCGCTCAGCCTGCTGGGCCTCACCACACCGTGAGTACCTCGCAACGAGACCCTCCAGTGTTTTCTGGCCTTCGCGGTGAGGACGTAGAAGAATGGCTGGACAGTTACGACCGTACCAGTGCTTGCAATTACTGGGATGAGGCACATAAGCTGCGCTATGTACCCTTTTATCTGAAGGAGGTTGCTAAGACGTGGTATCATAACCACGAACGCGACTTTCCTGATTGGTCAGCATTCACGGTGCAGCTGCGTCAAATATTCGGCACTTCTACAGGACGCTCTGAGGTAGCTAAACAGAAGCTCGCTACCCGCATCCAGGGGCCTGACGAATCGTACACATCGTACATTGAAGACGTTCTGGCCCTCTGCCGCCGCGCCCAAAAGGACATGCCGGAGGCCGATCGTATTCGGCAAGTAATGAAAGGCATCAACTCCGTCGCCTTTAATGCTCTTGTCATGCAGAGCCCGACAACAGTTCAGGACATTATTACCACCTGCCAGCGCCTGGACGCACTTTACTCAATGCGCCTTCCACACGCCTCCTATGACACTCGTCTTACTGGCGAGCATGAGCTGCGAGCTCTAATTCGCACCATAGTGAGAGAGGAACTTCACAGCCTTGTTCCTGCCAGCGCACCGACTTCACCTGCCCGCTCACCCCCTCCTAACCTGCGGGAAATTATAAAGGACGAATTGGCGTCGATGACGAGCGTCGCACGTGCCCCGCCTCCTGTGCCCTTACATGTGCCTACGTATGCCGAAGTCGTGTCACGGCCTCCTCCACCTACTCCACCTGTAACTACGGACGTCGTATACGACCATTTGGCTGCGATGGCAGCCAAGGCACCACCACAACCACACTTCCCTGCCTGGCGCCCTACGCGCCCCGTCTGTTACTACTGTGGCATAAGAGGACATATCTCCCGCTTTTGCCGTCGGCGCCAGCAAGATGAACGACGAGGTTATTCTTCGTACGAGAGTGACCGGGCTGCGAGGTCTGACCCCTACGTTCCAGGAACCTACATTCCCTCGTCACGACGTTCGCCTTCGCCTCCTTTGTCCCACGGTGAACCTCGTTCTTCCCGCTCACCCCGCCGTCGTTCACCATCGCCCTTCCGCCGTACTACTTCGCCTTTACGTTCTGCCCTGATGCCCCTCGACAGCCACTCGGAAAACTAGCAGCTGCAGTTTTTGGAGGAGAAACTGCCTGTCGTCGAATTGTCCCAATTCCTCCTGCGCGCCCTGCAAATTTACTAACTGTTTGTGTAGAAGGCATTTCGGTTGACGCACTCGTGGACACTGGAGCAGCCATTTCGGTCATTGATCGCGAACTATGTCATCGTCTACGAAAAGTGCAAACTCCATATGTTGGTCCGGTGTTATGTGGTGCTAATGAAAATAGAATTTACCCTATTGGACAATGCACTGTTCGTGTTCTGATCGACGGAATTCGTCACCATATACAATTGGCTGTGCTTTCTTCATGTGCTCATCCGATTATATTGGGCTGGGACTTCCTGTCAGCCGCTTCCGCTGTCATTTCGTGTGGTCCGCCCGTTATTCGCATTACGGACACTGAAAATTCTAGTGCTTACGATTTTTCGTCGCCTCACCTTGTTGCAGCTGCAGACTTTGTACTGCCCCCGGCCCAAGAACGTATCCTCACCATTAGATCCAGCGATACCATTGACGGTGACGCAGTGGTTGTCCCCGATCAGCGCTGCATTTTCCGAGGAATCGCCATCGCATGTTGTCTAGTGCGGTTTTCGCGTGGTCATGCCAGTCTCACCGCCTACAACACGACAACAGAGCCACAACTACTGCCAGAGGGGTCCACTGTTGCCAGCCTTATCGACATAGCACCGGTATGTGTCGTCACTGTATCGTCTCCGCCGTCAG
This sequence comes from Rhipicephalus microplus, assembly GCF_043290135.1. Taxonomy (NCBI): domain Eukaryota; kingdom Metazoa; phylum Arthropoda; class Arachnida; order Ixodida; family Ixodidae; genus Rhipicephalus; species Rhipicephalus microplus. The sequence continues at coordinate 300,402,615 of NC_134700.1, read as the reverse complement.
TCGCTAAGTGTACGCCACCAGGAGGCTCATCTAATGCGCTTAAAGCCACTTTGAGTCCATATCTCACTCCAACGCAAACTAATGACTTAATGGCCCTTTTAACAAAACACAAGACTTGTTTTGACGTTTGTTCGGATGGCTTAGGTCAAACTACGGTGACCTCTCATCACATCGCCACAGACGGTTCTCGTATTATCCGCCGTCGCCCTTACCGCGTGTCGTCTTCAGAACGCAAGGTCATCGAGGAACAAGTCAATGACATGCTCGCACGCAACGTTATCAGACCTTCCACAAGCCCTTGGTCTTCTCCTGTTGTCCTAGTTAAGAAAAGGGACGGATCAGTGCGATTTTGCGTTGATTACAGGGCACTAAACAAAATTACGCGCAAGGATGTATATCCTATGCCTCGAATTGACGATGCACTTGACACCTTACAGGGTGCAGAATATTTCTCAAGTCTCGACCTACGATCTGGGTATTGGCAGATCCCGATGCATGAGTCTGATAAAGAGAAGACAGCGTTTGCTACTCCTGATGGTCTCTTCGAATTCAATGTGATGCCTTTTGGGCTCTGCAATGCCCCAGCCACATTTGAGCGGATGATCGATACGGTGCTGCGTGGCCTAAAATGGAAGACCTGTCTTTGTTACCTGGATGACATCGTCATCTTTTCATCCAGCTTCTCGCAACACCTAGAACGTCTAGACGAGGTGCTCACATGTCTAGCCAAAGCCGGTCTCCAGCTAAATACCAAGAAGTGTCGGTTTGCGAGCCGCAGCATCAAAGTGTTAGGCCACGTTGTCAGCAAGCTTGGCATCGAACCTGATCCCGACAAAGTGGCCGCTGTGCTGCACTTTCCTAAGCCCACCACGCTCAAAGACCTTCGCAGCTTCCTCGGCTTAGCCTCTTACTTCCGCCGTTTTGTCCGTGATTTTGCCACTATCGCGGCTCCTCTTCACAAACTCCTGACCACAAGTGCATCATTTCTTTGGACAGATGACTGTGAAGCTGCTTTCCAGACCCTGAAGCGATGCCTCACGTCAGGGCCAGTTCTTCGCCATTTTGATCCCACAGCCCCTACTATATTACACACTGACGCAAGTGGGCACGGAATCGGCGCTGTTCTGCTGCAGCGTGACCAGGCTTCACAAGAGCAAGTCGTGGCTTACGCGAGCCGTACTCTCTCCCCAGCGGAACGCAATTACAGCATCACTGAACAGGAATGTCTCGCTATCGTATGGTCCGTGCAAAAATTTCGCCCCTATTTGTATGGCCGCCGCTTCACGATCGTCACGGATCATCATGCGCTCTGTTGGTTGTCATCATTAAAAAACTTGTCAGGACGCCTCGGTCGTTGGGTGCTCCGACTGCAGGAGTATGACTACAGTGTCACATACCGGTCGGGCCGCAAACACCAAGATGCCGACGCTTTGTCACGCTGTCCGCTGTTGCAAAATCATGACGCATCTACCTGCTGCGCAGCACCTCCCAGCCAAGAGACCACGCAGATGACCAGTCTTAGTCCCATCGAGCCCACTGCACCGGATGACTTCCTTCAATCCGCAGACCTCACCTCGCTCCAACGTGCAGACACATACTGCCGTACAATCATCGATCGGCTCACCGGCTCATCTCGTGCTCCCAACAGCCGCTTGCGACGACAACTCACGCGTTTCAAACTTCATGACGGAACGCTACTTCGACAAACTTACCATCCTCTCGGTAGCCGATGGGTCCCGGTCATACCTCGCTCACTTCGACTCCAAGTCTTAGAAGCCTTTCATGACGACCCGACGGCTGGCCACTTGGGTTTTCATAAAACCTACGATCGCATTAAGACTCGCTGCTTCTGGCCTGGCCTCTCCACTAGTGTTTCCAGGTACGTCACTTCCTGTTCATCATGTCAGCACCGAAAACGTTCGACATCTCTTCCCGCCGGCCCTCTACAGCCTCTCCCGTGCCCATCCGCTCCCTTCGAGTTCGTCGGCATAGACTTATACGGACCCCTTCCGCTTACCGCCGCCGGTCACCGCTGGATTGTTACTGCCGTAGACCATCTTACTCGCTACGCTGAGACGGCAGCTCTTCCTACTGGAGCTGCCAGCGAAGTAGCCGACTTTGTTCTGCGTGCCATTATCCTGCGCCACGGCGCCCCTCGTGTTCTCCTGAGTGACCGTGGCAAGACATTTCTTTCTCGTGTGCTCGCTGAAGTTTTACAGGCCTCTGACACAATCCATAAGACCACCTCGGCATATCATCCGCAAACCAATGGTCTTACTGAGCGTTTTCATAGAACTTTGTCAGACATGATCTCTATGTATGTCCAACCCGATCACAAGAACTGGGACACAATACTACCTTTCGTCACGTTTGCCTATAACACTGCCATACAACGCACTACAAGTTACAGCCCGTTTTTTCTTGTGTATGGCCGTGCACCATCTTTTGTTCTAGACACCAGCTTTTTGTCCACGCCTTCTGTCCCATCTGCGTCCCTTCCGGAAGAATTCGCTGCCCGTGTCAACCACTGCCGCACAATCGCCCGCGCCAACACCTCTACCATTCAGGCCCAGCGAAAAGTTCGTTGTGATGCGACACGTAGAGTTGTGTCATTCTACCCAGGCGACGAAGTGCTCCTCTGGACACCTGTTCGCACACCCGGCCTCTGTGAAAAATTCATTCACAGATACCTGGGTCCTTACACCGTGCTTGAACGAACATCGGCCGTAAATTATCGCGTCGCGCCGGTTACTTCGGCTTCTGATCGCCGTCGTCGCGGGACCGAGATCGTCCATGTGTCTCGCCTGAAACCTTATATCCAGCGCTCATACACTTACTAAATGAACGTCTTGCAGACCGCTTTCGTGTAGGGGGGAAATAGTGTGAGCGCTGATTGTGTTGCTCATCATTTTCACTTTCACCTGCGCATACAAAGCACCGTGATCATCATCATCGTAGCGGCTCGCTGCTTGTTCGGTTGCTGGCTCGCGCGTCTGGGTTGACAATAAAACGGTCGCTCCTTCGTACCTGACGTCGTCTCACAATATATATATATATATATATATATATATATATATATATATATATATATATATATATATATATATATATATATATATATATATATATATATATATATATATATATATATATATATATATATATATAAGGAAAGAAGTATATATATATATATACTTCTTTCCTTATATAGACGACGGACTCGCGCTGCTCGATCGAAGCTGTTCCGCTGTTTGCTACACTGTTACTTGCACTGATTTCATTACCGTGACAATATGAAATAATTTTTACACTGGGCCAAACGTACTTGGAAAAAGAAGAAACACAACTTGGCGGTTGTCTTAATTTTATTACTAATGGTTTCGACCGGTGAACCGGTCTTCGTCAGAGATTGCGTCAGTGTTCGCAAACCCTGACGAAGACCTCTCCACCGGTCAAAACCGTTGGTAATAAAATTAAGACAATCGCTAAGTTGTGTTTCTTTATATATATACATGTATATCTGAAAAAGAAGGTGTCTTTCGGATCCAGTAAAAAAATACCAACTAGAGGACGCACGAAACGAAAACTTCTTTTTCCTACGTTTTAGCTGGGGACTGGCCTTCATAGGGGAAAACACGATACCAAAAAAAATGTTGTATCGTGTTTTCCCCGATGAAGGCCGGTCCCCGGCTGACACGTAGGAAAACTAAGTTTTCGTTTTGCCCGTCCTCTACTTCTTGATATATATATATATATATATATATATATATATATATATACACACACCCGGCTGAAACGTAGGAAAAATAAAAAGTTTTCGTTTTGCCCGTCCTCCACTTCTTGGTATTTTTCAACTGGATCCAAGGACACCTTCTTTTTCATATATATATATATATATATATATATATATATATATATATATATATATATATATATATATATATATATATATATACTTCGAGAATAGTGCAGTATAGGAAACAAAACAATAAAATATTTATTTAATCCTAACAGTTTCGGCTGGTGGACCAGCCTTCTTCGGAGGATCTAAGTGAAATGGTACAAGTTCCCGTAGCAGAGGGTCACCCTCACAGTTTCAAAACCCTAAAAAAAAACGAGACAAACGGGCGAACGAGGTAGCAACAGACAACAAGAAGCAGAAGAAGGAGAGGAACTAGAAAGGAGCGACGGAGAGCCGCCGCAAACGAGCGGGTAATTCTGGCATTGTTACTGGGTATAGGTAAGGCGCGCCGCCAGCGGAGGCGACGAAGAAAACGGAAAAATGTGGAACATGTTGCCGCTTACTCGCATCCCAACATGGATTGAGTTTAAGTTCACGTAGTCCGGCGGCTGGCCCGCGGCATCGGGCCACACACACAAACACAAGAAGCATACGACCCGCTCCAGCTTTCGGAAAATAATGGCCACGTTGGAAAGCTAATGTGCCCTCTCCGCCTCCCTCCACCTGCCCTTTCTTGAAGAAAACTGTACAACCAGTCATACTGAAAATAAATGAATGGGTATTCTTGTAAAGGATGAACAAACAAAAACGTAAACAAAAAGTAAATAAAAATTAAATGATACTAAAGAGTACTCAAAAATGAAAATGAAGTCTAATAATACTAACCCACGCCGTTTGGTTCACGTAGCATCGAATTCGTTTAGTTTCACGCGCTATATTGACCAACTTGCGTGTGCGACTTCACGTATGTATAAATAAATTAATTGAGTAATTCAATTTCTGTGTTTTACGAAACGTCGCGGAGGCACGTTAGTCGCCCAGGGCTCTCGTTGATTCCGTGGGTGGGTGATCTGAATTTCTTTATGAAGTATGACTCCCGCTGTTCGCGCTCCCGTGTGTTCTGGAAGCCGGATTGTATATGAGTATGACACTTACGCGTTCGAAAGAGTGACCAGGAAGATTGATATGTTTGGAGAACGACAAATTGGGGAGGCCCTTTACGTGTGCCCTGTGGTTGTTGAAACGCAAACGGAACGCGGTTTCCGAGTGTCCAATATATTCCTGTTTGCACACCTCACAGCGAATTTTGTATACCACATTGACTGAGTCACAGTTAAGGTAGTCTTTAATTTTGTACACATAGTCTGAACAGGAGGCTTCGGCCGTATCTGTGGTCACCATGTGTGTGCACACCCTGCAGCAAGGTTTCCCGCACGGTCTACAGCCCTGATGGTGGTCGGATTTGTGTGTTTTCGCCCTGACCAGTAAGTATATATATATATATTGAAACGGGGTGTTTAACAAGCAGCAGTTGACTCGGTGAACGAGAGATTTATTTAGCGCAAGGGCTAACTGAATGCAAGTCTGTGATCACAGTGCGTCGTCTTCTTTTATTTTTTCTCTACTCGAGCTCCGTGTCCACTGCCCTCGTTACAATCATCGCCGGGCGACGAGGATGCCATCCTGGCGACCTAAGTATAGGTGTACACAGAAGGGTCATGGTAAGGCTTGAGCCTAGAAGCGTGTACGATTTCTTGTCCCTGACGGCGCTTGTCCGGAGATGCGTCTAGCGGCTCGACAGGGTAGTTGACAGGGGATGTTTGGCGTACAACTCGGTAGGGACCGAGGTACCTGGACGAACGCTTGAGAGAGAGTCCCGGAGGAGTAGAAAGAATCCATAGACACACCAGTGAGTTAGAAGCAAAGCTCATGGGTGCTGTCGACGCGTCGTGGCGATATTTTTGGCATGTCTGGTCGTCTGACGTGAACGCATGAGCAAGCTTACGGCATTCTTCTGCGTGTGCTGCTGCTCATGAAACGGTTGTCAACTCTGAAGGGTCTGGTCGATAAAAAATAGTATCCATTGTTGATGATGGCTAGGGTCCATAAAAAAGGAAGAAAGGCGAAAATTTAGTGGTGCTTTGCGTTGCAGTGTTGCAGGCATATGTCACAAAAGGCAGTATGCTATCCCAATTTGACTAGTTCGATGAAGCGTACATGGCCAGCATATCTCCAAATGTACGATTAAAACGCTCTGTCATCCCCTTAGTTTGAGGATAGGCCGTGGTAGTGCGGTGTATGATGCGACACTCGCTCAACAACACTTTGATGGAATCGCAGAGGAAAACGTGGCCGCGGTTGCTTAGTAACTGTCGATGTGATCCATGCCTTAAAACCAGGTTTTAAAGTATAAAACATGCAACGTCTTTTGCGGTAGCAGAAGGTAACGGAGCTGTTTCAGCGTACCGCGTTCGGTGGTCGATAGCGACAATGTGCCCGCCGCGGTGGTCTAGTGGCTAAGGTACTCGGCTGCTGACCCGCAGGTCGCGGGATCGAGTCCCGGCTGCGGCGGCTGCATTTCCGATGGCGGCGGAAATGCTGTAGGCCCGTGCGCTCAGATTTGGGTGCACGTTAAAGAACCCCAGGTGGTCAAAATTTCCGGAGCCCTCCACTACGGCGTCTCTCATAATCATATGGTGGTTTTGGGACATTAAACCCCACATATCAATCAATAGCGACAATGACCCAGCAGTTGCAACTCGAATTATGGGAAAGCGGACCGTAAAGGTCGATTCCGACACGATCGAAAGCTCGCGTTGGACATGGCAACGGCTGCAAGGGACATGTGGTATGTTGAGCGGGCATCTTGCGTCACTGGCACGTAAGGCAAGACCATACGTTACGGCGAACGAAACGGTACATACCGCGCCAGTAATACCGCAGCTGCAAGCGAGTGTATGTTTTTAACACACCGGCGTGGCCACATTGCTGATCATCGTTGAACGTGGCGCAGATGTGAGAGCGGAGATGTCGGGGAATGACGAGCAACCACTTACGGCCGATAGAGCTGTAGTTTCGGCAGTAAAGCAGGTGATCCCAAATAGCGAAGTGTTGTGCTCGACGTCGAAGCGTCCTGGAAACTGGAGCTGGCATCCGGTGTGAGAGAAAGTCCAAAAGGGAAGAAATCCAAGCGTCTTTGCGTTGCTCAAAAGGCATGTCCGAAATGCTGATGGCCAAGGCAGCACTGGTGGAGATAGGCAAGCAGACAGGCTCTGAAGCCAACGGCGAGCATGACAGGGCATCGGCGTCGGAATGCATCTGGCCATAACGGTAGATAACACGAATATCAAATTCCTGTAACCTCAATGCCCAACGAGCGAGCCGACCATTAGGACATTTTAGTGAAGATAACCAGCAAAGCGCATGGTGGTCTGTCACAATATCAGACAGACGTCTATTTCAATAAGGCCGAAATTTTCCAATTGCACAAATAATGGCGAAACACTCCTTTTCAGTGACACTGTAATTGTTCTCGGCTTTACTGAGGGTGTGGCTGGCATAGGCGACGACGTACTCGTCAAAGCCATCCTTGCGTTGGGCCAGTATGGCCCCTAACCCGACACCACTATCGTCCGTATGAATCTCCGCTGGAGCAGATGGATCGAAATGTCGTAGTATGGGAGGTGTAGTGAAGAGCCGTCGGAGTTCCTGAAATGCATTATCACACGCCTGCGACCACGCTTACAAATCAGAACTTTCGGCAAGAAGATTGGTCAACGGGGCGATAATGGAGGCGAAATTGCGGACGTAGCGCCGCAAACACGAACATAGGCCGATGAAGCTTCAAAGCTTTTTGATTGTGGTTGGTTTTGGGAACGCCGCGACTGCATTAAGTTTTGTACGGTCTGGAAGAATGCCGTTCTTAGAAACCACATGGCCGAGTATTACAAGCTTGCGAGCGCCGAAGTGGCATTTCTTCAAGTTAAGTTGAAGTCCCGCCATGGAAAGGCACGTAAAAACTTGCTCGAGGTGGTTGAGGTGGGTTGCAAAGTCGCTTTAAAATACCACAATATCGTCCAAATAACAAAGGCACGTTTTCCATTTCATACCTCGCAGGATGGTATCCATCATCCTTTCGAAAGTGGCAGGCGCATTGCTGAGGCCTAAGGGCATAACCGTGAATTCATATAGTCCATCCGGTGTTACAAAGGCTGTCTTCGAGCGGGCACCCTCTGCCATGGGTACCTGCCAGTAGCCGGAGCGTAAATCCAACGAAGAAAAGAACTCTGCTCCTTGTAAAACCGTCGAAAGCATCGTCGATGCGAGGCAGAGGGTATACATCTTTGCGTGTTATCTTGTTGAGTCGGCCGTAGTCAACGCAGAACCGGATGGATCCACCTTTTTTCTTGACGAGAACAACCGGTGAAGCCCAGGGACTGTTGGAGGGCTCAATGATGCCACGTTTCAGCGTGTTGTCAATTTGTTCGTCGATGACACGGTGTTCAGCAGATGACACATGGTACGAACGCTGTCTTAGCGGGGCTTGTTGACCGGTGTCAATACAGTGAACGACCGCAGAGGTTCGGCCTAAGCCTGACTGGTCACGATCGAATGTAGAGCGAATACGGAGTAGAAGATTTATAATCTCTTGGCGCTGAGTTGGTGCGAGCTGAGTGTCGATGGCATCCGAGAAGACGTCCAGAACATCATAAGGCGCGTTGGTAGGAGTGACAGCACAAATTGGGTGCGAAACCGTAGAATCGGGTATAGTAGCTGGAAGAATGCACTCGTAAGGTTGGTAGCTTCCCAGGCATTCTCCACGTAGTAGGGATGACAGACAGTTCGAGGGATCGCACACATAAATGGCAGCGTGACCGTTGCGAAAAACGATGATGGCAAACGGAAGCATGAAATTTCGACGGCACGCTGATGTGACCGATGGCATAAACAACACGGGCGATTTTGGAGGAGAGGCGCGCGACACCAGGACAACAACAGCTGAGAAAGGTGCAATGTCAACGTCCGAAGCAGCAAACACTGTACATGAAGCGACATCATCGGGATCATAGCATGGCACAGATAACGCGAGTTCGGAACTAGCACACTCGACCAAAGCAGAATTTGATGAAAGAAAGCCCCACCCAAGGATAACGTCATGCGAAAAACGGAATAAAACTACAAAGGCGACGACATACATCGCACCTTGAATGACGACTCGTGCAGTGCACAAAGCTGAAGGCTAAACATAAAGGGATGTAGCTGTCTGCAAAGATAGGTCGGTAAGTTGTCTGGTCACTTTCTTCCAGTTTCAGCACAGCTTCTCGCTAACTACAGATACGGCAGCTCCAGTGTCAACAAATCTGTGCAACTTAATGCAATCAATATAGACTTCGATCTAGTTCGGTGGACAGCAGTTAGGTCTTGAAATTTTCGCTGCCAACGCAGTTCTTGCCTCCTGAACTGCGCCCTTCAGTTTTCCCCTCGCGGTGGGCTGTTGCGACGTAACATTTGAGAAATAGATCGGTGATGAGGAGAAGGCGAATGGCTTGAGCCAGATGGTCGGCGACCGTAACGTACGTCTAGAGGTGGATTGGCAGGAACGGGATATCGCGGCTGAGTGTGCATTTGGTGTGAGACCCCTGCGATGTCATGAGAAAGGAAGCTGCGACGGCGGCAGTGACGAGCTATGTGGCCTGGGATGCCACATGAAAAACATATTGGCCGATTATCCGGAGAGCACCGTAGGCTGACGGTAGGGGCACTGTTCGCTGAATAAGGTAGCCTAAACGGTTGTGCAGGCAGCGGCATCATATAAACGTTCCGAGTTGTCTCGTATACAGCCGGAGACGGGACGGTCCATGGGTGGGCAGGTGGCGTCGACGAATAAACGTGGCGAGCTGCTTCGTAGATAGCCGGAGACGATAGAGCACGCGGCCGAGCAACAGCGGCTGCATATGTTAGTGGTGCAGTAGCAGATCGTGAAGCCCTAACTGGCGGCAATGCTTCGGCAACTTGCGATTCAATGACCTTGCGAAGCGAAGGCGGCAAGGGTGTCATCGGCTCGGTAGTTCTAGTAAATATAGATAGCTGCCGGGCGACCTCCTCGCGTGTGAATTGCTTTATGAGTGGTATCAACGCAGAGTGGTCAGTGGTGTCATGGCAATAGTCGAGGGATGAGAGGTTCGTGGTGTCTTGAGCAGCGCAACGTGTGGAAGCGCGCTGCCTACGCAGCTCATCATAGCTTTGGCAGAGCTGAATCACCTCGGCGACCGTCTGGGGACTCTTCGCAGCAATCATTTGGAAAGCACCGTCGTCGATTCCTTTTATAATGTTCTTTATCTCGCCTGCCTTGTCCAGAGTCGAGTTTACGAGCTTGCAGAGGAAGAGCACATCTTCGATGTAGCTAGTGAAACTCTCATCTGTTCTCTACACTTTGCCACGTAAGCGCTGTTCAGCATGAATGTGGCAGACAGCAAGACGGCCAAAGACTTTCGAAAGGGTTTTTGCCAATTCCGACCAGGTACTGAAATCACTTTGATTATTCCTGCACCATTGTTTCGCCACGTCGGTCAGGTAAAAACTCACATTTGTGAACTTATCGGCTGCGTTCACTTACTGTGCGTGGTCACCAGTTCATACTCGGCAATCCAGTTGTCCACATCTTCGTCCTCTGTGCCGCCAAATATGTGTGTGTGTGGGGGGGGGGGGGGGGTCGCGCTGCCAGAGAGCGCCAGCGCAGAAGGCAGGTACGGGTGCGAGATCTGGAGCGGCGGCCTGAGAGGGCCCCGGATCAGTCATTGCAGAAGGTCGTTGGAGTGTACGGCTGTGAAGTTCCAGGGTGAGGACCAGATATACCCCGCATCTCCACCACTTGAAACGGGGTGTTGAACAAGCAGGAGTTGACTCGGCGAACGAGAGATTTATTTAGCGCAAGAGCTAACTGAATAATGCAAGCCTGCGATCACAGTGTGTCTTCTTCTTTCGTTACTCCATGTCCACTGCCCTCGTTACAATATATATATATATATATATATATATATATATATATATATATATATTAGCTAATTTTTCAAAACAAGATGCTCCACAGCCTGCCTACACTTCACTTTTGACTATAATAGAACTACGCTTATTATACAAAAGATCGTCATAAATTTGCTCGCTTGCAATGTCGCTACGCCAATATATTATTTGAAAAGCAGCACAATTTAGGCTGCCGATACAAAATGAGAACTGGTTACAATAAACTTACGCAGATTAATAGACGGGCGATACATACAATTGGCCCTTTTTATTGTTTGTGTGTTTTAATGTTTTTAATATGCAATAAGCCTGTCAGAAAGCAATATTATTATCTTCTGTAAAAGTGGCATGATAAAATTGAGTCGTCACCGATATAAATGGTGTGACAACGTTACTTATACTTGGGTTTCTCGTGGAACGATTGAGCGCATGTAGGCTCATGTGAGGAAACCTCTGCTCTGGTCCTCTGGATATCGTAGAGACAGCCGGCAAAATGAGCCTATGATTTAATTGCGGTTTGGATACTTCTCCTCTCTTAGTAGTTGGCCAGTAGCCACTTATGATGTAACGCAGCTTAAAGCGCTGCTTGAGTGAGAAGCTAGGCGGATCCGTGCAAATTCCGATTCACATTTTTTTTTGTTGTTGTTGTGTGTCGGCAGGCTCTTGAAACGGTGAACGTACCGACGCAATTTCGGCGCGCCTGCATATTCCCTCGTGCACCATGGAGCATAGCAGGTGTGTCCACTGATAAAGGCTCAGAAATGCATTAAACGCGCTAAAAACGAGCAATTACACACTTTCGCAGGCTACGGCGCGCGCGCTCTCAAAGCAGACGCTCCTGAGATCATCAGTACCATGGGACTACAGCGCCGCCGCTTCTGTGATCCGCCGGAGAATCGGCCGAGATGCGGTGCGGCCGCCTCGTTCATTCCACTGTCCCCTTCTAGTACACTGGGGCTGTGTTCCAATTCTTAGACAGCACGTAGACAGTCTACACAGAGTGCTTAGTAGACAGCAGCGAGCCCACACTGTCCGGCTTTTACGCGAAAAGGTGCCACCTCGCGTTGAGAAGAGAAATCCAAAGTGAACAAATGTAAAAGTTGTATTTTCTGGTTCAATCTGTGTTAAAGTCTGAAAAAATAAACGCTACTCACATTGAGCTTCTGGAGAAGCGTCTGCTTGTGTGCAGACGACCATTCTGGTGAGATTCGGCATAGCCTCCTATATTTTTTTGTGCCCGCGCATTAGCGCTAAATACATACGCGCCATCCGTCCCTTATAGTTTTGGCGCTCGCCGCCAGATGCCGCACCGATCCCATAATAACAGCAGACGACGCGGCCTATGCACGCTTGCGTTTATGACGGTCTAGAAACCGTCTACATTGCATTGGATTATGCGTATACGTTAAGAAGTGCGCACACACCAAATTTTTAACACAAGCACTGTATGCAGAATGCAATGTGAGCTTTGTTATTTGATTTCGCGCTCAAAGCTTGAGCACTTTTCGAGACAATGGTTTGACATGAAAATCTTTTGCCAAGTCGTGTTTGTCAGTCACACTCGTCGCGAAGTTCAGAAAAAGTGGGCGGAGAAACTTCACGAGCACAACCTCCAAAAGTTTTTTATGATGTCCCGGGGTCGAGCACTTGAGTTTGTCACGTTTCTGTAGTATTTGCGCGGCGTTGTCAACGGCAGCATTCAGTGGCTGATTCATCTTTCTCGCTCTTGCGAGGAAAACTTCCGCGTAATTCTTTAGAGAATTTAGAACCATTACGAGCTCAGTTGACGGATACAGGAGTACACCTGGGTGGATATCTCCACATTCAATCAGAACATGCTCCGCCGTTTCCTTATCTTTCCCGCAGCATGTGCATTGTTCTTCTTCTTTACTGAATCTTGCTTTATAACTACGCGTTCTAAGGCAACCCGATTTCGCTTCAAACAGTAAAGCGCTTCCCCTTGAATTATCGTAAAATGCCTCCCTCCTTATTTCATTTTTGCCCTTTCGGTAGCTACTCAAAGCCGGTTTTTTCTCCATAGCTGCCATCCATTCTCTCGTTTTGCGCCTCGGCGCTCCGCCAGGAGCGCTCGCATCCCATAATAGCTCGGGGGACGGCGCTGAGGGACCGACCGCTCGGGCACAAAGTTATAGAGGAGGCTATGGATTCGGTCTATCTGAGCGATTCGCCGAGTCGCCATCTTGTTCAGACAGCAAAATAGCCTGCATCGTATTTGTCTATGATGCGGTCTTCTCGGAGCTGTCTACTTTGCCGGCTACGCGAAAATAGGAATGGGACTTAAGATGGCCGCCGTCCATTCAGCTGTCTATTTAGCCGTCTACGGTGAGTATTGGAACAGACTTTGTATCGTCGTCTGATCGTAGCCTCAATGAAAGCGTCTTCTTTGGCTCCGTTTATCTTTACGTCTAAACTGCTTTGTCTGACACCGTTGTTGCCGACAATCCTGCTGAAAGTGTCCCTCTGTGGCATAACGGTCACGCTGAGCTGCCGTAAGCCTGGCCCAGATTGCAGTCGGTGACGTGGCATTTTGTCATCGTCCGTGACCAGCCCTTTCGAAAATGACAACGAGGTGTCCTCGGGATTACTGCGGGCCGACGTTTGAAGGGGGGCTTTGGTGGGTGCGTCCGGACCAGCCGAAAAATGCTGCAGCACCTCCGAGGAGCATCATCTGAGCGTCGCCGAGTTCAACGGCCATGCCACGGAGTGCCAGCGTCGCGGCCTCCAAAGTCGAACATGCGCCCATCGGTAGAACGTAGCTACTGATGTGACCGCCTCCTTCCTAAGCCACGCAAGCAATGTTATTGTTGAGTGGTGGTGGTGATAAAACTTAATTTAACCAAAATATTCGGGCACATACGTCCTAGGGCCCCGCACGACCCCACTGAGCTATGCGTTCATGAGTTCATGTAGTTCCATGAGTGATTTTTGAAAGGAGTGAAGAAGGCACCTAATTTCTGTCAGCCTCTTGGGCGACATTGAGTAGTGCCTTGTAGGGGAAAGGGAAATGAAATTGGCTAGGGGCGATAGAGATGAGTATATGTGTAAAAAGTCGACGCGTGTTCGTCATGACCGGAACAGGAAGCAGGCGGCAGCAAGGTCATCGCGCATTCCGCTTGCATTGCGGCTCTTTCACGCGCTTCGAGCAGTGTGCTACGCCCCGCAGCGCTCGTGCCTGTCTTCTCCTTCCACTTCGTCTTCTCCTTACTCATGAGTAACAGAGTGAACGCGAAGTCACCGACTCGTTTTTCGAAGCACGCAAAGCCTTGAGCACGTAAGGATTATTGATTGCTTCGAGTCTGCTTTCTTATTTTATTTGACATGTTCAAGTTACGTTTGTTCTATAGTTTGTGTGAACATAACATCACGTTAGCTCAAGTATATAAATGAAACTTTCGGCTAATGTATAACTACGACCTCCGTGTTCCGGACATCAGAACTAGATGCGCACACCTCTCCTTCTTTTTTGAGGACCTTCTCACCCTGACATTGAGACCTGACACCAGTAACGAGAATGTCAGAATGTACAGGCTCAAGTGACACGTAAAGAAAAGGAGCGAACACTTACCTAATGGTGTCATTCGGTCGGAACAGTGTACCCTGGGGAATGGTTGCCGCGGTAAGCGTGTTGTTCACCGCAACAGTCAGCAGGTTCTTGCGCCCGTAGCGGAGAACTTCCGTAATCTGAAGAATGTTGTCATGGCAATAAATAAAGATAGCAACTAGAGATGTTTAACTGAAGCAGAATAGCTACTTCTTGGGCCCCTTCTCACTGCTGTAATCGGGAATAACTTTGCTGGCTACAGATCCATGTCGCCAGTAAATATTGTGCAACAACTGATTTTCTGCGTGGGCATCTAAAATATAGCCTTCACTTCTTACATACACAAGCGTGACATTGCAGCAAAAGCTGTATATAGAAACCATCCAGCAGAGGCACCATGAGTGGTCTCCATTGGCTGTGTTATCAGTTACGTCGTTCGCAGCGTCGTACCCACGGTCACGGTGTAAGATACAAACACTTTAGGTGGGCACACTCGCGAGACGCGACCGACCAGACAAAATAACAGTGACGCGCGTCCGTGAGACCGCTGCTGGCAGCCTGCCTATAGGCGAGTAGACGCAACTTGATGTTGTGTTAAATGGCACAGGAGCGCTGTTCGTGCCGAAGAGTGAAAGTAGATTACTGCTGTCTGCAAGCATGACGGGGCGTGAGTCACGTGGAGAGCATGGTCTACATGCCTCTCTATGGAGCGCATGCCGCCCATAAGTGGTTCTCGCACGTCCTGCGAACTTAATACTGCTTGGGGCGTAACAGATGCGCACATAACTGACATGCTTTCCAAAATTTTTTATCAAGTGGTTCTTTATTTGAATTCGCTAGTTTTCGTGTACTCGTGGATGGTAGATGGGGCACTGGTATTGGCTAGCTGGATCTGTGAAGCGTGCGGACGGCGTGGGGGGACGCACATTCTTTTGATGCCGGGCACTGAAGTAGAACTTGAATAAGACCACGTGACTGCTCGTAAATGGAGAAGCAACCACTTAGATACCTTGACCAATTTGTTGGCGTGCATTACATAGATGCCGTCCGGTATTGCGCCAAATTCTATTTTCGTGGCTCTGATGATAACTATACAGCGAAATGTTCACGACCGTGTGATTATCCTATGGGAGACCAGTTCACGGGGGACCATGCACATATCTTCTCGCTGATTTCACCCTCTTTTCTGATACCGTGCACGGAAAGAGTATTACAGTAGTTTATTTTTTTTTTGCATTGAACAATCAGCGGACATTTTTAGGAATGGCACTAGAAACATGCTCACAAAAGGCAGTGAATACACAACGCAATGCAGTAAAAAGAAGCTCACTGCGTCTGTAACAGAAAAAAACCCAATTTATTGCACGAATCACTGTGTTGCGTAAACATAAAACAAATGGTCGTGCAGCGAAAATTATTTACATTCACGATAAATCATCTAATTTGTGAATTGTTTGCTGCAGACTGATTCCTTTGTGCTGAGCGGACAGTCCTTCCTGCAACCCTGTTTATTCCATGCTTTGCGGTGTTCGGGTTCAGAAGGAACATTGGAAATTATTGTCACGGTAATAAATGCTCGCGTCAATATCAGTTTTTCTTGGCGCTGTTATGACCGTGGTCAGTAGGCGCCATGCTGTCGCTGCGAAGCGTAGCCGGGCACCGCTCCCACGCCTGGAACCCCAGTTCTCTCGGAACCAGCGTTCAGAGCTGACGGGGGAGCGGCGCTCTTTTAATCCTCAAACAAGTAGCCGACTGGCCGCCTGCCTATTGGACTCGCTTGCTGGATTCCGTGCCGACCAGTTGTGCCCTCGCGATCTCCGGCGTCAGCGTAGCTCTGGCCGACTGGGCTCGCCCTACGTCATTTCCTGACGCCGACGACCTTCGACGAAAGTGTAGCTCTGACCGACTGGACTTGCTCTACGCCATCTACTGAGCCGATAAGAGCTCTCGCAAGTGGTGCCCCGTGCTCGGACTCCTGTGACCGTGTTTACATCTTTCCTATCTCTCCTATCCCCTCAGTTTGTTGTCGCTCCTTCTGGCTTACCACCTCACGTCCCTTCCTCTTTTCTACACCTTTACTCCTACCTCTTTTATCCCTCCTCACCCACATCCATTGTGAGCTACTGTTGAGGTGTCGCTCACTGAAGCAGACAGTTACGGGGCTCACTTCTCTCTTCCTTTCTTTCTTAAGAATCACCTTCTCTATGCCCGCCAGGTATTGTCCCTGTTAGCCGGAGGATGAGACGTCGTGTCGCCACGACGCCGTAAGGCGTTCCAGAGAGGACAACAAAGACAGCATCTTCCTTGGAAGAAGCCGCGGCCGCCGCCACAAATTGCCCTGCTAATTGAGCGGACAGATCGGCGGACCGTTTGATGTATGCTGTCAGGAGCTTGGGACCCCTCGACCAGCGGCACACACACGACGAGGAAGAGCCCCTACGGCGCCACCTTGCAGTGCAGTGATCACGACTCAATATTGGATGTTCACGTGGGCCGTGCATGCTCGTACCCCTCGTCTGTTGTGTGTGTAATTGGTGTTCCACTCAAGGAGGAGGAGCCCGACAGGGCTTATAGCGATGCTGCAGAGTACGGGACGTCGCTCTGAACCATGTAACGCTTCAACCACCACGCTCGTGGTTTGTGAAACTCTCAACCTCTCTATGCTGTAAATAAGTGTAAATAGTGCCATAAACCTGTTTGTTTTTTTGTATCCCCATCTTGTGAGCGTTCGTTTCCTCCACCCGAAGCTACACCACGCTACCACAAAAGACCGGGTAGACCCCGATCCGCAACAACGGGTTCTCAGTGCTGGGATCCGCAACAACTGGTGATCAGCACAGGGATCACGATAACTGATGGCAGCAGTGGGATCCACACCAGTCTGATAAAGGCGTGGGATCCACAACAACTGGTTGGCAGTGGTCGGATACGAAGCTACAAGTGACAACAACATTCGGCCCAAGGGAAGCAGCTGTCTCGAGACATGGATCACGTATGGGTGAGTGCTTGGCTTTTCCTTTGAGTGAACCAGGTTCTAAAAGAGGGTAAATTTTGGAAGTGGTAATTAACTTTGCCGATCGAAAGACTCAGTTTCGCCGTTTCGGGAAGTTATTTTAGGAAGGAGCGAGCACTCAGTACGATCATGGACTTACGGGAGCTGCAGAAGTCAGACTTGTTGCTGTTGTGTGAGGAATTGGAGATAGATACAAAGGGTTTGGCACGAAAACCCTTAATCATTCAGGCGATTAATGATTTGGGGGCTGATGATGAGGAACTAAGTGAATAATGGGATATCAACATTGACAGAAAGTTAAGAGCAGCTCAGATGGAAGGAAAGGGAGAAGACGAAAAGCTAGACCTCAAGTTGGAGTTTTTCGAACAAGATAACGCGTTGAGTAAGAGGTTGGGACCCCAGCGAGGAACACTTATTCTCGACAATGAGGCAGGGTTGGAGATGTCTAGGTAAATGCAGCCATATGAGGTATCATGGGATATGGGCCTGTATCTTAGACTCTTTGAACGAAAGTGTAGTCAACTGGAGTGTGAGCGAGACACCTGGTCTCAGAAGCTACGCACGGTTCTGCCCTGCGAGGCAGCGGATGTTGTTGCGCGACTCAGTGAGCAGCACGCGAACAACTACGAAGTTGTTAAAGCAGAGCTAATCAGAAAATTCAGAACTTCTGTTAGCAAAAAGAAAGAAAGAATCAGACCAGAGTCTGAAAGGAAGGTGCGTCACAAAGCGCCGGAAGTTGAGGCGCGTCATGAAGCCCTAGAAACAGAGATCGTGCCAGAGAAGGGTCCGCGTATTCCAGAACCCATCAGGGTAGATTATGCTGAGAACGAGGCCTTGGCCGGTCTGGAGGTAGGGACGATGTCGAAAGACGCTCCTTGCGTGGATGAGCAGAGTGCCAGCAGCCCTAATGGGCCCAGTAAGATGCTGGAAACCTCCTTCGTGCCTCAAGAGTACGTTTCGACATCGTCAAATGTAGGCACAATTAGCACAGTGGCGTGTTGCAAAAGAGAGTTATGGAGCCGCCGCTCTATCTCCCGCCTGGGCCACGCATCACGTGGTTGCGTTGACCAGCAGACGACGACGGTGCTGGTCAAAGGGCTCTCCCCAGAGGATTCCACGAACCTGGCACCTCTCGAAAGGGCGCGCTAAAATCTTCCCGCGGGAATGCAGCGCGAGGCTGGCACCAAAGGGGTCGAGGCGCCCGTGCGTCTTCCGCTCTCCCCCTCCCTGTTCTACGGCAGCGCTGCGACTAGTGGCAAGGGTGTGTGTGTATGTGGAAGCCAGTGTTGTGCCTCTATGAACATACATGACGGGCGGTACTTCACTGAGAGGAACTTCCACATCACCATTGGTCCGCATTTTTGTGTAGTGATCCCCAACCTAGGGACCTAGGGAACGGGGGTCAACAAAAGGGCGTGCAGCGCCTCGCCCAACTCTCTCTTCTCTTCTGTCTTCATCTCGACAACTCACTGTAAAGGTGTAAATAAATCCATTAAGTTTGCTCAAAGCTCTCCCCTAGCCCTTGGCTCGACGGAGCGACGACGACCGGCCCCGCTACCCGCAGACTGCGGTCGCCACGACGCGCGACACTGCAGGTGGGATCTGGCAATATTTTTTCTAAGTTATACGCGCGTGTGTTCCGAAGGTGACATTTGGCAGGCAGCACTACCTCTACCTATAGTACCTATATATGGTTAAAGAAACCCAGGTGGTCGAAATTTCAAGATCCCTCTACTACGGCGTCTCTGATATTCATATGGTGGTTTTGGGACGTTTAAACCCATCAAATCAATCAATGAGAGTACTTATATATTGACTTTTTGTGGAGTGCCGAATTTCGTGGTAGTTGGCCTTTAACCTTACGGTATCGGTCACCAACTAAAGCCCAGCTCTCAACCTTTTTGAAATTCATAGCTGTCCTGACAGGGCCCGCATGGGACTTAGGACGCTGCATGAAAATTCGGGACAATCCCGCCAAATCCGGGACGGTTGGTAACGCTAGGTGAGACCACGGTCAAACCGCTGGCTCGATGGTTCCATTTTGGCTAGATGGTCGTCTGGGTGGTGTAGCAACCCCCTCAATCTGAGCTTCTCTGCGAGCGTCGCAGCCGACGGCCGTATCACCCACTCGCTGCACGGACTACATGATGGATACGTAGGCTATCCAAGACGCCGCGACATTCGAGGAAGTGGAAGAGGAGGAGCATTACGCCCAGCCACTGTCTTTTATCAGTTGTATAACGATAATTCCGGGCTCTACTTGTGACCTCCAGGCAGAGTGTGACCGCGGCCTTCTCACACATACGTTGTTATACCTTATGTGCCTAGAGTTGATGCCTGCAAACATTATTTGCTAGTGCGATGAGGTGCCTTAATGCCGCAGAGAAGACGACGAAGTGGTGGCGAAAACGCACATGCACGGGCACTGAGTGGTTCACCCGTTTCGAAGATACCTCTCTGCACGTGTTCACATGGCGCGTGCCAAAGAAAACAGAACGGGCCACGTTGGCCAAACAGACGGTGATAGAAGCCCGAGCGAAAAAGTGGCCGGACGTTCGGGAATATTGTCTGAAAGTATCTCCTCGGATATCAATGGCCGAAGGACTTTGTGTCTTCCGCCTCGGTGCCCAGTGGACGCAAAACATGTGGCAATTCGCCTGGCCTTTCTCGTTCAAGACCCGCAACGCAGCACCGACCGTTAATTCAAGGCGTGAGCGCGGCATTCCCTTTAACATAAAGGTGTCTCGCGTGTTCATTTTCTTGCTGTGCTTTTGTTTATGTCTCGTTTCTAGATTCTCGTGTGCCCTGTCAATTGTGTCCTCTTCATTTCCAGGGTCTCTGACACAACTCCTAAAGCCTGCTTCCCGGACCTTAATGCGTAACACCTGGTCCAAAGCATTTAGAATAAAACAAGCTAAGCTCAGATTTATTTCACTGTACGAATTTGCTCGCAAGTTTCAAAGAAAAGCTACAGACACTCGGTGCCTAATATCTAAATTTTATTGTTATGTCTAATTGCCCAAGGTCGTTTCTTTACAGCTCATTTGTAGTTACTTATACGTGGTGCATGCCTTCCTGTTGCTAAATTTGCATTCTGATCTTTGTATACATGACGTTCGTATATTTGCTTTTTATGTTGTACTTTGCCACTCTGTAACTGCCCTTGCAGTATTGAAAATAAGTAAATTACCAAGTGAGCGAACAAACTCTGGCATACGGCACCGAAGCTGCCCAGCACCCCAGAGCCGGAACAAAGGCCGCGTGCTCAAGAAGACCAAAACGCGCTTACCTAGACTCTCACCGCTACATGCCGAGGGCTACAAGATTGCAATCCTACTCAACGGTGGATTAAATCTCAGCAACGTTTGCCCCAAGGCAGGGGCGCCGGCAGGGGTAAATAGCACTTGCCCCCCTAAAGTCACACCAGCACTTGCCCTCACCTAATGTTTTCCCCTCATCCAGATGCAATACAGCACTCATCTGCATCCCCCCACGACGGTCGTCGGCGGGCCGGAGTTCAGCCTATGACACGCCTATTTGGTGATGGTACCACAGAAAAACAAGTCCTCTACAGTGATGCAGTCCTCTACAGTGATGCAATGATACAGTGATGCAGAGAAGCCAGATATGTGTTTAGCCGCGACAAACGACACAGACGCCTTCGTTCTAGCAGTAGTGTAATTCTAGCAGTTGTCTTATCAAATTTAGGAGTAATACTTCTTCAGGCAATTCATTTAGGGAATCATAGGAGACAAAAAAATCACCCTTTCCACCGATGGAACGGACGATTTTTCATCTGCTACATTTCCTTTCAATTTGCATGAAAATGTCGCACACAAAGTATGCATATTACACAAGCTTGCCAAGTGATTGAAGTCAGAAATCGGCACAACCGCATCGCATTAAGCGGAAAAGGATGATGCTTTGTAAATGGCAGATATTGTCGAATGCACCGCAATACTGAAGGCCGTTTAACACGACAGCTTAACACTCGCACGGACCTTACACGGATTTCGAGGGCAAGTCCTTCCTGCGTTTCTTCAATATTCTGGTAGTGCGTATTCCATTTTTTTTTTTCGTGTGCGTATACCCAGTTTTCACAACTGTTGCCAGCTAAGACGTGCAAGGTAAATATTATTTCACGAATGAAGGATATGAATATCATAAAGATGGTAGCGGATTGAAGATACATTCGCTTTTGTCACACAGCAGTTTCAAGGAAAAAAAATCTTTCTTGTGTGATGAGCAGAGTTTCGATATTTCCGTAAAAGGTTGACTTTGGTGCTGCTTCATTTGCATGCACTTTGACTTGCAGGTATCTTGGTAACTTGCGAATTAAAACAACAAAAATTTTTCTTGCTGCTGCAACGCGTTGGCCTATTGGGGTTTTCCCCTTAGTAGTCATTAATCATAAGTGATCCGGAAAAATATTCGGTTGTTCAATTATGCCATATTTTATTCCTTATGCAAAATTTTCTAATATTCGCGCACCCCAGATGTTTACAGAGCACGGTGCATACGCAGCTCGTCTTCGATGAGCGTGGAAGCGTGGAAGCGTGGATGCTTTTCTAAAAACCACACCTCTCCTAAATTATCAGAATCCACTGGGAATGCTTTTCTTTTTGTCTATATGTGTAGTTGCATGCAGGACAATTTCACTTCTTATTTTTACTTAAACCGTGAGATAACACAACTGCTTGGACATTCGTTGCACTCCTAGAATAAAACTAAAAATGCCCTAAAATAATTAAGGTACCTTTCTTAGCTCTTTCCTAGATTTCTTTAGCTGCTTTCACGCGGCCATCTAGCTAATTTGTTCTGCTACATTTGGCAACAATGCATGTCAGTGACGAACTTACAAGCTGCTTGCCGTGCCTTCATTCAAAAACTTTGGCTGCACATACACACAGTATCCCTTCTTCTGTCTCGCTCTCCGTAATACGTGTGGTGCGCATCGCCTGGACTCCTGAAAATACCCTCTCCATGGTAATAAATGCCTTCATGCGGTCGCCCGAGTTCTGACCATCCGGACACCATTGGAGGAACTGTCCAACCCGGACGACACATCGACAAAATTACTCAACTACAACGCCACGCTGGAGTACTACCGATAGAGCCGTTAGGCATATCCTCATCCTCCTTATCCTTCACTTAACAGAGCAGATGCTGTCACTTGGCAGCAACTTCTGACCAATTAATTTCCGTGCCTCTACGTGCTAAGTCGCTTCCATACGACTTTACCTCTTCTACTGCCCCTTCTGCGGATGTGTACCGACAGTGTACCACTCCACGTAGGAATACTCTGCCCCACGAGGAGTTCCTTCCCACCCCGTCCCCACCCCTTCCTCTTGGGAGTCAGTACTGCTCAGCTTACGCCGGCAGGAACAGCAGCAACTGGTCCTGTGCGCTCACATGGTCACGCAAGGCAGTGGAGTCCGAGACTGAGGGCCCCACCTAACCCACCTCTGTACATTCAACAACATATGTTTTATTTTGCAGCAGATGAACCACTCTCTCGGTATGGTCGCTCATAGGTGTCCGCAGGATATCTTATTAGGGGTGGCAAACCCATTCTGCACCTTGACTTTGGGAGGAGTGGGGCATTGGTTTAGCTAATGGGGAGAAAGGCCCCTCTCTTCCCTCTATTGACGCCCATGCGGTCGCCTACTAATTAGGTGTCTTAATTAGAGCCTGCATCTAACCACCTGTTTATGGAAGAGGTACTCAGCCTCACATTAGGTGCACCACCGTGTGTTTGCGCATAGCACCACGTGACAGACGAATCCCTGGCGAACACTAGCGCAAACTGTTTGTCCGTTAGCATATACAGATTGGCCGCAGCGCCTGTCACCGTCGGGCAGGCACCATCACTGCGGAGAACCCTGTGTATATACAGTACTAAGTGATTATGGCTCAAAAGTATGTGACAAGGAAGGTGATGAGTACTATGGACAAGATGATTTCTGGCAAACGTATTGTAGTGAGGGCAATTGAATGTTACTCCGTTCTATATAGTGGGCAGCGGAAGAAGCAGTTGCATCGACAAACAGCAGTTGTTCTCCCAATAAGGTATAAGTACTCACTTCTGCGGAAAAAGGCAGGTGGCCGCCTACATGAGACACTACGGGCTCCCCGTTCAGGTAGACCCTAGCCTCGTAGTGGACGCCGCCGAAATGGAGAAACACGCGAAGTCGTCCGACATCACTATGTTGATCCCAGCGAGCCGGCGAGAAGAACTCCACGTCGTACCATACCCAGCCGACGAAGTCGCGCAACGCCTTGCTCTGCGTTATGTCGTTGAAGCTTGAAGGAACGGGCATCGGAATCACCGGCCCCGTCTGCAACGAGAAGGAAAAAGCATTTCCTATGCATGCTTATTATTTGCGCTGGCGCGCGCTTGAATACGAAAGTATGCGATGCACGTCTTGAATATTCCGCGACAGAGTATACACGATTCAAGGTTTCAGAGAATAAATGAGAAGCTATAGTCCTGTAGACCAGTGTGATTAATTGGTGTTTAGTAGGTTAGTATACGTATATGCTTTTGGCTGCACGGATAGGCATACCGTCAAGGCAGAAAAGATAAGCGTGCCTACATATATATGATGAAAGATCTTTGCCACGAGACAATTAAGCGCCATATAAAACAATGCATGTAACGTTTTCCTACGTGTATCATCGCTCTCAGATTACTAGTGGGCTTTTTCTTGCTTGGTAAGTTGAGAAATAAATGTCATTGCTTTATGCCGCCTTTCGCCCCGCCGCGGTGGTCTAGTGGCTAAGGTACTCGGCTGCTGACCCGCAGGTCGCGGGATCAAATCCCGGCTGCGGCGGCGGCGTTTCTGATGGAGGCGGAAATGTTGTAGGCCCGTGTGCTCAGATTTGGGCGCACGTTGAAGAACCCCAGGTGGTCGAAATTTCCGGAGCCCTCCACTACGGCGTCTCTCATAATCATATAATGGTTTTGGAACGTTAAATCCCACATATCAATCAATCAATTTATGCCGCCTTTCTTTTACTCGTACAAGACATTAAAAACGGTGACAGGGTATCTGTACTGTTTGAGCCAACAGTCACTGCTTTTGGTCATGTAGAACGCCAATAATTCACTAGCACCACCTAAAACTATACCCGCAGCAGGAAAGCTTGTGTGGGGGGCTAGTCGGAACATGCTGCAGGACTTCGTTTTGGAATGTGAAAAGTGACGAGAGGCACAGCGCAATGTGTCGCATAAGAAAGGAACGAAGAGAAATACTGTTGGAAAGCATTCGCACACTTGTAGCAGTACGAGTACTTTGTTACTCGACTCTGTGAATAGGTCTGCTGCCGCTGTATCTTGGGTCAGACCACGAAGCGCGCGGCATTTATTGGCGCCCAAGGAACCACTTATGGACCGTTCACATCGCATACTAAATGTTATCACTGCTCTAACGTTTCCACTCCAGCAGAAATGTATTTGCGGCATAGCATATACAGCTCTTTCACCATGCTTGGCTGTAACCATGCACGGGTCATTGTGCCAAATCACAGTCGCAAAGTTTGTTATTAGCACTTGCAAGAACTAGTGCTATAACCGTCGAACGTGGAATGATTGAAATCCCAAGTACGTTATCGCGTGTTTCTTAATATTATTACATGAGTATGTTTACATTTCACCCTATTGAAATGCGGCCGTGGCCGGCGTTCGAACCTGCACCTCGTCCCTAGCAGAGTGTTGCCAAGGTCACTATATATAAGCTATCCCCCTGCCCTACCTGTAATGTACGATGAAACGCTTTCGATGCCCATCGACTGTAATGTATAATTGTCCGCAGAAGCGTCGAGATTGTACTTACTAGTCTCACAGGTAACACTTTGTCATAAAATTATTATATATTTATGGGCTGTGTAAAAAGACGAGAGCCTTGGAGCTTAATCATGCCGCACTTGGTTTGCTGCCCTACTCTGGGTGACGGGGAAACAGGCTGATTACAATAAAGAAGGGTGAATTAAAGTATAGGTCCGCACGAGGAGTCAATTTATTAGTTTTGTCCAGTGCTGTTCGGGAAAAATGACGTGCGAATATTACACTGAGCCTATAACATTTCCACTGCTTAAAATGGTGCAAATAGTTTTTTTTTTGCATTCTCCTAATAAATGTGTATTTGTTTGTTCGCATTACTTCGATATTCCCATACGCACAGTGATGTTGACATCTGGACATTCGATCAACTGAGACGCTCGTAACTGATAAGCGACACTTTTTTTGGCATTGCTGTAATTACGAGGTAAGGAAGCAAGAGATTTGCACATTCGTTGATGCAAACACGTGGAATACTCGTCTAGAAAAGATGGGAAAGGTTCTTCATCCTGAAAAACCAATTGTCCCTGACTTCCGAGTGTCTTGCCTGCCTTCATATTATCAGTACATAACGCGTTGTATGTATTCAATAAAAAAGAACGAGGCCTGCAAAGGTGTCACACTATTATCGAACAATACATTTCGCATAAGGGCTTTGTTATCACCATCTTTTAGTGGGTGAATATGATTGGGGCAGCAATCCGCTTTTGACGCTATTGTGGTGTACAGATAGGACGAGTGAACTGAATCGCTTCCTGAAATCAGAAGAACTCGCTGTTAAATAAAAGAAAAAAATGTGTCAGGTTCTGTGCGCCTATCCAAGCTTTTCCGGAACAAGATTTCTGTTAACTATTTAGGTTCAAATCATAGACGAGGGTAGTGCTCCCCATCTGGGACGGTGGGAATTTGGTGAAGTGGAGATGGGTTGGGTGTAAGTTTCATAGCACCCTCAGATAGAAAAGCACTGGGGTGCGCACAGGGTTTAGGGGCAAGCCCTTCCTGAAGTGGATTCCTGCACACGCTTATGCTTTCCAGAAAACTGCGCTAAGAAACAATGGCATATGCACACGTGGGAAACATGCAGGCCAGCATGAGTGTTCTCAGAACGGCCTGGCTTCGGTCCTCTGCGGGGATGCTGGGCCACCGTTACGACAACTAGCCCTCATGACGATGATACATGGCCTGTAAGCAATGACGGGACAGGCCCGACATTGTGAAGTTAAGGGACAGGCTTTGTGCCCGAAGAGTTTGGGAGAAGATTGTAGCAAGCCTCCTTCCCTATTTCCGAGTTTTAACTAGATATATAATTCAAGTTACTGTGTGTTTTTTTTGCGATATCAGTCAGGCGAACAGTCTTGGCTGGTTTTTGCCGCCGCCGCCGCCGTCACGCACCATATGTTTCCTATGTATACGTATCTATACATAGGAAAACTCAAGAAAGAAAGAAGAAAAAGTCACACGTGCTCGGCACTGTTGTGCAGCGGCCTTGCCGGTAACTACCGGCAATCTTCGTTCTGTGTAAAGCGACATTCCCAAACGGCTTCAACACAGTAGAGGTGCAGTGAATTCCGCTGGGCCGTCGGTTCACTCGTCAAGACCCCTTTAGACACGCCTGACCGATGGAATGCCCCGAAGGGGCAATTACAGTCTGAGTTGGGGCCTCCTCTGCGTTGCTCGGGTCCTCGGCTAATTCGGGACAAGGGGCCGAGCATCTGGGCTTGGTCCTTGAGAACGTTTTTCATATTCCTTGGTCTACGACCGTGCCGTGGTGCATTCTTCGCGGCCTGTCAGGAGCTAACAGCGCCGGATGAGTCGACTCTACCCGTGGGGTTCCAAGTCATCGCACCATGCCAGTTGTGCCATATTGACCCTCCCTGTGCAACGAGGTCTGCGTGCATTTGGCCTTTCTTAGAAAAAGGCAAATTTGCCTGTTCGAGGGTGGAGGGGAGGAAGATGATCCTACTGGAGGGTTCTGGACTCAGTTTTTTTCCTTGCAAGAAATCTTGGGAAGAAGGCGAATATAAAATGCGAGCACAGAGACGCTGAGGTGTGCTTGATTGGTTTCATATTGTTCAGGTTACCCTAAACATGTAAATACTGTACACAAACGCTACTTTTTACTAACTCCAGTGCCGCTACTCGTCTTCTGAGTCTCGGATGGCTCCAGTCAGGACCCCGCTACCCAAGGTCGCCACATTCATGGACGTGGTGGGATGTCCCGGCACCTCTTTCTTAACAGTGGATGGCAGCTCGGTGGGATCAGCCAGCGTCAGGTACCCTGGTTTGGGGAGTGCTTGAAGTTTATTTCTCCTAATTCCAGACCTAGCTAGCCTTCTCTGTTAGCAGTTTTTGGTGTTGTAACTTTGTGGGTCAGCCAAGAATTGAATGATTCGACTGGATAATTTCAGTAGAGGGTAAACGAGGCAGAGTGAAGTGTCACTACGGACAAGTTCATAAGGCGGGGCCTTCGGCACGATCTCTTCCAAGAAAGAGGCTGCACTTGCCGACTCTCGAACGGCGCACAGCGTCGTGGCGACACGATAGCTCACCCTCCGACTAAGAGTGACAATACCTGGCCCGTCGTTCCGCTAGTTGTTTGAAGATCGAAAAAGCGCCGCTCCCTCGCCAGCTCAAGCGCCAGTAGCAACAGCTCGTCCGCCAGCGGGAGATTTGACCTGAGGGTGACCAGCTGCACAGGTTGCCCGATGTGCCGTTGTGTGGTGGCGTCTTCCAGGCCACTACCAATTACGCCCAGCCAAGGATTCTTTCCCGTTTGTTCCTCGTAGCTCTCTTCTGGGAAAAACATTCTTACACACCACCGCCGGCACGAGGGAGCACCCTGCCCGTACTGAGACAAATCGAGGTCAAAAAATCCTCCAAAATAACCTTCCTCGAGTAGTATTACCAAACACAAAGCAGCAATCGGAACGTTTCTCCAAGCTTTCGCCGAAACTCCCAATCCCGATTCGAGAATATTCTTCCTATTAAACTGCTTTCAAGAAAAACTCCCAAGTGATGCCCCCCGTGGCACACTTGTGTGCTAGCGTGAGTAAGCTTCTGTAACCTACCAGGCTTCATACTCATAAAATTAAGCCTTTTGCTTCACGCTATCTTTTAGTTCCCAAAATTCTCTGTCGCCAAAGCTAGTCGTCAGTTCCCTCAGAGCTCACAAAGAAACAACCGTCATGCTGCACCTGCATCAGGAATATTCACATTACACGCCATTTACCCGATCTTGCGGACCATGCACGCAGGGAACTGCAGTTACACTCAGTTCCAAAACGAAGAAAGCTTGTGCATGATGTGTTTCCCGCTCGAGATGACGGAGAAGCTGAGACAATTTGTAATGACATTGTCAGAGGGTTCGAACAGGGACACACCCAGTTCGGAATCGCTGCCGTTGCACTCCACACACGAGGAACCACTCCACCACACGTCCATGTTATACACGAATGCAGCTGGAGCAACGGCACATGCCAATGTGCTAGCTTCACTAGCTTTGTCAGACGACCGAATCGCCCGTCAATTTGGTCTACAACACCAGCCAATGGGACCTCTGCAATCTCGTCCAGTATCTCAATAGCGAACCCAGACTACCGATTTACCTTAAAGTGGGAGGAACCGATTGGGATGACGACATTAGACATGAAGTTTTGGGACAATTCTAAGGTCCTGGACACGAGCCTGGCCGAGTTTTCGAAATGCTGCACCCGAAACTTCCGCATGCAGTTGCATGTGACGATGCCCATGGAGGTCAGAGGAGTGGTGGAAACGCTGACAAAGTATGCGCAAGAAAGGGTACAAAGTGCCAAAAACGTGCAAAAAGAGCGCTGGAAGAATCCATCTACGACTGGTTACGCGAAAACTCCGTATCGCCGTTGAGCAACATTGTGCGCACCCCCACGTGGCTGGCGGACCCGGTCTTTCGGTTTATTCACCTGGACGACAAGCACCTTCAACGAGCCATCCAAGTGTTTAATGATGAGATGTGTTCGTACTATACCCTCCAATTCATTGAAATGTACAAGAACGCGCAGCCTCTCTTTGACGCCCCACGTGGCGACCTCGCTACCTTTTACAGGATATGCCCTCGTCGTTTGATTCCATGTAGTAACTTTTAAACTTTCAGTTTCACGGCATCCACGAAGAAGTATCGGCCTTTGTAGACAACTTTTACAGCCTGGTCGAGAAGGTGGTCTACAAGGAAATTGGTTGCACGGAAATTGTGTCCCCTCCGAATGCAGACAAAAACTTTTTTTTGATCCTGTTCTTTCATTTTACATTAACCGCGGTACCATTTGTAACATTAACCACTACACTAGCTTTCCAATACAGGACACCATGGGCCGTCGCATCCTGGTATGGAATGAGCCATACTGTGAGTCTTCTTTTTTTGATACTGTAAAAAAATTTTTTTGGTGGTAACGTAGACCCGGGGGCTGCCAAGTACACTGCTGACCAGACCATTTCCAGGACACCCGTCATTGTGATCTTAAACAACTAAGTGTTTCGAGATGACGAGGCCTTCAACCACCGCATGTGGTGCTACAAGTGGAGAGCATGTCCTCCACTGAAGAAATACCAGAAAATTCACCCGATTGCCCTGGTGCTCATTTTTGGATACGTTTGTCCTGGAAGAAACATACGCCGCCACGCGTCAACTGGATCAATTAACAGTTTTTGAACCTAACATCCTGATTGATTGATTTGTGGGGTTTAACGCCCAAAAACCTAACATCCTGAGTATTTTGTCAATGCTTTGCTTATTCCGACTACATTGACAACGACAAACGCGACAGATGTCAGTCAGTCAGTCAGTCAGTCAGTCAGTCAGTCAGTCAGTCAGTCAGTAAGTCATGATTTATATGTCGGGTTTAACGTCCCAAAACCACCATAAGATTATGAGAGACGCCGTAGTGCAGGGCTCCGGAAATTTCTACCACCTGGAGTTCTTTAACGTGCACCGAAATCTGAGCACAAGGGCCTACAACATTTCCGCCTTCATCGGAAATGCAGCCGCCGCAGCCGGGATTGGAACCCGCGACCTGCGGGTCAGTAGCCGAGTACCTTAGCCACTAGACCACCGTGGCGGGACAGTCAGTCGGTCGGTCAGTCGGTCGGCAGAATCGAAAGTTGGGCTAGTTGGGTGTGCATGGTATAACTGTCAGTTCAAGCGTACGAATACACAAAAAGAAATGGAGGACAAGCGCTTGTCCTCTCTTCCTTTCTGTTTATTCGTGCGCTTGAACTGACAGTTATTCCACACAGTCAGTCAGTCAGTCAGTCAGTCAGTCAGCCAGTCAGCCAGCCAGCCAGCCAGCCAGCCAGCCATAGTCAGTCATAGCCAGTCATAGCCAGCCAGTCATAGTCAGTCATAGCCAGCCATAGCCAGCCAGCCATAGTCAGTCATAGCCAGCCATAGCCAGCCAGCCATAGTCAGTCAGTCATAGTCAGCCATAGTCAGCCATAGTCAGTCAGTCATAGTCAGCCATAGTCAGCCATAGTCAGTCAGTCATAGTCAGCCATAGTCAGTCAGTCATAGTCAGCCATAGTCAGCCATAGTCAGTCAGTCATAGTCAGCCATAGTCAGTCAGTCAGTCATAGTCAGTCAGTCAGTCATAGTCAGCCATAGTCAGTCAGTCAGTCAGCCATAGGCAGTCAGTCATAGTCAGCCATAGTCAGTCAGCCAGTCAGCCATAGTCAGTCAGTCATAGTCAGCCATAGTCAGTCAGTCATAGTCAGTCATAGTCAGTCAGTCATAGTCAGTCATAGTCAGTCAGTCATAGTCAGTCATAGTCAGTCATAGTCAGTCAGCCATAGTCAGTCATAGTCAGTCAGTCATAGTCAGTCATAGTCAGTCAGTCATAGTCAGTCAGTCAGTCAGTCAGTCAGTCAGTCATAGTCAGTCATAGTCAGTCAGTCATAGTCAGTCAGTCATGGTCAGTCAGTCAGTCATAGTCAGTCATAGTCAGTCAGTCATAGTCAGTCAGTCAGTCATAGTCAGTCAGTCAGTCATAGTCAGTCATAGTCAGTCATAGTCAGTCAGTAAGTCAGTAAGTCAGCCATAGTCAGTAAGTCAGCCATAGTCAGTAAGTCAGCCTTTACGATTGGCTTTACGACGCCGCTTCCGTCTAGGCTTCTTCTTAAAGGAACACTGAACAAAATTTAGAGAAACTGACGAAACTATGAATTTCCAGTCGGAAGATGACACTGTTCCCATAAACGGAGTATATTTTCAGTATTTTTGAACAGTTAGCCTTGTGCGAATTTTCGCTTTCTTGCACTACTGCTGGACAAAGAATTTTCGCTTTGAAATTTATGCGCGGAAGTTGCCGCTATAAGCGAGGGTGAGAAGAAATAAATCGCAACGTTAATCTCTGGTTTTCAACGAGAACATACGCGCCGAATTAGGGTCCCTAAAAGAAAACCTGAAATTCGGCAGTGATACATGCGATGAAGTGAAGGAAATAGGCACCAATATCAAGGCACAAAGAGCAGAAATTAAAACACTTCAAAGCCGAGAACCATCGGCTCAAAAAGAAAGTTGAAGAACTTGAGCATTATCAAAGTAACAATCTTGAGATAAAGGGTGCGCCTTAGGAACTTGACACAACTGGTGACCAGTAAAAGAGCGAGGGATTGTGGGATGCACCGTCTGCTACCGGCTTCCGGTTCAAGAAGAGTAGACGATGGCCAACCGCTTCGCCGCAAGCCTCAGATTATTCGGGATTCGCGCGCACGGCCACCCGTTTATCTTCGTCCTGATAAACCATGGTCGGTTGTTCAGCCGTTGGCTGCTCCTACTCAAGCGTGAAAGGCAAACGCAGCTATAATTCCCATTGAATGAAGAAAAAAATATATGAGGTGGGCCACTGCTGTGAAGAGAGCCACAGCGACAGGTAGCCTTTGAGTACGGAACGTTGAAGCCAGAGTGTGCGAAAACCATTTTATCACAGGTACGTGTGTACTCCACGCTAAAAAAAAAAGCATACGCATGAATTAGCTGTGAATATTATATTGAGAAATAATTTGTCGCTTAGGCGCGCCTAGCAAAAATATTATGGGAACGTTCGGGCGAAATCTACCTGCCATACGAGATGAGCACCGGTCATTGCACCCATATACATAACAAAAAACACGAAAGCTTCACACAAGAGTAAGTTTACACGGAGCGCTGGACGAGTCCATTTGCGTTTATTTTGGTCAAACTGTGCGCCAGGATGGCACCCAAAGGAAGTGCGTTAGACAAGCGCAGGGTTTCGATTATTCAGCGCCGTCTATGTCTGACTGTATTCTTTATGTGCTACCGTGCCATGCAGCTTGACCAATATCAGCGTTTAAATAAGCATCTGGCTTCGACTAAGAAATAAATCTTATAGCGGTGCGCTGAAGGCTAGAAAAAATATCTCAACGTGCTCGATAAGTTTGGCGCTTCATGCCGATCAACTGACAAGTTCGGCCGGAGCAGCGATCCCGAAATGAACACTTATCACACTGCTACAGTCTTCCCCATCCCCTGAGATCTTTAAAATGGTGACTTTTTATCTGCAGTACCATATCATACAAGGAAAACTGTTTTCCGTATCGACTGATCTGCTAGCAAACATGACAGCACCCCAGAGCAGCATAAAATCATTGCACATCCTTTTAGTGTTACAAAAAAGTTTCCGGACCGTTCATGGCTTTCGTAACTTGTCATCGTCACAGTCATGGTTGGCAAAAAAAAAAAAAACTTCTAAAGCACAGACATTGCAGGGTGAGGTGCTTTTTTCTAACGGAGCAGTACAAAAATGCGCGCATGCCACTGCTGACCCGTGTGGTGCGTCCAACCGGAAGCCGTCGTATCCTACAGTTCCCTGCGATTGCCCATTCTACCGGTCACCTACTGTCGTTGTGAAAACGATAGGCGAGCTTGTTGGAGAGCCAGTATCTGATAACGACATCGACATCTGTCGACGGCAAAAAGGAATGAACGAAATATAGTTGTTCGGCTTATATCAAGCAAGAACAATGCGTTGCTCGCAGAAGCAAAGAAACAAATGATCCTTTCCACTCACCTTGATTACTTGGGCACGGAAAGTGTCATCTACGTTAACGAGCACCTGACGCGACAGTACAAGCAGCTTCTTCGTGCATCTATAGCAAAAAAAAAAAAAATCTGCAAAGGGGAAATTCGTATCGTCAAGTGGGGAGAAAATTCTTGCGTGCAGAGATGAGGCGTCTGATGTAATCCGAATAACAAGCGTTGTTAGATCTCGTTAGGCAAAGGATGGTGAAGGGAAATTTTTCCCCTAATTGAATTTTCGTGAGTTCACAATGTCGGCTCTACCAAAAACAATTCCTATAAAAATGAAGGCTCCTTTACCGTACTGCTCTCAAATCTAAGAAGTATTAGGAGCAAACACGAAGCGCTTGGTGTACTTATGAGTACTCCACAAGCGGACATCGATGCCATATTGTTTACAGAGACATGGCTGTGAAATAGGGATATTTCCCCCCGTGTTCACAAATTATAATGTAGCGCTCCTGGAACGTACAGGAAGGGCTTGGTAATCCAGCAGCGCAATTTTTTTTTTTCAAATGCTTGATGATCTGTCTGTGAGTAACGGTGTCATAGAGTGCCTAGCAATAGAAACAAATTATTTTTAATTGCCGTGGTATAAGACCCCCAAGTGGATATAAGTGACATTTTCTCGGTCATTTGGAACAAGTTTTGCATTGTTTTACTGAAATCCAAAAACCATTTTTTTATCACGGGTGGCGTAAATATCAATATGATAAGTGAAGACGTGTGTGTACTTGATTTTAAAAACCTTGTAGCATCATATGGAGCTCAAAATGCTATTTCAGATTCTACCCGTATTACTACCACTAGCTCCACGTCACTGAACGTATGTATAACAAGCCTAAATATAGCGTTTAGACTGCAGGCACAATATGCTCAGGCTCAAGTGACCACCTAACAATTGACACTTCTACAGAAAACCTGTTGCGTATACATAAAGTCTCAAATGTCACTGAGTTTAGATGTATCAATGACGATTCCTAGCGAAATTTGCTGAATTGATTGAACAGACTGACTGGTCACCTGTGTGTACGCAAGGCAATCCAGATACTGCATATGATACTTTTATAGCTACCGTCCTTGAGTGTTACAATACTGCTTTTCCGATACAACAAATTAGAACATGACAAACTAAGAATATGAGACCATGTATCAACGAGGAGCTCTTAAGCAAAAAAACACGCCTTTTCACAGATTTCTTACTATATTGAATTACTGCATGAATTCAAGCAATTACGTAACGAGCTAAATAGCAGGGCTGGGGTATCGCGATACTAGAGCATCGCGATAGTTTTTTCAGGAATACTTTTGAGTATCTGTGCTGCTGTGTCGAGATAATTTTCAAAAATGTACTTGTATCTCAGCAGTTAACTCTGTAATGGCCACGAACAGTTCTGTATTCCGAAAAATTGCGAAAAAACGCTGACTGTTTTATTCATATTGTGCAGTTCATTTTAGAAAAAGTAGCAATAAAGCTTTGTTTCAGGCATAACCTAATTAGCAATAATTGGAGATAATTTATTACTATCGTATAACATGTGAGTCACTGTACCTTCTTCATAACGTGAAATATGCAATAACTGCTTATTGTGACAGCAACAGTAGCCTTTAGTAGCTTTATTGAGGTATTACATTTAATGTATACAGTGGGCATTACAATACTTTTACGTTGTATCGCCCGTATCACGATACTATCCAGGACACGGAAATATTGTTACTTTTTTTTCGAAAATAAGCTAAGACGTTTTTCAAGTGGGGTGAAAAATTCTGCTGCGATCTTTGCAGTCCGCGGCGAGATATTCAACCACCATTTCTACATTTCTGCTGAGGGCGAAACTGACTCCTACCTTCTTGAAAGGGAGCTAGTCGCTTTGCTACCTGCGTCCCATTCTGCCCTTCAGGCAGAACTGGAACGTGTTTGAATGATCGCCTACTTGAACTTGCCAACAATGTTATACTACCATTTTGAATTCCAGCAGTAATATTTTTATTGTGAGGAGCATCGTATACTGCACAACGGATACCAAGCAAGATTGTTGTTTTTAAAAGTGTGTTCCATCATGCCAATTGAACGAGCAGTGCTTTTTTTTTCTCTCTACTTTCTTTTCTTTTTTTTTTGTGGCGCCGATTTGAATACTCAGAACTTATCACGGAAGCCACAAACTACTACAAAAAACTTGGTGCCTGGTGTGGTGTGTCATGAACGATACTTCTTTCTCCAAAGCATTTCTGGAAGATGCCAGCGTGGCCACACGGCGACTGGAAAGAGGTCTCCTTCTGCTTCCTTTCGCATACCTTATTTTGTTCGTTCTTTCTGCTTTTTCAGTGTTTCTAGAAAACGCTAAAGCTTCTACTGGAAGTAAGCGGCCGTCTTCGTTGTTCATGTGTGCCCCTCCTGCTTTGCGCTGGGCCACTGTAGCAAAACTGGAAAGCAACTAGCTTGAACCGCTAGTCTATTAATTAGAAGGTCGTTGAAGTAAGCGCCGCTATTACAGCGGTAACAACGATAGTTATAGCGCGAAAACAAAACGATGACACAGAGACAAGAAGGACATGAAAGACACTATCGTCATGCCATACCAACTAGCCCAAGCTGCCACACTTCTAGGCAACAACAAGTTCAGGAGCCTTGCTTTCTTTTTTGAGTCGGGCACACATGCTGACCGCTGTGGATAAAATCCTACCGCTTCACAATTCCTTTGTTTATGGTTCCAGCACTTCACTTGAACTATGTTGCATCTAGCATAGCTAACACTGTTGCCGCCAAGTATCCCGATTTCAGTGTGCAATGCGTGTGACTTTTGCTCTTGTACAGCATCGCTTTTTATTGTTACTGATATCTGTAAATATGTTGTTTTTAATAACTGTGTGGAGTGTAAGCCTTCTTTGTCATACTTTGATGGCACTCAGAGTACGGTGATAAGGTAACGGAAAATTTCATCGGAAGTTTTAATGCGCTGCACATTTCAAGCGTTATTCAGCACATTACAAATGTCTGTAGGGAGTATGACTATCCTCGACATGGAGAGAAGTATTTCAGTATCTGTATTGCTGCATCTGTATTTACAAAAGTATCTCAGTATCTCTATTTTTGGCATCGAAACCGTGTATTTTGATACCTGCATTCCGGAATACTTTTTCAGGTATCTCTGCCGAGCCCTGCTATAATAGCGAGACTAGAAAGGCTGAACTTGACTATTAGGAAGCCAACTTCTTATGCATAAAATTAGAACCAGCAAAAATATTGAAGCAAGTTAATTCTTTAACTGGAAGAACGAGCACATCAAGTACAGCTAAAGAAGTAAACGCTGGTAATATCGTTATAGACGGCACAGAATAGGCAAATGCATTCAAGCAATACTTTGTGAATGTGGCTGTGAGTGATGAAGAGGCAACGCAATATAAAAATGAGGCAAATATTTCTGTGAATTCTCTGGTACTAAATAAAGTATTATCAGATGAAGTCTACCGATATATAAAACAATTAAAGACGAACGCTCCGAGTGGTTATGATGACGTCAAGCGGCTCCAGTTTAAGCCGTGGCATCTGCTTTAGCCCAGTATCAGCATATATTATAAGCTATTCCTTTCTGACTGCAAGCTTTCAAAAAAAAAGTTAAGGTGGCCAAGGTTACACCCATCCATAAAGGTGGCAACGCTATAGTGACTTAACTAACTTTCGTCCGATATCCGTGTTACCTGTATTCTCGAAACTTTATGATAAATATATAAATACGTGCCTCATGAAATATCTTGAGAAATATAATATTTTATCACCACAGGACTTCAAAAAAAAAAACAAGACCACAAAAAACGCACTAATCAGCGTAAAAAGTCGCTTAATCGAAAAATATTGAAGATAAAATGTACAAGTTAGGTGTCTTTCTTGATTTGCGCAAAGCATTCGATTCTGTTGATCATGAAATTTAGCTGCTGAAATTAGGCCATCATCCAATTCACGGAGTAGTCTCCGACTTCTTTAAAAGCTACTTATCATCGAGATTCAATTTGTTAGCACAGACAGTGAAAAGTCCAAACATTTAAACATAAAGAATAATGAAAGGAGTTCCCCAGGGCTTCATATTAGGCCCCGCCCTTTTTATTTTATATATAATTGATATTACAGAGGTTCACTGCGTATACCTGAAATTAAAATGTTCGCTGATGGCGCAAGTATATTTTTCACAGGCTCCACCATCCACGAAGTACAAGCTTCAACAAATATATACCTCTCGAATATCTCAAGTTCGCTAACGAAAACAAACTAAAATTAAACACAGAGAGAACCAGATTTATTATGTTCACACCTATAAACAAGCGGATCAGTGATAATATAGTCATTTCATTCATCGATGAACGACTAGAACAACCCAGTACGCAAAAATTTCTTCGAGTGTCATTTCACGATCCCCTCTCATGGACGCCTCATGTAAATTGTCTCTTAGCAGATCTACCTCGTTCGGTAGAGTGCTTGAGTGAAATGGCTTTCCTTCTCCCATCCTGCTTATTTAAATTACTGTAATTTAGCTTGTTATACTGCTAACTTTTACATGAAACGTTGGTATAGGGGATAACAACTAAGACCAATTATGAGAGAGTATTAAACATACAGAGTGCGTGCTTCGTATCATAGAAAAATATAAAGGTCATCCCAAAGACCTATGCAGTCAACTGCTTTTTCTCAAACACGAAATTCCGCCTGTTAGAAAAGTATATGATTTTAAGCTGATGCAACATAAACATAACCTGAAGGATTTCTACCCTCGCACTAAATCAACTAAATATGGCTTCAGAACTTCCGCTCGCAAAACGAAGAAGACACGCACGCAAGTCATTCAATCGCTAAGCTTTCTCGAATTGAATATAGACTTAACCCTGGAAGCTAAAGTAATTAAATCTCATGTTAAATCACTTCTTTCCTCGACTGACGTCCCTGCATACTCGTCATTTACCCATAAGCGTACTTGTAAGCTGTGTTTTTGTTTATTTCTCTGATTGTTCACCGTGATTCTAATAGGGGATTGGTTTCAACACTGTTTTTTTTTCTCAGTACTAAGGGTATTCTGTTTAAATCCGTGTGAAGTTTGTAAACGGTGTATATAATTATATGATGATTTGATTTGTGGGGTTTAACGTCCCAAAACCACCATATGATTATGAGAGACGCCGTAGTGGAGGGCTCCGGAAATTTTGACCACCTGGGGTTCTTTAACGTGCACCCAAATCTGAGCACACGGGCCTACGACATATAATTATGTGTTACTGATGTGTAAATGTATATGACACTGACGCCGACTGTGTTGGTTAATAAGGGGTGAGACTTTGTCAGGCTTTTAGCCTTTAGTCTTTGCGTCCCGCAGGAAATTTGTGTGTTTTTCCCTTGCAAATAACAGATTTTGATGTTGATGTTGTTGATGTTTTAGTGCAGCTTTTATTCCCGCTATTCTTCATGTAGTATAAAACATGAATATAAATATTCAATACAAATTCATAATTTGTGCCAATTTTTGCTGAAACGAGTCTGTACCGTGAATAATTTGCCCTCAACACCAGCAAAAAAAAAGACAAGTTATTACTGCCCACCATCGTGGTCACCATTAAAAATACTTCCGGTGATGTTATTGGGGTTGAAGGGCTCCAAAAGGACTTGACAGTACAGTAGTGCACAAAGACACGTTCACACTTATATTAAAATTTCATGCTACGCATGGAAAAAGATACACTTAACATAAGGCACACGAGCTATTACGGCAATAGTTGTCTTTAGGCGATTAGTACCATCGCCGTGTAGGAGGTGACGTGTCACTTGGGAGCGGTGTGCCGCGTGGTTCACTTGCAGTGTCCGACGTGGGTTGCTCTTCTCCTTGGTTTGGCCCTCTGCCGCCGCAGCAGCATCACTCAGACACTTAGTCTCGCCCCGGCAGCACGCTGACGTCGTGCCAGCCCATCGCCTGCTCCCGGGACCATTCGCCCAACTGGCACGTTGGTTGGCCTCGTTCGTTGGTTGCCCAGCCCCAGCAACAGCAGCCGGAACAACCACGCAACGCCTAGTCCCCGAGCCAATCACCCAGCCGGACTCGACCACGAACGCTGGTTGACCTCGAACACGACCGTCGATCACCGCCGAAGGAACGGGTCAAGTTCTTTTGATATGTGGCGCACATCGACGCTGGTTGGTTGAACCCAAGAGGAATAGCTAAACCCGCGACGGAGAATCGGCCATGAATCGCGCGGCAGTGGGTTGGTTGGTTTCTCATCAACTTGGCGCAACCCATGCACCTAGCGAGATAGGCCATGAATGGGCCGGTGCCTTGCTTTTTAAATTCATTCACTTCTTGAAAGGAAGGGTTGAATTCATGAGGCAATATCGGTAATAATTTAAAGGTGTTGTATTTTCAAACGAACAAAAAGAAAACCTTGAAAAGCATAACATAATAAACACACACAAAAAGAAAAAAAGGCTATAGATAAAACAACTGACTTTATCTATGTTTAGAATACGATCCTTTTAGATTATCGTAAGAAATTTGTAACAGTGGTAGAAACGCCCCTGTGGCTGAAGCCAAATGCGATTACGTCAAATGAAAGAATTATTCAAAGAAGTGTCAAGTTTAAGTCCGACTTTCGTTGAGGTTCTTCTAGTTGTTTTTTCCTTTGACGTTTGAATTTTTGGCATGATAAAAAGAATGCTCCAAAGATTCACTCTCATTACTGTAAAGGCACAAAGGTGACTGTGCCACACCCGACCTGTGAAAGTATAAGTTCAATGAAGGGACTCGACAACGCAGCCTTGTAATAACCATTTTTTCCTTTCTCTATGAATGCCACTTGTTCTTCCAAGGAAACTTTAGCTGTGGATAGTCTCATGAAAACAAAAGAGATTTTTTGAAGTTATTAGCCGTTGTGCGTTTTTCAAAACCGGCTGCTGTGATATATTCAGAAGTAGGCAAAATAGGTAAAACAGGAGAACAAAGGGAAGATCCGCATGCAGATGAGCATGCAGATGAGCATCTGCATGCTCATTGAGAGCTAAACCTCTATGGCTTGATACCCAAACTAGTCGAACGAGTCGCACAAGTCTAGGAATGAGCGAGTAGAAAGTTTTTAGGTACGCGAAAATGTTCGTAAGCTTAAGGCAGTACAGACAGAAAAACAGCATGTTAGAACAATCACCGCTGATAGATCTTGCGGCACTTTATGCAATGCTGGAACTATTGCCAGTAGCTCAGCTTCGTAAATAGGGGTAAAGTCGGGTAACCGAATTGAGAAAACCTAATCTAGAGAGGATGATACGATTCCTACGCCAGCCTTCTCTTTATAAACGGAAGCGTCAGTCGCTATCACAATGGTTGTTTCTAGTTTCCAGATTGACCAAATGATCTTCCAAAATGCCATTTATATACTGATATGGTATTTTTTGCATTCTTGGGACATATAAAATCAAATTCAATCCTAATTGCTTCAACAGTGTAGACTACAAGTATTTTCCAAAGGTTAACTCTTAAGGGGTCCAAAAATTTCTGTGCAAATATTACCTGAGGGCACCGTAATTTATACCATTGGTTGTTGAAAAATGAGATCTGCTGGTTAATGAACACATACTGTGACCTGCTCTGAGGGGATGCATAGATTTTAAGGAATTTTCGTACTGTTAGAATATGAAATCTTTTGATAAAAGATGGCAGGCGGGATTCTTCATATAGGATATTGTTCGCAACATATTTAGGTAGCCCTAGGCATATGCGTAATGATTCGCGTTAAACAGAATCAGCGGTCGAGTTTTGTAAGCCGGAGCGCCAGAAAACAAAACACAGCCGAATTTTAATATCGGTCGAATGTACGTGCAATATATCATGGTGAGCACGTCTCTACGCAAACCAGCTCGATAACTACAGAGTCTGCGCAGAATCCCAAAAGCACTTGTTCCTTTAGTAGCCATGTTTTTTATGTGAGGACTTCAGTTAAGTGTTTCGGTGTAGGTTACCCCTAAATACCTAACTGACTCGGCCTGAGGTATGACATGTGCGTATATTAGTGAAATTCACACTGGGGAATTTTGTGCGAAAACTATGATTGTGCTTTTTTTAATATTGAGGGATTAGTTGATATACTCTAGCCACGTTTCCATGCTATTCATGTATGTCTGCAGAATCAGGTACAGTGGGTGAATGTCCACCGACGCAGCAAAAAATGCAATATCATCAACATACACATAGACCTGTACATCTTGCTCTATGGGAATGGTACGTAGCAGTACATTAAATAATAAAAGCGATAGTACTGACCCTTGGGGTAGACCTCTCGTTTGCCTATATATTGAAGAGTTGACACCAGATTGCGAGCAGTAAAATTCTGTGTCACTTAAGGAAGCATAGATCCGGGCCACAAAGTATTGAGGCAGTCCTAAGTTCTGATGCGAATCTATCAGTTTTACATGCTCCACGCTGTCATAAGCTTTTGTGATATCTTAGGTTACCAAAGTGGAATATTGTTTCTGATATCGAGCTAGCTGAATTCCGCTTTCGATATCAACGTGCGCACACCAAATAGGCCAACCACGTCTGAATGCAATTTCACATGGGCTCAGTGTCATTTTAGGGGCGAAGCTCTTTAAAGCAGCACTCGTTCGTCCCTCGTAGTAGTGCGTAACACGTCTTACGCTTTGACCTGCAAGGTGGTGCCGGTGGGAAATTTCTCCTGTGCGTTGTTGAACAATAAAAATTTCGCAGCGTGCGCGTTAACTAAAGGCCGAATTCTCCTGTCTCTCATTCCCCATTAGCAGCCATTGGCATGTACATTGAGCACTATCTGACAAGAAAGGGTTGCTACGTTTTACTCGCTGGGCCATGATTACAGTGAACTAGTATATATCATAAATGCGAGGTGCTTAAAGGTGGGAAGTAGACACGAAGCGCAAGCCGTAAGAAAGTGTGCGTGTGCCACCTCTCGTTTATTCCTTGAAATGTCCGTTGGATGGCGCTGCTTCTATATGCAGAATATAAGATGAAAAGATGCGAGATGGTGGTACTTGGAGTGTTGACTAGATGGACGAACGGCCACACAGACAGACGCATGGACTGACACATCTGTGGCTGCACGGACGGATGGACACATGAACGGACGCAGGGGTGGAAGCTTGGATGAACGCAGGGAAGGATGCACGGATGGACGAGTGGACGCACGAACAGATGAACGCACTGACAGGCGGATGGACACATGGACTGTCACGCAAATGGACGCATGGACGGACGGAAGCAAGAACGAATGGACGGACGGATGCTTCGCCCACTCTTCATCATTCACGCCGTGGTGGATATGCTGAATTTTTTTCCCGACATTCATCGATCTATACGTCTATATAAAATTCTTTCGACGAGTTTTACTAGGTTCAATGTAAGTGCAAAGTGCCTGATATTAGGTAAACCCAGCGCCTTGCTTTTTAATAATGGAATCACTTTTGCCATTCTCTAATCGGTTGAAATCCAAGAACTTCTAAGTGAGTGATTCGAATGGAGAATCCCTCAGCTTCGTCATGACCCTTTCCCCCGTTCATGTTATTAGATCAGGCAACGACGACTCAAGCATCTGATTTGCCTGGTTGGCAACGGTGGCATAGCCACGTGAGCACTCAGAGAGAACGTATCGGGCCTCACGCCGGGAGTATCGTTGTTGTTCGATGATCTCTAGTAGTTGCAACTCATATGTCCTCATAGGGCAACTTTCATCGTCAGCTGCGTTACTTCCTCGGCATAGACAGCATCTCACCTCTTGGGTTGAACATTCATCGGGTTTATGCTGTCAGTACAT
The DNA here is from genome assembly GCF_043290135.1 of Rhipicephalus microplus. Classification (NCBI taxonomy): domain Eukaryota; kingdom Metazoa; phylum Arthropoda; class Arachnida; order Ixodida; family Ixodidae; genus Rhipicephalus; species Rhipicephalus microplus. The sequence goes on along the minus strand of NC_134700.1, from coordinate 300,359,563 downwards.
GTGCGACACCTCACATCCGATCAACATCCCTTGAGGGTATGCCCATACCTTCAGTATTTGTTGTATTGCAGCGGGCGAGGGGATAGCGCATCAACACAATAAATTAATGGCCATGCCTTAACCTCGCTTGGTCGAGCCGTGCCGGCAAAAGCCGTGATCACGTATTCTGTGGGGACCTTCTTGTTCTCAACGTTTCGCGAGCATTGAAATACAGAGACTGCTCCTGCAGCCGCAAACATTTCAAGTATTTCAGGTGGTGTAAGGCTTAAATCCACTCCTCGAACTAGTCCCTTCACACAGGCCAAATGAACAGGCCCAAAAAAGCTCACCGAATTTGTGGCAAACGTTGTGCATTTTAGGAAATCTGTGATGCAGGCCTGGTACGGCGAGCAGCAAAGGATGCCTCCACGTCCAAATTGACGCACCTCAGTAATCATTTGGCAATAGTTAGTTGGAAATCTTCCGGAGTTCTTCCTGAATTAGTTTCAAATTTTTCAAGCGAATAGACTCGCAATTGGTCGGAACCAGGGCCACAGGAACGCTCTTCAGACCACTGTACAAAAACAAATCGATTGGCAAATCACTGTTAGGGAGGGAAGCCGACCAGGCAGAATGTGCCTGGCCGGGAGAGGGGAGAGACATCAGGTTGATATGCTTAACAGCATCGCCCTATCCGGCCGCACCCCCAAAATAGGAAGCACCAGGGTGCCCTTGAAGTAGCAGCGGAGGTAGATCCCGAATTGAAACCGGCTGCTCAGGCCTCAGGAAGCACCGGAACAAACATCGAGGACAGCGAGGATAGAGGAAAGAGACGGCTCAGCAGGAACACCGTCGAACACCGACCGGGACGATCAAGCAGAAGCGTGGATCTCATCCAGCGTTGTTCTAGAACGAGCAGCTCTGAAAGAGCGCTCTTCGAACGCCAGTGTCGACAACGGCGGCGATCATGGGGAATCAGCTTCTTGCTCGAGGCGCTGTCTTCTTCCGGTGGGATTCACGAGCTGTCCTCACCACCACACGGCACATATGCGCACTCACAAAACATTTTCACCACCAACCGAATGACACAGTCTCTTCAAGACCTCCCTTCATTACTTCATGTAATAGTACACAGTACTATGCTGGGGTGTCAGCCATCTTATTTATTTCTAACCTCTTCTTCCTCCTCGTCTCCCCCCAACCCTGCCTCACGTCCACGTACACTCCCCCTCTTTGAAGACTCATCCCTCCTGGGGTGATTCTTGAAAACGTTTCCAATGGTCGCAAACTCCAGCACACCATCATTGTTGGTGTAACCGACCCTTTTGAGAATGCCATGTTGCACTGCGATCTGCACCACGCGATAAGGTCCCATGTACACCTGCTTTATGCCGGGAAGGCCTTTTCTGACAAGCACCAGATCGTTCAGTTGTATGTGAGGTATCCGCGTGTTGTGGCGACGGTCAAAGTTCCTCTTCATACTTTCCCGGTATCGCTGGTAGGCTTCCGAAGGTTTTCGTTTTTCGCACAATTGCAGGCGATCTGCAATGCAAAGTTCTTGATCAGCAGGAAGCACTGGTACCTTTCCGAAAGCTGCAAAATATGGACTACAGCCGATGCTCGCAGTGTGCGACCGATTGTGATGAGCGACAGCTGCCTCCAAGCAGCACTTCCATCCACCCTGAAAACCGGGATACATTGAAATTAACTGCTTCAAATCCCGAATGATTCTTTCAGCCATGCCATTTCCTGCAGGATGGTACGGAGCGCAGCGTCGCAATACCACTCCTCGTTCCTTCGCCCAATCTTGCAAACGCTGACTGAGAAACGCTGGCCCATTGTCTGATATTACTATTTTCGTAATCTTGAACATCTCCCGACTCAAAAGAGCGATCACACTATTTGCGTCTTCCCTTCCCGGCCGTGCAGCCACTATTCTTGTGCACTGGTCTATTGCCACTAGGAAAGACTGCGTTCTTCTTACTCCTGCAGCCTTCTTCTTGAGCTCTGCGAAATCCAGATGAATGACTTCAAATGGTACGTCGGAGTGTTGAGGCAAAACCATCTCGTCTGTTCTCTGAAGGTACTTGGCTTTGTTAACTTCACATTGATGACAAAACTGAGCGTACCTTTGAACGTCCTCTTTCATGTGTTTCCACTGGAAACGCTGACGAATCTTCTGATATGTCCTCCAAAAGCCGTCATGTCCACCTGAGTGCGGGGAGTCGTGATAGAGCTCCAAAATTTGAGGCACCATTGTTTCTGGGACTGTGAACTTTCCATTATGGAACTTTAGTTCTTCAGTTCCCTCCCACAACAATGTTGCATTGACAAAGGATACGGGTGTTGCAGTAGGTCTCCAGCTTGCAAGCGGGCGTCGTTCCTCAGCTCGTGTGGCCCCGGTATTCCTTACAGCAGGTGTCATGGGTGGACGTTGGGTTCCTAGGTCCTGGAGGTAGAGGTTTCGCATTCCCTGCAGAAGTTCTTCGACCGTCTTGGGTCCTCGCATTTGTATTTGCTTCTGGAGGTCCGGACTTAAACCATGAATGATAAGCGGAACCACAGACGTCTCAGGCAAAGATGAGTCCGCCAGCTGTAGCAAGCGCCTTTTCTCATAAAAATTGCCGAGTGCAGATCCAGACCTGTATTTGAACGTGATTGCTTTGTCCCATAGCAACACCTTGTTCTCGCTGAAGGAGCTCAGAAAGCTTGCTTTCCACTCTGTCCATGGTTTGTTGCTGTGAGCGTTGGGACGCCATTCGTACCAACTCTTTGCTATGCCCGATAGGAATAGTCGCATGTTTTTCACTTTATCTTCGTCGCTGTGCCAGTAGTTTTCATTGCATGCATACTCGTAAAACGTGAGCCAGGACTCGGGGCTAGTAGACTCTCCGTCTAACATGTCTGGCTTCACTTGTTCGCGACTCGGTCTGCTTAATCTTTCCGTCACGTTTACAAGCAAGCGCATTAAATAATTTTGCTGCCTATTCTGTTCTTGGCGCAGTTCAAGAAACTTGTTGATCAGCTCGATGGAACTGTCAGGCGAAGCAGCGGTAGCAGGCTTCGCGTCGTTTCTTACTGGAGTCAGCACGAAATTCTCATAATCCTGAAGTTTCATGTTGATCCTCACCGTTCTTTTAGCAAGTAAATGGTCTGGGGCTATCTTCATTTTAGTGCTTATATAGGAAACAAATGCGTCAGTGGTCACTGCTTCCGGAAGAGCTAGTTCCTCTTCATCTTGAGGCATTGCGGTCAAGATCCGGATGCCACCGCGTTGATTTGCTCCAATGGTGAAGTCCACCCACATCTTGAATGTCCGCACAGAAAGTATAAGCGGCTGCGCCAATTTGTAATAGTACACAGTACTAAGCAGGGGTGTCAGCCATCTTCTTTATTTCTAACCTGTTCTTCCTCCTCGTCTCCCCCCAACCCTGCCTCACGTCCACGTACACTTCAATTAGGCAGAAAGGATAGTTTGAGATGTTCTTGTGACACGCTACGGCTTCGTTGCTTAGAACTGATGTCTGTAAGGTGCATTCCGTTCTGGTATGCTGATTGTATGCACATGTTTAGTTATTGAACGGCTTTTGCAGCACCATTCCTGTGAAATACACAAAACTTAGAGCTACCCTGATGTTGCTGGAATACTCATCTGTATAGCTATGTTCACAGCCTCCTAGCGCAGTACTCCAGGATCTCTCCGTTCTACGATGCACGTCTTTTAGAAGGTTGACATTACAGCAAGATGGCAAGCTGGGTTAGTTTAATTACGTTAATATTTGATAATTTCGTTGAATACACGGACAGAAGAGGCTCACAAGGACAGCGCTTACTCTCATAACAGATTTTTTTTAATCTGATAGACAGATATGTAGAGTTTAACGTCCCAAAACCACCGTATAATTATGAGAGATGCCATAGTGGATGTGTATTACTCAGAAAAGGTATTTATTATGGTTAAATGGTTTTTCGCGCTTGTGCAATAGCGGAGAGAGCAACAACTCGTTTTTTTTTGCGACATAAGCTTACACGTGCGACAGTTGAGTCATACCACATCTGAAAGAGGGGACATGACTGTGTTGGCCAAGCCACAATTGTGCTGCACGCTAAGGAATACTCGTATTTAGGCACCTAGTACTTGCGACATCTAGTAAATGCCATGCAACATAGAAAAGTTTGCCATCCTAATACGAAAGCTTTTTGGTACTCTGTTGCACATGGGCGGAGAACCGTGTATCTTGTGTAAATGACCTTTCTGATTAAAAAAAAATGTTGTGAGAGTAAGCGCTGTCCTCGTCAGCCTCTTCTGTCCGTGTTTATTTTGTATACTTCAACGAAATTTTCAAATGTAAGTCAGGTTCTTATCCAATAAATATCAACGCATGAACTCTGCTTCCAAACTTTGCAACCGTGCCAACCTTCACACCTTAGAGTTTAAAACAATGTTTGACCGCTTAAAATTTCCATTTCTCATCATTTGTAATCAGGTCAAAATTAACTCATTAGATTTCTGTGTAATTTTTCCAGATCCGCACTCTAGACATAAACACAGTTTATATATACATCCACCAGCCACCCGAAACGAGGCATTTAAATACAGCTTCTTTGCGAAGGCAAATAAAAAATGAAACGAATTACCAAACCCAGTCGAGATGTCTTCCCTTATCACAGCTTTTCCTGTAGCTTTAAATTCACTTATTTTCTCTGAAACAGATGCGTCATAGTACTTTTTTAATTACTTTTTATTCCTGTCTTCACGATGTCACTGTATATTCCCTGTCTCCCCGTGAATTTGTGTTTTCAACGCACAGACTGTAAATATAAATGCCTGTGTTTTATTTTTGCGCATGGTAATGTTTGTGCAAATGCCTGTGTACGCTGTATGTCTCGTTTTGTTACGCATTTCATGCCGATTTCTTCTATTTATTTCTTGCTCTAATGTCAGCATAAAAGGGTATGCGATCTTGTAAAATTGTATGCGTTTTTCACTCCTGTAAAAATCCATACTTGGGGCTGACAGTATTACCAAACAAACAGATAAACAAACGAACGAACAAACAAATATATGTAAGAAACATATAAACTGATGCATCAGGGAAAAAATAAAAAAGAAGCAAAAGGTAGCGATGAAAGGCGAGGAGCTACTCGGCCATACGAACCAGTGAAAGTGGTTGCTGGAACCATTTCTTGACGAAGCCTTCCTGAGGATCAAAATCGCTGGATGCACGAAAGTTCCACACCCCGTCCAAAAGTTTCACCTCCCTTGTCTCCGACTCGCGCGGGTACAGCGCCGAAACAGCGCCGCATGCGGCCAAGGCCGCGAGCAGTGCTAAAACGCGCTCGATGTTGTCCACGAACATAGTTGTTCTCCGAAAGCAGCCGAATCGTCTTCCTGCGAGCATCGGTGGAACCTCGAGAGCCCCGTCTCCCTAGCTTATCGTAAGCGCGGTGCTCTTTTCTATCGTTCTTTTCGGATGTTCAGATACCCCATATCGTTGTCTCCGAAAATGCTCCTTGGAAAACCGCCGGGTCAGCTCCTTGTATACGGCCGTATCTATTCGAACAAAATCGCAACCCTCTCCTACGTTTTTGACTCTAGTGACACGCTGTGATAAGGAGTGTCTGGTTTCCCATCAAAGTTTGAACAATACGTGTATAGCCTCTAACAAAACAGGGCTTGCAATTATGGACATAAGGAGGAAGTGAGGACACCACAAACGCCTACAGAAAAATTATCAAGCGAAAGTAGAAACAGGTGGCCCCGGTGTTTGGTTTCAACCTTATGTGCCACTGAAACCTTTCACAATTGTTGGTTACAGTTTCGTGCTCCTTCATGAGGTTAGAAACACGTTTGGCCTGGGTTTACCACAGTGTTTATTTCACATGCCGCACATTGTGCCTCGCATCATCATGGTCATGGAGGAGTCTAATGAGCCGTTGAATACTTTTCGCAATGCGTTAATCATGGTGGCTGTTCTCGAACCACAGACGGCCGCAGACGTCGCAGCCGACGCCAATGTGCCGCTGGAGAAACTCCCGGCGAACGCTCTCCCGCAGTCATCACACTGACGCCGCAACCACGTTGCAAGCGTTTGACATCGCGAGATAATTTTGTGGCGTGGTTGGCACGATCCGTCTGCCACCGGCGCTTGAATTTCCGTTCGCTATTTAGCGTGGCTTGGAAGGCTGGTGAATCATGGGTACGCAGTTGCTGCCGGCACTCGGCCTCCCGTACCTGTTTTTGTGCCAGGACTGCACCATCGGCCTGGCAAATGCGAGCTCTCTCCCGTTTCCGCAGCGCTCGTGACACCGCTGCTGCACAGTTTTATAGCTATATATATAGCTGTATTATGCTCGAGAAGTTGGTGGGGCTGCACTTCCGATGGAGGCGGAAATGTTGTAGGCCCGTGTGCTCAGATTTGGGTGCACGTTAAAGAACCCCAGGTGGTCGAAATTTCTGGAGCCCTCCACTACGACGTCTCTCATAATCACATGGTAGTTTCGGGACGTTAAACCCCAATTATGAATAAAATCAATCAAGTTGGAGGGGCGCCGCCTGGTGGGAGGCTTGCATCACGTCACGGCACGGACTCTTGGAATATTGCTGTGGCGCGAAACACGCGCTCCCTTCGAACGCTGTTGCGCAGCCAGTGTTCAATTTTTGCTTGTCTCACGCTTAAATTCATGCCGGAAGCAGCATCGATGAATTTCGCGGCAAAACAATGAGAAACTACACTTAAAAAAAACATTCGAAGCATTTCTTAGAGAACTTCGGCGACTTAGAGCGCGTATCTATCTATCTATCTATCTATCTATCTATCTATCTATCTATCTATCTATCTATCTATCTATCTATCTATCTATCTATCTATCTATCTATCTATCTATCTATCTATCCAACGACTTTAGCTCTCCTGGCCGTTTCTATAATGGTATGGATGCCAAACTTGGCATGGCATAACATGACTGTATGAATAACATATTAAGTCATAACATGAAAATCATGACGTGTATGTCATGAATGTCATGATTTACATTTCATTGTCCTGCAGCTCTTGTGGTGGTTTCATTCACATGGCGTGTTGCAAATCTGGTATGGTGTGACATGATTTCATGCCGAACACAAGCGATAGACCCTAACAAGAAAATCATGACATGCTTGTCATGTAACAACATGATTACATGCCACGCTCATGATACACTCGTGGTCGTTTCGCTAGCGTCACATACACCAAATTTGGTATTACGGTACACGAATACATGACGAATGTATGTGACTGGTGCAAACGTGATAATCATGTCATGATAAGCATGCTCGTCATGTAACAACATGACTACATGCCACGCTCATGATGCACTGGCAGCCATTTCGCTAGCTCCTCTTATACCGAATTTGGTATTACGGGACGCGAATCGATGGCGAAGGTATGATACTGGTGCAAACAAAAAAATCCTGACATGCGTGTCATTTAACAACATAATTAGATGCCACGCTCATGATGCACTCGCGGCCGTTTCGCTAGCGTCACATATACCAAATTTGGTATTAAGGTGCGTGAATCGATGACGAAGGTATGATACTGGTGCAAACATAGTAATCATGAGATGCGTGTTATCTGAGAACATGACTACTAGCCACAGTCTAGGCGCCAACACATTTCAACGTGACGCGGTGCGCGTGCTCGCCGGCGTTCATTTCGTCGGGTCACGCCGGCGTTGCCACGGCAGGCGCCGGTCTTGCCATATACTCGCAGGCACGCGGCGCGCTGCTTTGCTTTGATGAATGCGCGTTTTAGCACGTCCGGTGTCCCTCCGTCACGAAAAGAGGGAGACGCAGTGTTGTCTGGGTAACGCATCAGCATAGAGCAATGTTACTCTATGGCATCGGCACGAAATGCAGCACGTTGCGTTTCGCGCTGGTTGCCATCGGGCCGCGCCGACAGACGCTGGTCGCGCCTAGCGTCACACTATAGAATGCTCGCGTTTTGTAAACCTAGCGTCGCTGTGCCCAGCGTGTGCACGCGTCAACGCTACATTGGAGTATATTGGGCCTTTCATGGTGCGCTCGTGGCCGTTTTAATTGCTAGCTCCGCATATACTAAATTTGGTGTTACGTGACGTCGTTAGATGACGAAATATATAACTGGTGCAAACATGATAATCCTGACACGCGTGTCATGTAAGAACATAACAACAAATCACGCTCATCGTGTGCTCGCGGCCGTTTTGCTAGCTCCATATATTAAGTTCGGAATCACGTGACGTGAATAGATGACGAAGGCAAACGACACATCCAAAAATGATAATCATGACCCGGAAGTCATGTACGGCATTATTTACCTCCACCTTGTGACGTTGTGGTGATTTTAAAGTGAGATATCAACCTTTCTCATTCGTTCTTCACCTATCATCGATTCCCACTGTACTTGGAATCTGCTTTTTTTTTTTTCTCACGCTTAGTCCGCTATCGCATCCCGGGTGCACAGCACAGCGCATATCCCAGAATATCACCAAGCTTCTCACGTCGCGACAACCAAGTAAAGGCCAAACCTCATGAGCGCGAAAATGCACGCGACAGCGACAAGCGACGCGACGTAGATCGGCTTCGCGCGATCAGTCGCTAGCGCAGGCAAACCTCATTCACGTGACGGCTTCGGCGAGCGAATTCCACTGTTGCAGGCATGAGGCCGTCTACTCGCACCAAGAAAACCGCGTAGCGAGCGCTATGCAATTTAAAAATAAGATATATCGTTGTGTAATGAAACGGAAAGTATTTATTATTGCCTTGCAGCACTTTTTTATATGCACATGCGTAATAAACATTGCGTTATTTCTTGTTGCGCATACGTGACTCGGGCAGGGTCACGTGCACCTATGTAGTCTTTGTCTTTTCCGGTATTTCGCTATTGGCTGCTTGAGCCCAGCACTTCCGGGCGATGAGCGACGGTTTCCAAATCTGGAGAACCGAGCGATCGCGCGAAAACGAGCACGCGACACGTCGCGCGAACGCCCTGTCGTCGCTGTCGCGTGCATTTTCGCGCTTATGAGGTTTGGCCCTAACACACTCGCACACGTGGCGGCGCTGTTGCCACGGCTTTTGTTGGCGATAAATCACAGACGCTCACACTCCACAACACACAGACGCTCCAATTCAGACTCCACTTTCACCTTAATGCACACGAATGACTGTGACTACAATTGTCGAGAGTGGTCACCCTCAGGCGATGTGCTTTGTGCTTCCGAGTTACTTATGAAGTAGGCGCCGAGTTGCTGCTACATGCTCCCAAGACGACAGAATGCGATAAAGCTCTACCACTTCAGTGCGCTTCAAACACTGCAAAATCAGCGACGTCACCATTGAATGAGAGGAGGCGCTGCGGTCACCGAGGTGAATGGACGCTCTTCACGTCGGCTCCGTTCTCATAGAATGATTTCGCAGCGAATACAGCCAGGCACCACTCGGATTTATATACCATGTGATTCTTCTCGTCACCGGGAATCCGAAGAGACCATATTCTAAGGTGGGTGATCATTTTTCGAGATTTTACGACCGAAAACCAGCCCCCACCAAGCAGCGTCTACTATTCCTACGACCGGCGCTCCGCGTCGACTGGGGCGACCTCACGATAGCTGCAGGCCTCGGCGTTCACGCCATACAGGCCGTAATCATCAATAATGGAGGTATTGCAGCAGAATGAAGACGCCATCCAATGGGAAGACGAAGACGTCACCCAACAGGAAGATGACACAGGCAACGGGTGGACAGAAGTTCGAAACAGAAAACGTGCGAAGAAAGGTAGCCAGGAACGCCGTGGTAGCCCTAGTCCTACCCGAACACCTAGAACGCGCGGTGCAAATCTGATATCCCGGATAACCAGGGCCAGAAAAATGCCAAGACTGCTGACAGGCGACTTCAAGATAACTATAAGGCCAAGAGGAGGACTGCAGCTATCCAAGCTCAGCTTGACAGAGCTAGACAAAGCTGTGTATGAAGCGGCCGAGATTCCTTATGAAAAAAAAAGAGACGGACACGATTTGTCCGAATAATTTTCAGAACATCTTGGTCGTTAGCACCCCAAACCAAGACCATGCAGACAAGTACCAAGGCATCAAGCACATCAAAGCCAACGACAAGTTGTATGAGGTGGGAGCATACGAGACGGCCCCGGAACTGACTGCCAAAGGTGTAATCAAAGGAGTTCCTTTGAACGAAACCCCATGGGACATCACTGCAGCTATTATTACAGCCAGAAATCCTACGGCAATCGCAGCCAAACGTCTTGGCAACACCACGACAGTGATAGTCCTTTTTGACGGCAGCAGAGTCCCGACGCACGTTATGTACAGAGGAGTGCTCACACGCTGTTCACTATACAGGAAACAAGTTGACTTTTGCAAACAATGCAACAGACTTGGGCACAGTAGTGACGTGTGTTGAAGGCCAAACGACAAGCTATGTGCAGGTTGTGGAACGCCTGATCCGAGCGAGGACCACCCCTGTCAGCCACGATGTCAGCTGTGCGGCAAGGACCATCGCACGGCTGACAAACTCTGCAAGGCCAAGTTCAAGACACCCTACATCGTAAAACAACGCCAGTGGTTCCGACAACTTCAAGAGACGCTCGAGAAGAACTACCCCCCTACCACCAAGTCAACCGAACGCGGGAGGTCCAAATTCCGGACGAGGGCAACGCCTGGGTCCAGAACAAAGTCCTGGTCCTGCGCAACGCCCCGCGGCCACACCGCCCAGTCTCCAGGACCTAGAAGACGCACTACATCCCGTTTCAGATCCCGGTCTAAGGCAAAAGGTGGCAATGGCCATCAAGGGAACCTGGCATTCACGTTGAGCTGGTCAGACGTGCCTAAAGGGACGCGCTCTGAGCCTTCGGGGGAGACTGCGCATAATGTCAGTGATATAGCGGAGCTGAAAAAAGAAAACGCTGAGCTTAGAGAATTGATATCACAACTTACTCGGGAAATTCAAAGTCTTAAAAACTGCACAAATAGAACTTCTAGTCAAATGCGTTCCACGGCCCAAGAGCGCCTCGAAGAAATGCCAGATAACCGAATGGACGAGGACAGTACCCCGCCACTTCTTAATAGGAAAGCTCAGGTGTCTAATGACAAAACTACGACGCAAACCTCGAACATTAATCAAACATTGTCCGAAATACAGAAAACAGTTAAGGAACAAGCAGAGGCAACCAACAACCTCTCGCTTGCAATATCCATGATCATGAATAAACTAGATAAGCTCGAAGCTAACGTAGCCAATCTCAACCCTAGGACACCTCCGGTACTTCCAGCTACCAACCTTCCGATGAGCACTGAGGGCAATTCACACTTATCTCAGGGCACCACATAAGTGGCTATATCAACTAATTTCATGAGGCCTGCCTCCTTTCACCCTCCTCCCTCTTCGATAGTCAACTCAAAATATGGAAGCCCAGAAAAGGGACTTAATTATTCGGCAGTGAAATCGCAGGAGCGATGAGGGGAAGAGAGCAGTCCTGCAACAACACCTTAGAGACAGGACCAAACCGGATGTTCTAATTTTGCAGGAAACCCATGGTTTAGCTAAGCTACCGAGATATCAGGCGATCGGCCCCTCAACAGGGGATATTAGAACACTAACCACTCTAGTAAGGAAGGGCTCGTAGCAATCTGCCACGACACCCGCGTCACAGAAATTGAACATATACTCGTACAACTAGATCCTAAAAGAAAAAATCTCGGAGCATATTTATTCCGAATTTGTAAAGCAATCCCACACGCATATGACAACGCTTTCTTCTTCTTCTCTTTAAGAAGGCCGTAGATATAGCGGCACCCAATCCACTCGCCATAGGTGGAGACTCTAACGCTCCACACAGTGCTTGGGGATACGGATACGCAAGAGCCAAAGGAAAAACGCCATGGCAGGATATTCAAGAAACAGGCTTAACTCTCATCACTGACCCCAACTCCCCTACGCGTACGGGAACTGGGCTTGCAAGTGACACCCCTCCAGACTTAACGTTAGTTCGTAACGCGGGGACCGCTAAATGAAAAAACACATTCGATGATCTGGGGAGTGATCATCGAATATTAGAAATCAGGATAGAAACCATGACTGCCGTAAAAATTCAGAGACAAATTAGATGGACTGACTGTGATAAGTTTCGGAAAGTCAGAAACGCGAAAAGCAAGACCCTATCAGCAATATAGAAGATTGGATCAAAGATGTCAATAACGACGTCAGCGAGGCAACTAGAAGTATTCCTTCAAGTCCACCCCTAGAGCAGATTGATATCCGTCTCGCACACATGTGGGAGGCCAAGCAATCACTGCAGAATAGATAGCGGAGACAGAGGCACAACAGACCATTGCAGGAGCGCATAGCCAAGCTGAACAAACAGATCGAAGAACATTGTAAGCAGCTAAGCAAACAGCAATGGGACCAAGTTTGTAATAGTCTCAATGGCCAAATGAATGCTGGTCAGACATGGCGCATGCTCAAACACCTGCTAGACCCAGATAACACCAAATCAGCACACAAGCAAACCTTGCATAAACTGGTGCACCGGTATAACGGCAGTGAGGAGGACTTTATCGCGGAGGCTAGCAACACGTACATTCCCGCCGTGCCTGTCATAGAGCACGGACCATATTCCGGAGGCCCGAACGAGCTCTTAGATGAGGAGTTTACTGTGGCTGAAATCAGGGCTGCGCTACAGAAACTGAACACCAAATCTGCACCGGGACCAGACGGGATCACTAACAGAACACTACGGAACCTTGACGACCAAGCCATAGAGAACATCACGCAATATATTAACGAGTGCTGGACCGAGGGCTCTATACCAAAACAGTGGAAAAAAGCTAAAGTAATCCTCATCCCCAAGCTCGGGAAACCCCCGATCTATCGAATTTACGCCCCATATCACTAACGTCTTGTGCTGGGAAGCTGAAGAAACACGCTTTTCTAGACAGAATCAACACTTATCTTGAGGAGAACAAAATCTACCCAACTTCCATGTTGGGGTTCACACACGGCTCTCCACGCAAGACGCCATGCTGCAAATTAGGCAGCAGATTCTAGACAACAAAACAAGAGCTACCCGGGCGATCTTAGGATTATACCTTAAAAAAGCCTTCGACAAAGCATCGCATACGGCTATCTTACATCAGATCTGCCAATTAAGCTTAGGATCAAGAGCGTATAACTATGTCAAGGACTTCCTAACAGACAGAACGGCATCTATCGTAATGGGAGAACTGAGATCTGAGGAAAGGCTTATAGGCAGTGCTGGTACCCCGCAGGGTTCGGTCATATCGCCAATGCTGTTTAATCTCATAATGATAGGACTCCCGGTGCGGCTGAACTCAATATACGTAATAAATCATTCTATATATGCAGATTATATCACCATCTGGGCGTGTGAAGGTAGTGACGGAGAGATAGAACAGAGACTACAGGAGGCCGTCATCACTATTGAGGAGTATCTTGAAGGTACTGGCCTGGAGTGCTCGCCGGATAAATCCAAACTCCTCCTCTATCGCCCCACGCTTAAAGGCAGACCACCCAAGGGATACAACTGGGACCGTGCTTACGAAGAGATCCAAATTCACGCCAAAAACGGCAGGACTATTCCTATAGTGCAACAAATCAGAGTCCTTGGACTCATCATCGAGCCTAAGGGTACAAACGGTGAAACCGTCAAGAGGTTAGTAACCAAACTCACCAACGCAATACGGCTAATCAAGAGAGTCACCAACAAACACCAAGGCATGAAAGAGGCTAACATCATCAGGCTTATTTATTCATTCGCCATAAGTCACATTATATACGTAGCGGCATATCTAAACTGGAATACAGCCGAAAAACTCAAAATCAACGCACTCATACGAAAGGCGTACAAACAAGCTTTGGGCCTTCCAGATAGCACCAGCAACGAAAAACTGTTTCAACTGGGCTTACATAACACTTTAGAGGAGCTGATAAAAGCGCAACAGATTGCCCAGTTGGAGAGACTAGCCAGCACGCGCACAGGACAGAGTATCCTTGACAAGTTGGGGATAAATTACCATAGGCAACAAGGAAGGAAAGTGTCGGTTTTGAAGGTGATCAGGGAAAAGATCCAGGTCCCCAATCTGTCCAAAAACATGCACCCCGACTTTAATCAGGGCAGAAGAGAAAGCCGCGCTAGAACTCTGCTTAAGGCCTACGGCAGAGACAAGGAAGCGTTGTTTGTAGACGCAGCGGAGTACCCTAGTCACAAACCCTACGTTGCGGCAGTAACAAACACTGACCGCAAATGCGTAAACGCGTGCTCCATACGCTCGGATAATTCCGAAATCGCGGAAGAGGTGGCTATTGCACAGGCCATAATTTCTCCAAAGTGTAGGTATGTCATCAGCGACTCACAGTCGGCAATTCGTAACTATGCACGAGGAAGAATATCTCCCGAGGCAGCCAACATACTCCTCCGCAAGGCAAATCTCATATCATCCGAGAAATTCGAAAAGAGGTATATTATAAGGTTCCCAGCCCACACCCCGTGTGCGTCGCTCATTCCCAACCTCAACGAGGAGGCTCACCGCGTAGCGCGAGGTCTCGCTTACCGCACTCGCAATGGAGCTTCACATGAGGTACTGGGAGGAGATGAGTGGTGGGAGAGGGACAGAATGTTTAGGTTCTGCGACATTATCCAATTCTACCAAAAGTCGAGGCGCAGATTTCCACCACCTAGCACCACATTAGACAGATCTCAGGAGGTTGACTGGAGGCGACTTCGAACTAGAACATTTCCCAACGAGAAGCACCTAAATCGCATCTACCCCGAACTATACCCAGATGACTCGTGTAAACTATGTAGCATGAGACGCGCCACCCTAGAGTATATGTTATGGGAATGCACACAGATACAGGACGCCAATGCAGTCTTTCCAGAACACCTTGGGGCGCGGTGGAGAGCCGCGCTGATCAGCTCAGATCGGGCAGATCAAATATGGGCCATCCAGCGAGCACGGGAGGCGGCTGAGAGGCAGGGTCTCTCCACCGCTCCTGGTGCGGCTTAGGCCCATGCCTCAATCCACTGGTTAAATAAAGTTTGCTCACCATCGAATGACGACCAGCGAGGATGATGCTGAGTGCGAGTCGATGAAGTAGCTTCTTGACGAAGAAACCACCACAGAAATATTCGGCAGATCCCACGTACCTGAGAATCAACGGTATGCGAAGCATGCGGAGGAAAAGTGAGACCGTGTCGCGATTTTTTGATTGAGCGACATGTCATGAAATAATGCTAAATATGTGTACAAATATTGCACGCACAGACATATGTTGAAGAGTTTCAGATGTTCATATAACCAGTTGTTTGCACTTTCGCAATGATGTCAACTGGAACATGCGTATTAGAAACCACAGAAGCTGATATAAAGTGCTCATGCTTGAGAAGATGCTCAGCCTGGAAGCTGCTACGTAAATGAACTTCAGCGCATGACACCTAACCACAATGGACGTTAACCCGACGTGACGGCTGTATCAAAAGAGTACGCATGTAATGTTTATAAAATCGCGTAGGCATCACTGTAACCACTATTGACGTTTCATGAATCTTAGCCTCTATTTGAAAAGTAGTCCCGAGACGTGGCGTTGCTCTTGGGTAGAATGCTTGACTGTGACGCCGAATGCTTGGGTTCGATTCCTGCTGGGACCTTGAAATTTGTTATTTGCATTCGTCGGTGGGTCAACGCTGCCCATGTCAGGTGTTTCTTAACATTGACATTTATTCAATGCTTTCGTGGGGTCGACGCTGCCGATGTCCGATCTTGCTTAACGTTCACACGTTAAAATAGCCGATGTGTGTTCTCGTCATTACTGGGGGTATGTACTAAGTGTCAATCACCTGTGGCACATACCCGCATACCAGTGGCGCATACCCACCCGTGGGTATGTGCCACTGTCTGGGGAGAAGTGTTTGATGACGTACGCGACTAGATTGTGACATTATTCATGTCTTGACCATCGGGTCATATTCGTCAAACCATCTTACCCCCCCCCCCCCCCCGCTAATTTTTGTTCACGCCAAGTTAAGGAGGTGACCACGAGAACACCCGAACGTAAGCGGCTGGATAGATGGATATATAGATAGATACGCTCAGAGCCACCGCAGTTCGCTAAGAAATGCTTCGGATTTAAAAACGGAATGAACTCCTTCCGGTCTCGGTGCAGCGGCACGTCACCCGTCGTCGCGAACGGCGTCATGCTGAATTTCTCATTGGTTAATCGTGATTGAAACGTCATAGCAAATAGCAGCCGCAGTTGAACACGCATAATACATACTGACTGTGGTACACTTTAGTTTTGTTGCGATAGCAAGTATATGGACACTCTTGGCTGGATTTCGCCGCCGCAGTCGGCGTGGGCGTCGATGTCATGCACCGTATATGTATGTGACGTATGAAGTGATGGTTGGTAGAAGCTGAGGAGGAAGAAGTGTGCTATAGAATAAACATGGGGTATGAGCCAGGCCACCTCACCCAGTCATCATAGCGTCACACATCGTGTGACGTATGAAGTGATGGTTGGTAGAAGCTGAGGAGGAAGAAGTGTGCTATAGAATAAACATGGGGTATGAGCCAGGCCACGTCACCCATTCATCGTAGCAACACACAAGTCGACAGGATGAAGACCTGGCCACCACTCATCAACCTCACATCATTCGCGAAGCCACCTGCAGTACGCCTCAACTGAATATCGACCACAGAAGAGGTGATCTCAGGCGCATTCAGTTACCGGCACCATGACAGCACCATCAGACGACGTTGACATCCCCAAGTACACCGGATCAGCGGACGACGGACCCGTACAGGACTGGTTCAACTTATTCGAGGTCCACGCCGCCGCTGCATCCTGGTCGGAACGGGAGATGATCACCAACTTCACTGACTACATCTCCGGTGAGACATTCAAGTTTTACCTGACACACATATTCGAAAACGACGAATCATGGCAAAAGATCAGGGAAGAGATGATTACCCGTTTCAAAGAATACGATGAAGACCGGTTCATACCTCATCAGCGGAAGGCTTTTCAACTGACCCATCACAGTTGCGCGAAGTCTTCCCGCAGTAAGCCTATTTTCCAAACGAGATCTCAGAGAAAATATACCACCATTGTACCATCATGTGACTCTTCCGAAAAAACGTCACGCATTCGAACACCGACTGGTAACGTGCACGTCGCAACAGACAAGGTAAAGCGTCCGTATACCGAAAGAAATCTAGAAAATGTCGCCAAAAAACTGAACCTAAACCCGCCTTTCCCAAGTGCAATGAAGTCGGCATTTTCAACGTGTTCACTGCACCACAACACTTCAGATTTTACAGAACCTCCCAAATGCCTTGATGCATCGTGTCACACACAAGGCCCAAACGGTTTCGAGCGTGTGACGGAATTTACGTGTGACGAGCTGGTGAATCCTCGCAATACCAGCCCCCACCCTGATGTTCTCGACCAGGGTCGTTCGACAGACATTTTCAGCCTAATCACGCTGCAAAACGAAAAACATACGCCATCAGAACCACCCGAAGCCAAGTCTGTTGTGCTCTCATCGTCAAGTGATAACACACATGTGAGTCAAAGCACTGCACGAATTTCGAATCCACCAACGCCGGCGCATTGTCAACTGACAGAAGCATTTACAATCAATGATGACTCACAACCATCTTGGGAGCTTTCGCATCAGTCTGTTACGATGCTTTCATCGCAAGACAAGCCCAGCAGTACAGTATCGACCACCGACTATCTACTGATCACATCACCATGCAAAGAAAAGCAGACTCATGTTCCTGAGAGATGCCCATCTGACCAACTTTCGCAACAAAACGAGCAATTTCAAGAAAGGCAACTCCACGAAACCCAGGAACTACAACGGCTACTCGAACAAGAACAGCGATCAAGTGAAACCTTCTCACGAGTACACTTGTGGCTTGAAGGTCATAAAAGACGTGCAGCTACCACGTGTACAATGAAGGAACAAAGGCATCATACCATCAGCTTCGGTTCTCGCACATGCAGGCTGCAAGCACTCGTTATGTCTCAGCCACGACACAGAAAGCAGCGTCTACGACGGAGAACTTCGTGCCTACGACATCCGACTCTCAAATGCTACAAGTACTTCGACCCTTGTTCATTCATGACGAGCGTCACTGTGTCATTAGTAATTTCTACGTTCAAGGCGTGCTTCAGTTGGCCAGAACGCAACAGCCAACCTCGCCCACCTGAGGTCTCCTAGATATCTCCGGACTGCCTTTCCTGTGAACATTTTGTGCAAGTGCATGGAACCGCCGTGTAGCATGGAACTACTGCATTTTCTGGCATTATTTTTTATTATAAGACTCCATTTGTTAATGCTTTCTAGATTGTAGCTCGCGCATTCTTTCGGGGGGAGGGGGAATCGTGTGACGTATGAAGTGATGGTTGGTAGAAGCTGAGGAGGAAGAAGTGTGCTATAGAATAAACATGGGGTATGAGCCAGGCCACGTCACCCATTCATCGTAGCATCACATGTATACGTATCTATATATATGAAAACCCAAAAAAAGAAAAAAAAACTGAAAAAGACTCTGGCGCACGGAATCGAACGTGGGACCTCCGCGCCGTGGATGTAAAGCATAAACCACTGAGCCACCAAAAGGTTTTCTTCTTTTTATTGCCTTGCATTTCAAGACTGTTCACATTTCACATATTTACATATTGGCCAAAATACAAATGCGTCACAAAATACGCCCACAAAATTCATTGAAGTGCATACCTTCAGCTTTCAGCTGACTATTGATCAATACTTTGGCATTCGTAACAATAGCTTGATGCGCGAAATCTAGTCTGGTACATCCTCTTCGCCTTTCTCCACTTCAAGAAAAAGGCACACAGATTCGCGAAAATATTGGCGCACGGATAGCACTTTTACATCCGCGTTTTCAAAGGCACATCGGGTATTCCATACTGTGCAGGCCAAGAATCATGATTAGATCATGAGGTACGCCTGCCTCGTTTTCAACCGAAAAAAAAATGGTTGCCGTGTGGACTTCATGATAATTATTATTTCAAGGTTTTCTGCAATATGTCCCAGAAAAAGACCCCGCTTCAGCAATATATAAACACCTGTTGAATTGTTTCTAGTTAACTATATAAGTGGCAATGTGTGCTCCATGGGATGAATAATTCCCTACCCTGCAACCATGTTTCAACTGGTAAGGTACCAGTATGCTACTTAAAGAAAAAAGTTTTGGCCCTTGGCGCTACAAGTATTCTTCTAACACGTTTCAAAATATTCTGTCCTGGGCCTGCACAATATGTACAAGCAATAAAACATCGTCAAGGTCTTTATACAACATTTTACGTGATACTTCAGCCAGATACTCTAGCGAAAATCTCACTGATAAAAAAAGAAAAGACGAAACAACTTCATTTATATGCCCTTGTAATGATCCTTGCACAATTGATGTCAATACGAGAAATCCCAGCAGCACTATAGACAACCTTAGTTGTATAATAATTCTGAAAAAATGGTCATCTACATCACGCAGAAAAAAGGAAACAATTCACAAGTTATCTGATGTAAAAACGAACTAATTCCAACCCGTCATCTCTAACTTTTCTGAAGAGGTTTGTGTGGCTTGATCTTTCCCAGACAGAGCTCCAAATGAAAACTGCGAATATTCTGTGTATCTTCTGTACACTTATTCTACTGCAGTGCAAAATCTGCATTATGTAGCACAGCTAGCTCACAAGGAACAAGTTGCACGTTGTGGCCCGTGCAAATATCGAAATACCCCAAGCTTCCCACTTTTCTACATCATTTCACAATGCCTGTGTTTTTTTTCCAATACGGTTTACTGTCGTGACGGAACTCCAGCGGCACTCCTAAATACTTCACTGGGGTTTCATGCCATTTATAGTTCAGAAATATTTTTAGCATGAAGTTCCATTCCCCGTGCCAGAAGCCAAGACACTTATCCCCGTTGACGGCACTATCACTCACCTGGCAAAATGTTTTCATGGCATTCACAGCATGTATTTTACTTTCATAATTTGTACAGAAAACTGCAATGTCATCTGCGTATGCTAGGAGGCTAACCTCAGCTTCATGCAATTTAGAGCCGCTTATTGCACTGTTATTAATTGCCCTTAAACACAAAGGTTCAATGAAAATAGCAAAAATCAGGGGGCGATAGCGGGCACTCCTGTCTCACTGACCGCCACACAGGTATACGCTCACCCGCAGTTTAATTTTTACCAATCTCGTCGTGCATTCTGTGTAAGCCATGCGCACTCCGTCGCTGATAAAACTCGCTACGTTCATGTGCTCAAGTAATGAAAGCAGCAAGTCGTGCGGCACGCGATCAAATGTTTTTTCGAGGTTAATTTGAAGCATGGCAACATTGAGATGCGTAGCGTCACAGCGTTCTATGATTGATTGTGCTATTTTGGTCATTATTTTTCTTCCCTTTATGCCACAAGTTTGTTTGGACCCAACCAGTTTTTTTTTTCATAACTGTCTGGAGTCTTCTGGTGAATATATTCATAAATATTTTATCTGTTTTAGGTATTAAGATCGTGTGGGCTCACAAGAACGATGGTGGAAGTCGTTTACATTTAAAAGCCTCATTAAATACCTGCTTCAAAGTAGGTGAAATTACATCTTTGAATTTCTTGTATACTGCAGCACTCAGTCCACCAGGTTCTGCTGACTTGCCATTGTTTAACTTTTCAATTGCTTTTTCAACTTCTCGCTCTGTTATAGGCAGTTATAAAACTTCCTTCCTTTCGTCATCAAGTCTTGGCATTAATGAAATGAAACCACTATTAAAACGATCTTGATGTACACTGGTTGGTGTGAATAACTCTTTGTAATATTCAAAAGACGCACCAGCTATCACTTCGTTCGTGTGGTACCTTGTTCCTTTATATTCTATTTCTCTTATTTCAGTTTTACAGGCATGTCTCTTCTCAGCTACAAGAGCTCGTTTTGTTGGCATTTCTCCCGCTACAAGTTTTTTGCTAGAGCTCGAATTAATGCTCCGCGGTATTGTTCTTGGTCTATCAACTGTATCTTCTGTTTAGTTCTGTTTATCTCCTCTGAAAATGTACCGACCTGGGTCCATTCTTCCGCCACTAACTGTTGCAAGTTTTCACGCAAGCGCGCTTCAAGTTATTTTCAGCCTGTCTCAGGATACTGGCTCTCTCAACTGCTTCCAGTTTAATGGTCTATTTAAATATTTCCCACTTGTGTCCCCAGGATTCAAGTGTCCTATTTGCAAAATTTTCTATGCCCTCTAAAATTGTGATTAAACTCTTCATCTTTTAAAGGGCCACTCACGAGGCCCCATGCCAAATTTTAGTTAGATGGTGGAAGTTGTTGGGTGCCCTATGAGAAACATTTTGCCACAAAAATGTTTTGAATCGATTCTTCACGAGCGGAGAAAACGGGTTTTTTTCATGCGGTGCGAAACGATAATGAGAGGAGGAGAGCTCGAAACCTTTGCCGCTGCTCCGCATAGCCTTCGCAAACCAAATCTCTTCCCCACACTCTCAGGCATCCGACCAAGAGGTCACGTGCGCATGACGTGCCCAAACAAGTCTAACCTCCGAGCACGCGAGTGGGGTTGCTTTGTTGACCAGCGTTATTTTGTGATCTTCTGCCGGTTTCTGCGGCATGGTTTGGAAACGCTGGCTTAGACGCGGTATAATACATTAGCACAATGAGTGCGCGAACGCGTAGAAGCGTTCCATGGCGGTCACGCTTGAAGAAATAGCAGAAGCCCGAGAAAGAGCACAGACTGCAAGGTTATCTACAACAAGGTCGAGGAGATTTGTCCTGCAGGAGCTGGGCCAACACCCAATGGCCATTAGACGCATATATAATGATATCACCGACAACATCAGGGAGAAAATCATGGTATCTCCTATACCATGAAACATGCATCCAAAACAGAACATCGGAAGAAGAGTAGCGAGGGCCAGGACTATACTTCATCAAGTCTCAAACGAGGAACGAGGGGTCGTATTTGTTGACGCGGCTTCCTACGCCAATGGGGAAGCTTTTGTGGCAGTGGTGGTCGATAGGGCTGACCGTGCTATCAATTCAGCGACCGTCAGGACGAAAGACCCAATCATTGCGGAACAGGTGGCCATTGCCTTAGCACTCAAGATGGATAACATTGAAGTCGTCTACAGTGATTCCATGGCAGCACTACGGGCCTTCGCAAAGGGGGCGGTCTCAGAACAAATGCTGAGAATACCACATGGCAAGAACATAACGCATCATCTTCTGAGTTGGTTCCCAGCCCACCTTGGACAAATGAACGACTCCCCTCTCAATCTCAATGAAGCAGCACACGAGGCGGCGCGAGACCTCTCCAACCGTGCCTCCCCGGGGATGCGTTCTACCGGTGAAGGGGATAACCGGGAAATTCTTACAAGATATAAAGAGCTCACTAAACATTTCTACCTGTCTAGAAGAATTTGCCCTCCACCTCAGAAAAAACTAACTCGGTTCCAAGCACTAAAATTAGGGCTTTTGCAAGCGCGGATGTACCTTACTTTGAAAATGTTACACATCATGTACCCTGACCTATACCCAAGTAATCTTTGTCCACATTGTGTAGAAATAGCTTCATTAGAACATATGCTCTGGCAGTGTACCGAATTCGCTCATTTATCGAACATCACCTCTGCTATATGAAAGGCGACAACCGCAGCTCGTCCTTGTCAGATCAGCTCTCGGCTGTCTGCCAAGACCGCGAGGCGGCTGAGGAGCTCGGCATCCCTGTCCCCACGTGGGAGCTGCCCGCAACACAGTGATCTGTGCTTTAGAGGACCAAATCAAAGTTTATCCAATCTAATTCAATTCATGGTGGTCGTCTCCTCGATGCGCTGACCATGGGTACACGAATGCATGCGAAACACCGACGCATTAGCCCCGCATCTCGTTGCAGTTCACGGGAGAAAAATTGAGAAAAGACGCTCGCATTCTCTTATTGCGTATCATTATCTATAAAGAACTTTATTATTCTCTTCAAGCAACAAATTACATAAACTATGCATGCTGTGTTAAATAATTTTAGCCATGTCACATGCCACTGTTCGCAACGTCAGAGCAGAGTCGTCTACGTAGAGGACCAACGTCACTGCATTGCCGTGTATTTAAGGCCATTTGTACGCGCACGTCATGCCCTCATTTTCTGAGCGCGCGCCAGCAGAATGGAGGGGGAGCAGCGTTCACCTTGACATTTGACCCATTGATTTGATCCGCGGCGCGTAGCGTTGCAAATTTTGGCAGACGGTCTCGCTTGTCTGCTCAATATTCTCAAACTTGGTGAGTGGCCCTTTAATAGCTTTACATCAACTTTCCAAAAGTCCCAAGAGAAATGTTTGTTATTCCTTTTATGTTTTCCCACGGAGAATGAACCCAAACAATGATCACTAAACGTAACAAGCGAAACTTTGTAATCCTGGCACGAAGGGAAGATTCCAGAAGACACGTATAGTCTGTCAAGTCTAGCATGGCTTGAACGCTGAAAGTGGGTAGAAATAACCCCTTTTCCACTGCAAAGACATTCACCCACGTCTCCTAGCTGAGCCTTCGCCACCTTATCGATTAGAACGGCGGTACTTGAATCTCTGTATGGCTTCAAACTCGATTTATCTATACTCGAACAAACGCAGTAGAAATCCCCGGCAAAAATTAGTTTACGTTTACATTTCAAATACACATTAGCTTTTTCAAAAAAATATTTTCGATCTTTAATCACAATGGACGCGTACACAAGGATCACTCTTCATTTTTCCCTTAAAAAAGATATATCTCAATCAATAAAACAACCCGTCTCGCAGGTGGTTACGGACTCCACTTTGGCATTATGGCTCTGGCGAATTAACATGAGGCACCCTGCGGACGTACCCACCGCGTGACAAACGCACACATCAGTCTCGTGAAGGGCTGCACCATTCGCTCAGCGTGATTTTCACTCTCTACTTTATTTTCCTGTACAGCGACGATGTCTAGATCTTGTTCTATAATCAGGCGAAAGTCCACGTACATTTAGCGCCACCAATCTAATCGTCGCCATCGGGATAAGAAAAAGCCGAGCGAACGACGGTTATCTTACAAATACTTAATCCACTGCCCGGCCGACGCTCAAGGCATCGTCCCATCGCCGCTGCGTTAAAACGACGACGAACGCAGGCGGCCAGCACCCCGAGACTTTTGGGACCAGCCACTCGCCACTGCCTTTGATCTTCCTGGGTCAGGCGCTGCAGGGACGCCACGTCTCCCGGCTCATTCAGGCGTAGTTTAGACGTAGTGTAGAGGCTGATGACTGCTTCAGGCTTGTGTTGGGCTTCCGTCCTAGTCAAACGCCGTTGCATGGGAATGGTTATAACCGTATTTCCATCTGTGTCTTGCTTAGATGTCTCCATCTCTCTCTCTCGCTGGTCGCCACTGCATGAGAAACCTCCACCACTGCCTCCGACGCCGCGGCCCTCTCTGCTTCCTCTTCATCCATGAGCAATTCAGTGTGGTCGGCATTTGTTGCTCGACTTGCTCCACTGGCGTAGGAACGAGTACAGTCTACCTACTCATGCCCAAAAGAATGACAACCAGCGCAGCTGAGCACCTTGCAAGCGCGACGAATATGTCCAGCGTTCCGGCAACGCAGGTGCAGCGGTGCTATTCCTGGCAAGACCACCAGTGCCGTGCCACTCCCGAGACGCATCTGTTGGGGTATGCGATCAGTAGTAACCCAACGGTATAAAACTGCTCGGCACAACGCTGGCCCAAGGTCGTTGGCCAACCTGGCCTACGCTGGGCATAGGTCGGTTGCCGAGATCTGCCCACGTATGGGGATTGACACTGGCCTCACGTTGGCCGATCTGATGACCACCGACGTAGGGCCAACCACATTGGCCGACCAGGCCGCGTACTAGCCTCCGTTGGGCCACGTTCGGCCCGGTGAAAATTAGCACGTGGCCAGCTGACGGCCAATAGGGCGTAGCCCGGGGGGGGGGGGGCGGGGTGACTAGCCCCCTGTTGTTGTTTTTTAATTCACACGTGTACTGTACTGTATACATATGCATGCAAGCCTACAAACTCATGAATGAACATACATAAATTACGAATTGCACCCCACCAGCCTCCACAAATAAAATTTCAGTTCACGCCAGTAGCAGCCACTATAGTTCAAAGATACTAAGAACTATAGAAGCATCAATGAAGCTCACGTCACAGGTACACGGACCTAAAACTTTTTTATTTACACAAATTATTCGCGCGAACACTTGTGTCAAATCGTGGATACTCCTTTTCAGATGCCTGCGCGATCGGCCGCCTTCCTTTTCCTAGGTTTCGACCAACCATTTTTGGCGACATTGCAGACGTCCTGTATTGATGCACCAACATGATTTCCCATGAGAGCCTGCAAATACAAGAAAAGTCCCGATGAGAGCAGCCAAGGAGGCTTTGAAGCACCACTCCAATCATTCTCAGAGAAGTTGTTGACATGCTTCCGATCTATAAGTACGACAAGGTGAATAGTATTTTGAGAGGCTCATTTCTTTCCTGAAACCAATTAAACTAACAGACAATCCAACCAAGCAAAACGTAGGTGAAGCTATTTAATTTTTAGAAACAGTATTGTAAACACTATGAGCTACACGCCGAGAGGATCTGAATTGGTTGAAAAAATTAGCGTTTTTTGTCAGCATGCTCTACATCTATAAGCAACAAAACTCTCAGTTAAGTGACACAGCACAGCAATATTTTCAACCTAAAATCATGGAAGAAGCTTTAGAACATGCAAAAAGGCAAAGTGATCACTCATCCAAAGGTAGTGCCCAAATTTAGTTTTGCGCGCAGTTGGGCATGTTTCGTAAACCATGGCATGTTATTGCTATAGCTCGAATAGTGTAGCAATGTACTCATATACTGCGACACAAACACTCTGCTTCTCTTTAGATCACTCCACGAAATTGGTGTCAGGGTGCAGGTAATCAAACTGCGTTCAATCAAATGCGGTTCTGTATTCAGTCAGAGTGTTATAGGACCAAACCTGCACTTGCCATTAACAGCAAAAAGAACGAAAACATGGCCGGAATATTTTACCCTTGCTTGTTAACAGATTTCGCTACATTACATTCTTTAGGTCTTAAACTTCTAAGCTTCACACGATTGCTGCAAGGCAGGTGGGAGGACTTCTTAAGGGTACGACATAGCGATTTCTCTGTCCTCCTAACGTTCGTTTTACGAAGAATTGGGGCATTGTTATGCCGGAAGCGACAATCCAGGGTGGCTTAAAATTACAATGGTGGTGCAGTGAATCTGCTGGGCCCACGGACCTAAAAACCCTTTCCACCTGACTACCCGGACGGACCTTTGCAGCCTGTGCTTCCGCCTCCTCCTTTGGATGGTGCACCGAACAATGGGCCTCGCATCTGGACTTGTGCCAAGAGCACGCTTTCTACATTCCTGGGCCAGCGACCGCGCCTTAGTGCATTGTGTTCGGGGCCTGCGAGAAGCTAGCTGAGCCAGTGGTGCCGTATTGCTCTTCCCTGTGCCACCGGGTGTGCGTGTCCTTGCACTTTTCTAGAAACTGGTTTGGCCCACTAGTCTGCAGAGGCTCGGAGTGGAGGAGGACAATACTGTTGGAGGGACCTGAACTGACTTATCTTCCCTCAAGAGTGGAAGCTATGGGCTAGTTGGTGCGCAGTCATATTTGCAAGATGTTTCAGTGCGCGAACAAAAGAAAACGAACAGGGTAGACAGAAAGCGCTGTCTACCCTGTCCTTTTTCCTTTGTTCGCGCGCGGAACATCTTGCAAACGAGTCTTCCCTCGCAGTGAATTCCGGGAAGGCAGTGTATAAAAACGTGAGTGCAGAGACACTCGGGTGTGCTTCACCTGTTCCATGCTATTCTACGCTACTCTCAACATGTAAATATTGCACATAAACGTTTTCTTCTCATCTACGCCGGCTCCTCGACTCGTCTTTTCCGGCAGTCGGATGGCTCCAGCCGGGACCACGCTACCCAAGGTCACCACAGTCACGGACGTGGCGGCATGTCCCGACACCTCCTTCCTAACAGTGGATGGCAGCTCGGTGGGATCGGCCAGTGTCAGCTACCTTGGTGTGGTGAGTGCTTGAAGTTTACTTCTCGTAGTGCCAGACCTAGCTAGCGCTCTTTGTTGGTAGGTTTTGGTGTGGTAACTTTGTGGGTCGGCCAAGGATTGAATGATTCGACCACGTTGTTTCACTCGAGGGTAAATAAGAGAGAGAGAGAGAGATAAAGATGCAAGGAAAGGCAGGAAGGTTAACCAGACGCACATCCGGTTTGCTACCCTGCACTGGGGAAGGGATGAAGGGGAGAAAAGAGGTTGCAGAGAGATGAGAAGGTACACACAATCACGAGCACACTCGGGGAGCACACACAGTCTACAGGTGGTCGCTCAGGTTTGTTGACTTTAAGTAAAGTAGAAGTGCTTTAGTCGCTTTCTGCGCAACTGAGGCAGATGCTCAAGGTCCTAGTATCACACAAAATGAGTAGTAGCACACAAAATGAGTAGTAGCACACAAAATGAGTAGTAGCACAAAATGAGTAGTAGCACACAAAATGGTCCGGGGTCAAGTTGATTCAAAACCATCCGGAGCTGGCATCGCTGTGTGTCGTAGCAAGCGCTGCTCGACGTGTTCGATGGTCTCTTCAGCTCCGCAGTAGTCGCATGTAGGAGTGTCTGCCATACCAATGCGAAAGGAGTACACCTTGGTGAATGCAGCACCCAACCAAAAGCGGCATAACAGTGTCGCATCGGAGCGGGAAAGTTGTGATGGTAGCTTTATCTTGAGCGAAGGATCCAGTTCATAAAATTTACACCCTTGGAAGCTGGTAGACGACCAGAACGTGCGTGTAAGATCTCGAGCCAGTGGGTAAAGTTGTCTTGCTGCATCATTCCTTGATAGAGGAATCGGGACTACATGGGTTCCTTCATGGGCTGAGCGGGCTGCATCATCGGCTAATTGATTTCCGGTAATACCGATATGTCGAGGCAGCCATTGATAAATAATATCATGCCCTCGTGCTAGAGCTTCATGATGGCAGTGCCTTATTTCTTGTACCAATTGTTCATGACTCCTCCTACGCATGGCAGACTGCAAACTCTGAAGCGCTGCCTTCGAATCACAGAATATGAATATGGGTAAATAAGGCGTAGTGAAATGCTCGTAGGGCCAGACCTAGCTAGCGCTCTTTGTTGGTAGGTTTTGGTGTGGTAACTTTGTGGGTAGGCCAAGTATTGATTGATTCGAGCACATTGTTTCACTCGAGGGTAAATGAGGCGTAGTGAAATTCTCGTAGGGCCAGACCTAGCTAGCGCTCCTTGTTGGTAGGTTTTGGTGTGGTAACTTTGTGGGTCGGCCAAGGATTAAATGATTCGACCACGTTGTTTCAATAGAAGGTAAACGAGGCGTAGTGAAAAGCTCGTAGGGCCAGACCAAGCTGGCGCTCTTTGTTAGTAGGTTTTGGCATTGTAACTGTGTGGGTCGGCCAATAATTGAGTGATTCGACCGTATTGTTTCATTGAAACGTAAACGAGGTGGAGTGAAGTATTAATTAATATGGACAAGTTCAGTAATATTAATATGAACAAGTTCAAAGTGCTGGACCTATAATTGAATGGTTCGACCGCATTGTTTCGATAGAGCGTAAACGAGGCGGAGTGAAGTATTTATTAATATGGACGAGTTCATTAATATTAATATGGACAAGTTCAAAGTGCTGGACCTTCTCGAAATTTGCAAAGAGTTATGGCTTGCGGTTGGCTCTGCTAAGTGGAAACAGCAGATCATCGCTTTTATGGAGAAAGAGAAAGTGACTCTCGAGGAAACCCAGGAAGCTCTTGAGCAAATTCGAAATAGAAGGGAAAGAGAGGAGAAAGCTCAGGAGGATATTCGAGCTGAAAAGCAAAAAGAGCTAGAAGCTCAGGAGGAAAGAGAAAGAAGGGAACATGAGCTGAAACTGAGAGAACTGGAAGTTAGGGTATCAGCCGGGAACCTGCTCCCGCAGTGAGGGAATCGGGAAATCCAAACAAGATAACAGACCTTGTGCAGCCGTTCAAGGTTGGCGGAGACATCGCGCTTTATCTTGTCCATTTTAAGCGACAATGCGAGAAAAATAGAATCCCTCTCGAGGATTGGCCGCAAAAATTGCTAGCACTGCTTTCCTGCGAGGCCACAGACGTGATAGCCCGACTTAGTAGAGAGGACGCGGAAGTGTATGACAAGGTTAAAGGGGAGTTGTTGCGCAAATATCGCTTGTGCACGGAGGCATTCCGACAGCATTTCAGGCATGCACGTAAGGCCAAGTCACACCAGGACTTCGCCTATCAGATTAAGGCTAACCTTGTAGAATGGCTGAAGAGTGCGGAAGTTTATAGAGACCACGATAAAGTAATATAATGCATTGCTCTAGAGCAGTATTACAGTGGCATTCCAGAAGAAACAAAGCTGTGGCTCCGAGATAGGCTCACAAAAATTAATTTGAGCAAAGTGGCTGAGCTTGCCGATGACTATGAACTGCGTAGAAATTTGTGCGGAAAGGCAGCGCTGCCCGAGAATAATCCAAAGAGATTCACGTCTAAGCAGTTTGAAGGAAAGAGGTTTTTTCCACGTAACAACTTCCGAAAAGAAGAATAGCAGTCGCAGGAGCTGCCGAATGAAAAGCGTGAGAATGAGTCGAAAACAGGGAGCACTTTCAAGGCATCTGCTGACGTGAACCACACATTTGATGCGCAAAGATCTGCAGTGTGCTACAACTGCAATGAACCAGGCCACTTTGCTAGAAGTTGCAAAAAGAAAATGGCATTTGCAAGCATACGTGAGTCGGACGAGAGCGTGAGACTTTTGCAGCCGTACACGCAGGAAATGCTTGTCAACGACAGGAAGAAGAGGGTACTGCGCGACTCAGCCACCACGATGGATGTCGCACACCCAAGTTGCGTTTCTCCTTCGGATTTTACCGGAGAGTGTGCTTGGATCAGACAGGTGGCTGAGGAGCAAAGTGCATGCCTGCCAATAGCTTGAGTAATTCTAGAGGGCCCTTTCGGCCGACTAGACACCGAGGCAGTGGTATCCGAAAATTTGCCGGAGAATTTTCCCTATTTGTTCTCCAACAAATCTGCCAAACTTCTTAGAGAGCGACGCGAGTCGTTTTCCAACGAAATTGCGTTCATGGCCCTCACGCGTTCTAAAGCACGTGAAATTTCTGGAAAACTAGGGATGACGCAACCAGTTGAGCCGCCAATGTCAGTAAGCACCGGGGTAGAATCAACGGAGGACACTAGCGAATCGCTCGTACTGACTCAGGCGGATCGGGACGCGCATGAAAAAAAAAAACGGGAGGACCGTGAGCCAACACGCTGAGTGTCCAGAACGAGTGGAAGGGTCAGTTGTAGCACCCATGTCAAACTCTTGGCGGCGCCTTACTCAAGTGGATAAACCGCACTTTGTCGCTGAACAAAGGACAGATCCATCCCTGAAATCCCTGCAGGAACATGTAAAAGAGGGGGTAGCGAAAAGAACATTTCGTTCTATATGAATTCTGATATCATGCATCGAAGATATGCAGATGCAAAAGGGCGCGTGTCCGACCAGCTTCCAGTACCGCAGAAATACCGCCGACAACTCCTCGATCTGGCACACGGCAATGCAAGGGCCGACCACTTAGGTATCAAAAAAACCAAAGCCAGGCTAGCTCAGGAGTATTACTGGCCCGGCTGTTGGAAGGACGTAGAGGAGTTCGTTTGCTCTTGCGACACATGCCAACGGGTCGGTAAATCCACGGACAAATGTAAATACCCCATGACGTTGGTGCCAGTCATTTCAGAGCTATTTCGTCGGCTTGTGATTGACATTGTAGGCCCATTACCAGAATCGCCGTCTGGCTGTCGCTATGTTTTAACAGCCTTGTGCGTGGCCACTAAATTTCCCGAGGCCATTACTTTAAGGGAGCTAACTTCAGTTGCTGTCGTGGACGCTTTGTTGTCCATTTTCTCTCGTGTAGGATTTCCGTCCGAGATTCGATGTGACAATGGGAGAGTTTTTACAAGCAACTTAACAAATACTTTCTTTGACCGTTGCGCGATAAAGATTGTGCAAAGTTCGGTGAACCACCCTCAATCGAATCCGGTTGAATGAATGTGCTCTGTATTAAAGCGTATTTTGAGAGTTCTTTGCTTTGAGAACGAGTGTGACTGGGAGGCACGCGTGCCTGAGACATTGGTTGCGATTAGGTCCGCCCCTCACGGGAGCACTGGCTTCAGCCCCGCGGAGCTGGTTTACGGGTGCGGCTTGCGAGGTCCTTTACGCCTGCTCCACGAGGCATGGGAAGGATGTGGGTAGGAACCTAACGTCGCCTACGTGCTGGCTCTCTGAGATAGACACGGTAAATCAAAAGAGATTGTCGAAAAAAACATAAAAGCTGCTCAGGTCTTATCTAAAACGTACTACGATAGGTCAGCCCATCGGTGCACGTTTAGTGTGGGCGATAAGGTGATGCTGCTGCATCCCTTCAAGAAACACAAACTTGAAGTGCAGTGGGAGGGCCCAGCAAAACTAATGTCAAAGTTATCTGACACGAACTATGAGGTCAAATTGGGTAGGAAACAGAACAGAGTTTTTCATAGTAACCTCATGAAACCGTATGTACTGCAGGCTATCGTAAATCTGACGGTGAATATGCCGGTAGAGGAAACTGCCGAAATCCCAAGCTTGAAAAATCCTGAGATACCCATCATAGAGGGCTTATTAGAGCAAGTAAGCAGGGACCAAGGTCTCGATGAAAACCAGAAAATGAATTTAGAAGTGGTGGTTCAGAATTTTCGGGCAGTGTTCTCCAACAGACCAGGAAGAACCTCAGTGGTTGAGCATGACCTCGAGTTGTCAAGTGATCAACCAATTCGAATCAAACCTTACCGAGTGTCCCCAAGGCAAAGGAAAATTGTGGATTCAGAGGTCAGGCGTATGTGCGAGCTGGTAGTGGATATTCCCTGCGAGTGTGACTACACCTCACCTCTAATCTTCGTAGAAGCGCCGGGCAAAGACCCAAGGCCCTGCGGGGATTATCGGAGGTTGAATGCAATAACAATATACCAGACATAACCCATACCGAACTTGGAAGAAAGGGTGGAGACTGTATCTAACTCCATGTACGTTTCTACCTTAGACCTTGTTAGAGGTTATTGGCAAGTCCCTTTAACCGAGCGCGTGAGCCGCTACGCTGCTTTCATTTCCCACATGGGAACATTTCGTCCGGTAATGTTAAGCTTTGGCTTGAAGAACGCTCCGTATTGTTTTCCTGTCCTAATGGATAGAGTTTTACATGGGCTGTCAGACTTCGCGCTTTTCTACCTTAATGAAGTAGCTGTGTTCTCCAATACCTGGGAAGAACACATAAATATCTTCAGATCGTGCTGGAAAGATTGCAGAAGGCAGGGCTCACAGTACGGGCGGAAAAATGTCATTTTGGTCGCTCTGAAGTCAGCTATTTGGGACAGGTTGTCGGGCGCGGCCAACGGAGGCCGTCGAAGCTGAAGGTAGCCGCTGTAGTTAAATATCGCCGTCCGTCTACGAAGACCAAGGTGCGGGCGTTTCTAGGCTTAGCAGGGTATTATCAACATTACATAAAAGATTACTCTAATCTGGCTAGCGCTCTAACTGACGCCCTCCGAAAAACGAAACCTGTGGTCGTCGTATGGGATACCAAGAAAAAACTCGCGTTTCAAAAGCTAAAACAGGCACTTAGAAGTGTGGCAGCTTGGGCTAGTTGGTATAGCATGACGATAGTTATAGCGCGAGAACAAAACGACGACACAGAAACGTGTCCTTCATGCACTTCTTGTCTCTGTGTCGTTGTTTTGTTCTCGCGCTATAACTATTGTCATACTAAAACAGGCATTGAGTGAAGGACCTGTGCTCATGGCACCCGATTTCTCAAAAAGCTTCATCATCCAGTGCGAGGCCAGTGACCGTGGCCTGGGGGCAGTGCTGTGCCAGGAAGATATTGAAGGGGACGAATGGCCAGTCTTGTACTTGAGTCGTAAACTCAGTAGCAGGGAGGAAGTGTATAGCACTTCCGAGAAGGAATGTGCTTGTCTTGTATGGGCAATTCAGAAATTGGCATGCTACATCGCCGGGTCTCGCTTCATCGTAAAAACCGATCATTTCCCTTTAATTTGGCTCAACAAAATGTCCTCAAAGAATGGCCGTCTCCTCCGCTGGAGTATGGCACTTCAGGAACACAATTTTGAAGTTCGCTATAAGAAGGGTAAACTGCATGCTAATGCCGATGGTCTTAGCTGTGCCTTCTGAGCTGTGGCAGCATTCTCAGGAAAATTTATTGTACTGCTACGCATTTTTTTCATGTGCTTACGCTTTTCAGGTAGTTTTTTGTGTGTGTATCACGCACAGTGTGTTACCACTCAGCGGAGTGTTCAGGAGGATTAGTGAAATCTGAGAGTTTCCGTTGGCTTCTTTGATATTTAATTCTCTTCCCCGAGTAGCTATAGCGCGATTGTCATTCTTGTATCCTCTTGACGTTTTTGTTGTAGCAACAGCCGAAATCGAGGTCTGTTTTAGCTTATCGCCATGAGATATGCACTTCCCCCGTTGAAGTTAAGGGCCGAAACGAATCATCAGCTTTTTTTTGGTCTAGTTTGGTATTACGTCTAGTTTGGCATTGCGAGGGGTGTGCTAAAAGCGCTTGCAACGTTAGGTGTGGTTTGACAATGGTTGTCTTGTCGAGTTCGTCGTATCCACAAGAAGCTTGAGTCCGTGCAAGAGGCCTGATCGTGGGAAATGCCTGCGGAGACGATGACAGTCCGGAGGGCTTCGCAACGAGACCCAGGAAGAAGCCAGTTGTCCGACCACATCAATTCCGCCGAGCCACGTGTGGCAGCTCGTCCGCGTGATGCATCATTTAGTGGCGGGGGTGCTGTTATGCCGGGAGCGACATTCCAGGGCGGCTTAAAATTACAATGGTGGTGCGGTGAGTCTGCTGGGCCCACGGACCTAAAAATCCTTTCCACCTGACTACCCGGAGGAACCTTTGCAGCCTGTGCTTCCGCCTCCTCCTTTGGATGGTGCACTGAACAATGGCCCTCGCATCTGGACTTGTGCCAACAGCACGCTTTCTACATTCCTGGGCCAGCGACCGCGCCTTGGTGCAATGTGTTCGGGGCCTGCAAGGAGCTAGCTGAGCCAGTGGTGCCGTATTGCTCTTCCCTGTGCCACCGGGTGTGCGTGTCTTTGCACCTTTCTAGAAACTGGTTTGGCGCACTAGTCTGCAGAGGGTCGGAGTGGAGGTGGACAATCCTATTGGAGGGACCTAAACTGACTTGTCTTCCCTCGCAATGAATCCTGGGAAGGCAGTGTATGAAAACGTGAGCGGAGAGACGCTCGGGTGTGCTTCACTTGTTTCATGCTGTTCTACGCTACTCTCAACATGTAAATATTGTACATAAACGTTTTCTTCTCATCTGCGCCGGCTCCTCGACTCGTCTTTTCCGCCAGTCGGATGGCTCCAGCCGGGACCACGCTACCCAAGGTCGCCACAGTCACGGAAATGTCGGCATGTGCCGACACCTTCTTTCTAACAGCATGTATACTCCCCGAACTTGGCACCACGCTGTTAGCACGTTGGCGGTTCTCTCCTGTCAAATGAGCCGTCCAAGTGGTTACAGCCACCATTACTATTCCACAGATGCGTATCTTCATCTAGACCAATGTAGAGTATTTTAAAAATGCGAGAAAATTAAATTTATAGTTGTGGAACAATTATGTTACCTTTTCTTGGCACACTCGCTTGAAATTTATGTGCAAAAATGAAAAGTTACCTGAAATATTGCACCATAGACGGCCTTATTGTATCACGTACACTGCAATTACGCTGAAATTGAAGTAATACCACTGCCCATATTTTTTTTAAAAATGGCCGCATATCCACGGAGTGAATGATGAATAGTGGGGCGACGCATCTGTCCGTCCATTCGTTCTTGCTTCCGTCCATCCATGCGTGCGTCTGTGTGGCCACCTGTGCGTCCATCCGTCTGTCCGTGCGTGCGTCTGTTCGTGCGTTCGCATGTTCATCTATGCGTCCGTCCTTGCTTTTGTCCATGCATCCGCTCCTGCGTCCGTCCATGCGTCCATCCGTCCATGCAGCCACCCGTGCGTCCATCCGTCCATGCAGCCACCCGTGCGTCTGTCCATGCATCTGTCTGTGTGTCCATTCGTCCACATATTCAACACTCCAAGTACCACCATCTCGCATCTTTTCATCATATATTCCTCATATAAAAGCACCGCCATCCAGCGGACATTCGAAGGACTGAACGAGAGGAGGCACACACACACACTTTCTTACGGCTTGCACTTCGTGTCTACTTCCTGCCTTTAACCACCTCGAGTTCGAGGTATATACTAGTTCACTGTATTGATGGCACTGCGGCCCAACGCTCGTTAAACTTTTCTAAAACCTAGGAGGTTATGGCCAGAGAGTATAACGTATAGCAACTCTTTCTTGTCTTCTGTGCGTTGTTCAACAATAAAAAATTCGCACTGTGCGCGTTAACTAAAAGCCGTATTCTCCTGTCTTTCATTCCCACTTAGCAGCCATTGGCATGTACATTGAACACGATCTTTTATTGTTTAACAACGCACAGAAGAAATTTCTCTCCGGCACCACCTTGGAGGTCAAAATGTACTACTGGTTACACACTACTACTACGGCTACGAGGCACAAATGGGTGCCGCTATAAGGAGCTTTGGCGTTCCAGTCTTCAACGTGGTCAGCGTTCCGGTGGCGTTGCTGTCGGGTGTCCGCTCGCGACTTTGCCGGCCAGTTTTTTTTTTTTTTTTGAGGCCTGATCCCATCGTCGTCGGCCCCTGCAGGGACCAGTGAGGATGGCGTCAAGGCCTGCGGTGCTCCCCCTCAAGGAGCACTGCGTCAACCTCACCGTCCCGGAGGGGATGGCGTCCTTCGACGAGATCATCGATGGCCTCGAAGACGTCATGGGAAGTGAAGGGGTGCTGTTCCTGCAACACCTCGGAGCATCGAAGTTCCTAGTTGCGGCTCGGTCTGCTGCACAAGCAACCAAGTTGATGGTAAACCAAGGATTCAAGTTACAAGGTCATGTGGCGACACAAAGCGGTGCTTCTGTGTGCGGTGCAGAGAGCGCATGCGCCCGCACGAGAAAGTTATCTTCGAGAGGAAGGGTGATAATAAAAGTCAGTTGCTGTTTGGGACGCGAGTTGTTCACTTGCGCAGCTCTGCCGAGTGACGCGTCTCAACATTGGTGACCCGGACTCGGAATACAGACACAGCGACCGGAGTGTCGAACCAGCCGCAATATAGATTCAACCTCCGCGACCGACGCCCCTCCGACAGTCTCCTCAGTCGACGGTAAGCTGCCCCCTTTTTGGACTGCGGACCCCGCACTTTGGTTCATACAAGTGGACTCTCAGTTCGCAGCC
The DNA here is from genome assembly GCF_043290135.1 of Rhipicephalus microplus. Lineage (NCBI taxonomy): Eukaryota > Metazoa > Arthropoda > Arachnida > Ixodida > Ixodidae > Rhipicephalus > Rhipicephalus microplus. The sequence goes on along the minus strand of NC_134700.1, from coordinate 300,323,022 downwards.
AGACGAATCACCGCAGACCTTACGAAATACCACTACGTAGTCAACAGTCTGCCGCCCACCATAGCCAGTGAAATCAGGGATCTGTTGCTCGCACCACCTGTCGAAAACGCATATGCAACGCTAAAAGAAACCATTATTCGCCGAGTTACACCCTCCGAACCACAACGACTGCAGCAATTGCTTCGCGGCATGGAACTCGGCGACCGTACTCCTAGTCAGCTTTTGCGGCACATGCAACAGTTGCTTGGCGGAACATCAAACACGATAGATGAAGTATTGCTCCGAGAAATTTTTTTGCAAAAGTTGCCTTCAGGCGTCCGCATAGTCATCGCGGCCTCAGAGCACAAGGATTTAACCGCAGCCGCCAAACTTGCTGACAAACTGGTAGCAATGACACCGCCCACACCCATGGCTGTCGTGCAAGCGCAACACCCTCTAAACGAACTTCAAGAGATGCGTGAGGAGATTGCTCGACTTGCCGAAACAGTATCAGCTTCGCACGCTAGCAGGAGGGCACAAACGATAACCGAGCCTAACACGCCGCTATCGCAAGAGCAGCACGAGCATATCTGCTGGTATCATCGGAGGTTCGGAAGTAGTGCGCGTAAATGTGTCCCACCGTGCGCGCACTCGGGAAACAGCCGCGGCAGGCACTGAGGGCGACCAGTGCTACTACGTTGCCTGCAAGTCGTCCCTCAGTATTTTTTATTACCGACCGCAACAACGGAGTACGTTTCTTAGTGGACACAGGCGCCGAGGTGAGCGTTATACCGGCGTCACAAGCTGCAAGAAAGGAACCTAGTACATCGCAAATCAACAATTTCATGCAGACAACTGCAAAGGGAGTGCAGAACTGTGGAGGAAACTTAACGCTTTGCTTCACAGGACACCGATCTCTCCTGGGGTTACTGAAATAAATATAGATGGTGGAGCGGTTACAGATTTAGAACTCGCAGAAAGATTTAATCAATTTCTTACAAACGTTGCACAGCCGACGCAAACAGCGCAGACAGCTATAACTGACGCAATGACAAGACAGACAAAGAACATCTTTCTTCGACCAACCGATGAACAAGAAATAGTTTCAATTTTTTCCACGCTAAAGCAGAGCAGCGCTCGTGACATAGATGGTATTCAGATTCCCCGATCAAACATGCAATCGATATTATAGCTCCCGTGCTCTCTCACATTTATAATTTGTCGCTATCAACAGGCTGTTACCCAAAACAAATGCAAACGTCCGTTGTCAGCGTGTTATATAAGAAAGGAGACAAGAATGATCTTACGAACTATCGGCCAATTTCTATATTACCCATATTTTCAAAATGTTTGGAGAAAATTATTTTTAAAAGACTCATGAATTTTGGTAAGAAGTTTAACATAATATCCCAATCTCAACATGGTTTTATGAAGGGCAGGTCGACGGAGACTGCTTTACTAGCTCAGAAAAAAATAATCCTTAAATCGTTTGAGAGAAAAGAACTTTGCATTGGTGTTTTCATAGATTTTTCTAAGGCTTTCGACCGTCTCTGTCATCATACTTTATTTGAAAAATTAGAAATATATGGTGTTCGCGGCATTCCACTTTCCCTCTTGAAATCTTACTTTAAGTACCGCGTGTAAATCTTACTTCAAGTTCATGTGTAAAAATTAAGGATTCATTTTCTTCTCTCCAGGCAATAACCACAGGGGTTCCGCAAGGTAGCATTCTAGGACCGCTGCTTTTTAACCTATACATAAGTGACATTGTCAAGGTCAGTGACAAAGCTAAATACATAATATACGCGGATGACACCAGCATTTTCTTTACAGGTAACGACATGACTGCCTAGACCACACTTATAAACACTACGCTAGAAAGCTTAAACACATGGAGTGAACGAAATTCATAACTCATTAATGAGACAAAAACAAAAGCTGTAGTTTTTCATTCGCGGAGACAGATTTCCTTAGACAATAGATTACGTATAGGTAGCGCGGCTGTTGAAATTGTAGAAACCGTTAAAACTTTAGGAGTACTTTTTAATTGCCCAATGTCGTGGGATCCTCAGATTAATAACCTAATTACCAACCTATCAAAATGTGTGGGGATACTTGCACGAATGCGTTATTTTATTCCAGTTTCTGTTAAACTAACACTTTATAACAGCTTGTTTTTGTCGCATGTAAATTATTGTCTTTTGGTATGGGCAAGTACGACAGCAACCAACATAAATAAAATATACAGACTACAAAAAAAAGCGATCAGGTTTATAGCAAATGTCGACTACTATGCACACACAGATGAACTGTTTCAGCCCTATAATATATTCCCAATTCACAAACTTTACGAGTATTCCCTAGCAATAAGATATAAGCAAACTCTTTTTCATAACAATCGTGCCTTCTTAGATATGTTTGAACTGGAAACGCATGCTAATCCGTACCCTACTCGTCACCAACAACATTAGAACCTTCCATTCTGTAGAACAAATTTTGGGCGACAAATGTTATGTTTTAGTGTTTCTTTGCTATGAAATAAATCACTGGAGGCAAAAATAATCCTTGAGAAATGCAGTGCACGTGACATTAGGGAAGTGCTTTTATCGTGAAAATTGAGAAAATGGTGGTCCAGGCATTCATGGAACTGTCTATATATGTATATGTGTGTGTATATATGTGTATATATATGTGTATATATATGTACGTATATATATGTATATGTATATGTGTGTATGTGTGTGTATATATATATATATGTCTGTATATGCATCTGCATATATGTGTGTATATTTATGTGTATGTGTGTACACGCAATTTCTATGCATAGCTGTCACACTCATGTCCCGTTATTTAGGGAGGCGATCGCCGGGCTAATTCCAAGGGCTGAAGTATTGGCCCCCCGAACCGCACCACGAAAGCGTGGACAATTTAGAAGTGGTCCTTTCTGGCGCGCCAGCAGACGCCGGCTGTGGCCCAAAGAACAAGTCAGAGCCGAGAGCTGATAAACAAACAAAATTATATTCTCAATAATGGCAGATCGAAAACAATACACAAGAATGCACCCTCCACAATAGTTGAGTACAATATGTCACCAATCAACCAACGTACTACACAGTACAATCAGCCACACTCAAAACAACGGACACAGACAACAATTCACACTACAATGCAGTCGCATGCATTTAACAACCAAGACACTTAAAGACTAAAGAGATAGAAAACCTATTCAGTCCAAAGTCCTTGGAACAGAAGTCTGGATGATACTCTTCCGAGAATCACTCACTCAAAGTCCAGCGTTGTTGTCGTTCCGCGCCCTCGAAGTTTCTCTTCCAGGAAACCTCGCGTCTTCAATTGGCCACTCTCCAAGCTTGAAACTTCTTCGCCCGAACACGTCGGCTTCACACACGCAGCTGTCGCCACGCGTCTTCGCTCGATAGCGGTAAACACACTCTCTTGCCTGTAGCTCGAGCCTTCACCCCTCAGGTGGAAATCCTCTTCATTTCCTGCTTCGTCCCTACGGACAAAACCTTCGCCGACTACACGACGGAATCCCTACGCACTCTGGCGCTACTTCCGTCTTCTCCTGATCTCTCGTCTCGGTTGCTCGGTTAAATACCTTCCGCGCGACATTCCAGAAGGTTCTCGTCATTTTGTCGGCGCGATACGCAGCGAAGGCTGGGGGGAGAGCGAGACGGTTGGAACACCCTCCGCGGAGGATGACTCAACTTGGTATGGCCACGCCCCTTTCCTTCCAGAAAAATCGAGTGCTTGCTCGGCCGCCGTTGTGGGGTGAGGAGGTTCGTCGGCGAAGCCACGCTTCCGCGGGGAGAGCGCGCGCCCGGGGAGCCTTGGATGTTTTTCTTTTTTTTTCTTTTGACCTCGCGGCGTTTCTCCCGCCCGTTATCGCAAGAATTTGGCGGCGCGCCCATTTTTAGCGCTCGTTCTGTGACAATAGCATTGTTGTCATATATATAGTATTTTGTATTCCGTCATAGTTTGCATTGTACTTTCGGAATTTGTGCCGAACTACTTACGCATATTAGTCTCTGTACATATCATTACTGTACGTGCATCTTCCGACTTGTACTGCGCTAAACATCTCATGGCCTATGTTCGTTGCCTATATGTTCATGGCTTATGTTTCTTTACTCATGTCCACGTTGCTTGCCATGTATTAGGGAGGCTCGGGTTCTCCTCAAGTGACAAAACGTCACTTTTCTCCCGAGCCTGCCCTCATCCTTGGCATGAAATAAAATTTAATTGAATTGAATGACCCTTGCAAGCTGTCAATAACACTGTGATAACAACATATGGCCATCGTTCACTGTCGCTGAACTTCGGTTTCGGCAGAACGTTTAGCTGGGTGTTTATAGCTGCTGATGTCAAATTCGCCATACTAGGCGCAGACTTTCTCCTGTTCTTCGGTCTGTTGATCGACGTCCGCAACAAACGGCTTCAAGATCCCGTTTCTCGGGGAGCGGTACAAGGCACGCCGTGTTGGCACTCCCCCCCCCCCCCCCCATCAGCCCGGCCTTGCTTAGTCCGGCTGGAGAAGCGTACTTCACCGCAATACTACAAGAGTTTTCAGAGCTGACACGACAGCCACAGGCATTTCCAGAAGTAAAGCACGGCGTCCTGCATCACATCGAAACCACAGGCCCACCGGTATATGCGCGACCACGGCGCCTGTCACCCGAGAAGCTGCGGTTGGCTCGACAGGCGTTTGCCCATATGATGGAACTCAGGTTAGTACGTCCTTCATCCAGCCCATATGCGTCACCTCTTCACATGGTCCCAAAATCAACAGACGGTGATTGGCGCCCTTGCGGGGACTATCGAGCGCTGAACCGGGTAACCGTGCCAGACCGTTACCCAGTCCCGCACATTCATGACATGACCTCCTTCCTGCATGGTGCTACCATTTTCTCTAAAATAGATCTAGTGCGAGCATATCATCAGGTACCCGTAGCACCGGAAAATATCCCCAAGACCGCAATAACAACGCCGTTTGGAATGTTCGAGTTCCTACGCATGCCTTTCGGCTTACGCAACGCCGGCCAAACTTTTCAACGGTTTATGGATGGCGTTGTCCGTGGCCTCGACTTTTGCAAGGTATGCCTTGATGATCTTCTGATTGCTAGCAGCACTCCTGAAGAGCACGAGCGGCATCTGCGCTACGTACTTCAGCGACTGACAGAGAACGGCATCGTTATCAATACGGCAAAGTGCGCGTTTGGGGTACCGACACTATCATTTTTGGGCCACAGCATTTCAAGTGCCGGAGTACAGCCCCAGAAGGACAAGGTGGAAGCAGTACGGCAGTTTCCACAGCCGAAAAACATCCGCCAGCTTCGAGAGTTCCTGGGACTCGTGAATTTCTACCGTAGGTTTATCTCGAAATGCGCCAACATCCTTCACCCTCTCCACAGCCTACTTGCGGCATCTGGATCTAAGGCAACTGCCATTCAGTGGAACGACCAATCCACACAAGCATTCCGGATGATAAAGCTCTCGCAAATGCTACCATGCTCACGTACCCGCAGCTGGGTGTTCCTCAGTGCGTCATGGTGGACGCCTCCGATGCAGCGATTGGAGCCGTGTTGCAGCAGAGGGTGAGCGGAGTGTGGCGACCAATTTCCTTCTTCTCCAAAAAACTGAGCCCGTCCGAACGAAGGTACAGCACCTTCGGTAGGGAACTCCTGGCCATATACACGGCTATCCGGCATTTTTGACATTATGTGGAAGGACGAGAATTTTTTGTGCTCACGGATCACAAGCCACTCACCTACGCATTGCGCGCGAACTCCGATTCTGGTGCGCACGTGGCACGGGAGCTCCGCCAAATGTCATACATCGCAGAATTCACGACAGATATACGCCATGTTAGTGGCACGGATAATGCTGCTGCCGACGCTCTTTCGCGCGGTCCAGTCAATGCCATCAGCCTGCCGAGCGGCGTGGACTTCACCGCACTTACGACGGCTCAACGCAGTGATGGAGAATTGAAGCGTCTACTGACGTCTTCAACCAGCGCCTTGAAGCTGCAATGGTTGGCAGAACCCACAGGATCCGTATGCTGCGACATGTCTACAGGCAAGGCCCGACCGTTCGTCCCCTCGAACCTCCGTCGCAGCATTTTTGACTTGCTGCACAGCCTGGCGCATCCCGGGATTCGAGCCACGCAACAGCTATGCACAGCGAGGTTCGTATGGCCAGGAATAAACCGGGATGTCCGATACTGGACACGAGAGTGCATCGCATGCCAGCGCTCTAAAGTTCAGCGACATACTGTGACCCCCTGGGATCCTTCCCTCTGCCGGACTGTCGATTTGCCCATGTGCATGTTGACATTGTGGGACCACTGCCGCTGTACCAGGGGCAGAGCTCTTTGCTAACCTGCATCGATCGCTTCACGCGATGGCCGGAGGCCGTGCCCATTCCAGACATGACTGCAGATACCGTCGCCCGCGCATTTATCTTCCACTGGGTGGCCCGCTTCGGAGTGCCGGCAACCGTGACTACGGATCGCGGAACACAGTTTGAGTCCACCCTGTTCGCAAGCTTCACCCGGCTCTTGGGTACTCACCGCATCAGAACAACTGCCTACCATCCGATTAGCAACGGTATAGTGGAAAGGTTCCATCGCCAGCTGAAGACGAGCCTGACGGCTACTGCGAGTCACAGTTGGGTAGAGGCACTGCCGTTTGTTCTGTTGGGCGTTAGGACGGCTCTGAAAGCAGATATTGGAGGCGGCTCCGCTGAACTGGTGTACGGAACAACGGTTCGCCTCCCAGGGGAGTTTTTCACTACCAGTAAGGACGAAAATGTGTACGCGAACGCGGACTACGCCGTGCGACTGCGAGACATCATGAGCAAGCTACGCGCTGTTCCTCCGCGTCCGCCCGCAGCCCGGCCAGTCTACGTGGACCGGGAACTCTCCTCCTGCTCTCACGTGTTTGTGAGGCACGACGCCGTACAGCCTCCACTCCGGCCCCCGTACGACGGGCCTTTCAAGGTGCTGCGACGGGAAGACAAGCACATTACAATCGACAAAGGTGGTCGTCACGACGTGGTTTCTCTAGACCGCGTAAAATCAGCACACGTGGACTCCGACAGCGAAGCACCTGCACCACCTCGAGCTCCATCTTCGCAGGCACCCCCGGCAGACCACGTAGCGCAGCCCCAACAAGTCCTCAAACGGTTTACGCGGAGTGGACGGTGTACGAGACCCCCGGTGCGCATGAACTTATGAACCGCAGTGGGTCGTCCGAGTGCGGCCGTTGTGCGCGCACTCACTAGGGGGGGAGTACTGTGGCGACGCAAAGCGGTGCTTCTGTGTGCGGTGCAGAGAGCGCATGCGCCCGCACGAGAAAGTTATCTTCGAGAGGAAGGGTGATAATAAAAGTCAGTTGTTGTTTGGGACGCGAGTTGTTCACTTGCGCAGCTCTGCCAAGCGACGCGTCTCAACAGTCACAATGTACAAGTTGAAGCAGTCGGGGCGCCAGGCGTACAAGTCAGTGTGTTCCGCCTCCCGCCGTACGTACGTGTCAGATAACGCAGTTATTTCAGCTCTTCAGCCATAAGAAAAAGTGAAGGGTATCACATTTGTTACCTTGCAAAGGCATCAATCAACATACACTGGCAACCGTATCGTCCGAATCGAGATGGCCAAGCCCGCCCCTAAATTCCTATCAATTCAAGGTCATCATGTGATGCTCGAGTATCGTGGTATGCGCAGAGTGTGCGCACGCTGCAGCAGAGAAGGTCATGTTGCGGCTACTTGCACAACACCCTTTTGTCAACGATGTGGCACCTTCGGTCATACATCGGAGGATTGTGTATCCAAGTGTAAACGCTGTGATGGGGGACCACGCGACAAAATAACAGACTTCTTCTATTTACACGTCCCGAATGGCTCCGGACGGCCCCGGACGCCGGTGCCGCATTTGTTTTTCTCGGGGACCAACTGAAAGCTCCGCCCACTGGTCCGGGATCACTCGGACGCATGTTCGTTTTTCGCACTGACCTCCACTAGGGAGGTCAGTGGTTTTTCGCGTGCCTGGCGGCCTGCGGGCGGCCCGCGGGACCGCCCGAACAATTTCTTTTGGGCCACTGGCAGACGACAGCGTGGTGCGCATGCTGTGTGGCCATCTTAATTTAGACACGGGAAATTTTTGATGTGCTCTTGTTCTCTTTTTGCTTTTTTGTCCGCTTCTCACATGTTTCTGGATTTCACATTGTTTGCGCACCCAGTTCTTGTCATAAGTGTTCTGAGCCACGTCGAGCATGTGCGTATTCCCGAAGGTCGGGCAAACACGCGTTATACTCGCTAAGAGAAACAGCGGTAGAACGACCACGCCGGTCTACGATGCACACGCGCTCGGTCGTTCACTTACAGTAAGTTGCATCACAACAGAAATAGGTATAATTCACTACCTAACTGCTGTTTAGGTTGTAATTGGGTCAACGTTGTGGCCTGTGTTACAGCTATGGAGGGAGCAGACGGCATGGCCCGGCATAGCAGACGCCACAGCGGATGCGGACAGCGCAGTCAGCATCAAGCGCGCAGATGGCCCGAGGCCGCTCGGGCTGGCTCGGGACTTTTAGATCACATGCTTGTGACGTAGCCGCCTGTGAGCCGAGGCGTCCGCGGGCCGTCCGCGAGTGATCCGGGACTTGGTAAATGAATGAAGCTCATTGCTTCCGTCCCAAGGCATACGCAGACGCAGCGCAGAGCACCTCACAGTCACTGAAAGAATTCCCAGAACTTGGAGAGAGTGCTTTGAAGAGAACAACCCAAATTGGAACCTCCAGGCACATGGAAGTTTTGCAACGCAAAACCAAGCCACGGCCACAGAAGATTCCAGATTATTCTGATGAAGACAGTGCAACCGACACAGAATTTTATGACGCCAAGACAGAAGACGACATTGACGTTTATGCCGCGTCGCCATGCACAACGAGTGAGAACGACGTTTCTGCGCTGACTGGGGACACCACAGCGTTGTCACCTCCCACAACGTCGTCAGAGGAGCCCAGCCACGCTGTGGAGACACTGAGTGCGTCTGCTACGTTTTCATCAGAGGAACTCAAGGCCACAGAAAATGAACAATCCTCGAACGCATCACCACTGGAGGAAGCGTCTCAAGCATCTCGGAGTGCTGGCCAACCGGTAAAATCGCTCTGACCTTCAGAGGCAACAAGTGCATGTGACGAGCTCCATGAACGGCCACCTGTGGGCCTGGAAGGTAGTAGCGTGAAGACGATGCCCACGAAAGAAGTAAAGACCACATCTTCAAGGAAACCTAAAACGCCTCGCACACACGCTGTACAGGCCCAAGAAGCAGCGTCCGACAAGACATGCAGACATCGTAGGAGCCGGTCACCATCACGAAATTAAGGAGTGACAGATTTTCGCAAGCCTCACGATCGGTATCTTTGTCTCCTGAAAATACGTTTAACAAAGTTGTCTAAAGCCACAAACTCTCAGCGTCGCACGAAGCCTGGTAGTTCAAGCAGTGGAGGTGATGTCACCACCTCCGAAACATCCAAAAAGCCCCGAGTGGATTCGCCAAACCGAGATCCATCCCCTGATGCGAGTGAGGACTCAAGGTTTTTTTTTTAGTTTGTGCTGCCCACATCCATTCTTTCCGCTTCCTGTTGCCTGTACCATTGCAATGCTTGCTTCCAAGCCGTACAACCACTATGTATTCGTTGTCTTTGATGCATGCAAAGTGTTTAGTATTCCATATTTTATTGTCATTCACGATGGAACCTTCATGGGCCGATTTGTGGGCTCTATGCTGTGGCGGCTATGCCCTGTTATAGTAATTGCATCATGTGAGTTACGTTGCATGCTGCGTGTACTATTTCGGTTATTATTGGTGTTGCTTACTCGGTCTGTTCTATCTGTGCGCGTGAGTAAATCTCTGCGTCAGTCCTTCGGGTATCATTACGTTGACTTCATCCACTGCCGCTTGACACAGGAGAGGCCGTGCCGTCCCCTTACGCATCGCTGTAAAAAAAAAAGGGAAAAACGATTGTCTTGTTTCCCCTTAAATTTATTTTGAATGGATAGGCTATCTTTTATGACTTTCAAAGTTCGTGGTTTCAAAGATCTTGTAAAACAACAGGAGATAACGAACCTTGTGCGCCCGCTCGGGGTTGACGTGCTTTTTCTGCAAGAGACCAACTTTCGAACGCGGCACGATGTCATGACCTTCCATACTAGATTTTTGGTTGAAGCTTTCTTTTCCTTAACGCAGACGAAGTCGCGTGGTACCGGTGTCGTGTTTCTCAATCCAAGGTTCAGGCGGGGTGCACACTGCCTCTTCGATGCAGAAGGCCGTGTTATTGTGGTGGACATGTGGATAAACGACCAGAAAATTCGATTCACCAACTTTTACGCGCCCGTGGATAGGTCTTTTGCCAATGAATTTTTTAGAGGTGCCAGGTCATTCCTGCAAAATTCAGCACCGTGCATGTTGTTAGATGATTTCAACTGTGTTTTTGATTCAATTCGAGATGCCCGAGGCCCTAGTCAAGGACAAAGCACATACCATTCGAAAGAGTTGCAGAAAATATGTAGAGAGTTGAAGCTGGTCGATGCATGGACAACGCTTCACGGGAACACTTTTGGAGCCACGCGCGTTCAGGGTACCTCTCAGAGCAGGATTGACAGAGTCTATATTCCTAACGAGCTCGTTGCAAGTTTAGAGACATGCGATGGCATTTCTTTAGCGCCTGGGCAACTTAAGCTCAGCGACCACATGCCAGTGCTGTTCACCTTGAAGGACCAGCTGGGGAGGCATTGCTCCAAGTTGTGGCGAATGGATTCATCAATTTTAAATGATGAAGTTTCGGTATCTGAAATGCGCATGAATATCTATTCGTCTTTGGAAGACAGGCCGCAAATTACACAGACAGCATGGGATCTCTTGATGGCCAGATGGCGTGTGATTGCGCAGGAGGCCGGGAAAATGCGCCAAGCACGTCTAACATCAAAAATGAATGAAACATCGAGGCGTATTCAAATCGTTGAGCGCGCAGGTAATCTAACCGGCGCAATTCAAGAGTACATTGGGGCCAAAAAGGCAAAATACGACCTTTTGTTTAGGGCAAGGTCCAGGGCTTTTAAACGCGCAGAGGTAATGCACCTGCCTACGGATGAACTAGGTAACTTGGCATACGCACAGCGAGTGGGGGGGGGGGCGGGGTAAGAAAAAAAGTAAGGGGGTAAGAAGAAAAAAGTAGGGGGGGGGTAAGAAAACACCAGCCCAGTTTTATCCGTGCAGCACAGACAGAGTGTGGGAGCATCGTCACAGATATCAAATCAATCGAGGAGGTCTTTAGGGCGCATTTTGAAAGGCTCTGCTCTGCATATCATCGCTCCAAAGACAGCAACCTGCATCAAAGAATCGCACAATTTTGCGAAGGCTTGCCCGCGCTGTGTCCTGAGGCATCTGGTATGCTCTGCGCTGAGGTGACTGAGATAAAGTTTGGCAAGCCTTGAGGAAAATAAACACTACCACAGCTCCAGGTCGAGACGGAACACTGACGGGGTTTTATGTAACTTTCTTCGACGTCCTAGGCGACGCACTTACTGACATGGTTAACGGGTTCATTGTTGATGGGCAAAGGCCGAGGTCTTCCAGTGAGGGCCGTGTAGTCTTGCTGCCAAATGAGGGCATGGATCCTGCCGATCAACGGTCATGGAGGCCGATTACCCTCCTTAACACGGACTACAAACTCGTAGCTACGATCCTTCACTTGAGGCTAAAACCTTTTCTGCCCGATATAGTGTCACCCACGCAAACGTGTGCAGTGCCGGGTAAGTCAATTTTTCAAACACTTACTCTGATAAGAGATTTGTTCTACTATGCTAACGCCAAGAACGTTACCGGTGTTTTCGTGTGATTGCATCAAGTTAAGGCCTTTGACAGGATCGAACATGAATACCTATACTGCGTACTTAGAATGTTTGGTTTGCCTGAGCAGTAAGTTCGCTGTGTAAAGCTTCTATACACCAACATGACCAGCCGACTTCTCATCATCGGCGTGGAGACAGCAAGCTTTCCAGTAACAAGAGGTGTTCGCCAGGGATGCCTAATCGCACCGGTGCTCTTTGTTCTTTCCATAGATCCTCTCCTCAGGAAAGTGGCAAAGTGCCCAAATATTCGGGGCTTTCCAATGACAGGACTGTAGTCAGTTAGAATCACCGCTTATGCGGATGACATCTCTGTGTTCGTGCGAAACCAAGCCAGTTACCGCGCTTTCTTGGAGCTGTTCGAAGAGTATGTCAGTTTATCGGGTGCTTTCCTGAATGCGGAGAAAAGCAAAGCCCTTCGTTTCGGTAGCTTCCACGGCTCTTTGCTGGGTGGTATTCAATACGTGGATGCCGTAAAAGTCCTCAAAGTATACTTTCAAGAGGAGGAGGTGACCAAAAGAAATTGGGAGGACGCCGTACATAGAGCCACGCAGATCTTCGCGTATGCCAACGAGTTCAATTTGTCACTTGACGCCAAAATGACGGTGGTGAAAACCAAAGCATGCGCATATGCTTTTTATATCGGGCACATTGCACTCATACTCAAACTTTTTGCGAGCCGCCTTGCGTCATTGGTTGGAGCATTCCTATGGGACGGGAAGACACCAAAAGTTCAATAAAAGTTCCTGAAGCTCCCAAAAAGTTGTAAAGGACTAAGTCTGCCAGATGTTGCGACGTTCACAAAGGCACTTGCAGCTAAAACAGTTGCCAAATTGTTTCAGGACAATGACTATCCTGGCCGTAGCTTATTGCTATATTAAACCGGAACTCTTGGAGCTGCATTCACGTCGGAAATGTACTGGGGACCTCAAGCAGAACACCCAAATGCCTTTTATAAGGCAGCAGGGGGCCTCAAGCGTTCGATTGACGGCGATGCCACCGAAGAATGCTTTTCAAAGCTCGCACCCGCACGCATTAGCGAAATGTAAATCAGTCACTCGATTACTGACGAGGGAAAACAGATGGAGGCCCAGCAAGTGGAAGAAATGGCGGAACAACCACGTACCAGAAATGGTTAGAGAATTCGATTGGCTGCGGCGATGGGACGCGTTTCCCACTCGTCAGAGACTGTCAAAGTGGGGCGTCGTTCCCAATAACCACTGCCCCAACTGCGGGAAAAGAGAAACGACCCGCCAAACGACGTTTGAATGCGTAGCAGCCAAAGGCGCGTGGCACGTCGTGCGTTGTCAATTTGGAGTGTTGATTCCTTCGGGCTGACAGCGCAGAAGGGGCTTATTTGAACAACTCGTACTGTACGTCACAATGTTCGTCTTGTGGCGTCGCCACTGTATGGCCGAAGCACGGCGACGACCCCAACGAGCTGCATACCCAGCGTTTCAGAAGATTAGAATGATCATGGTTCGGTACCTTACCGAACAGATTGAAACTCAGGGGCAATAAGCATGTATCAGAAGGTGGCATACACGTTTTTTTGTTTTTTTTTAGTTCGGAATGGGAATGTTGAACTTCCTTTACGGTCGTTTTAACTCGAAAGAAAAAAAAAATTGCTTCACGATCGTCGCACGTAATATGTGAATCTGTTCCAATTATCTGCTTTTTTGCGTTTCTTTTCTCTTTGTTTTCTTGAGTGATTCGTGATCTCTGAGAATATTGGAAGTGCTGTGTGTTAGATCCTGTCTATGTTATCTTGTTTGTACACGCTGCTGAAGTGATTTTGTTACACCAGACAGTTGTACTCACCTCAAATGTTGTTACCAGTTTGCAATAAACTTCCCTGTTTCGCCCCTAAAAGATTTGGCAGATTCCGCGTACAGTGGGAATCGATGATATGTGAAGAACGAATAAGAAAGGCTGTCACTTTAAAATCAGCCCAAAAATACGAGGTGGAGGTAAATGATGCCGTACATTACTTCCGCGTCATGATTATCATATTTGGATGTGTCGTTTGCCTACGTCATCTATTTACATAGCGTGATACCAAACTTAGTATATGTGGAGCTAGTGAAATGGCCATGAGCAGGCCATGAGCGTGATATGTTGTCATGTTCTTGCATGACACGCGTGTCAGGATTATCATGTTTGCACCAATCATATATTTCGTCATCCATTGACATCATGCACGTAATACCAAATTTGGTATATGTGGAGATAGCAAAACGGCAGCGAGCACATCATTAAGGGCCCAATATATTCCAATGTAGCGTTGAAGCGCGCGCACGCTGGGCACAACGACGCTGCGTTAGCAAAACATGGGCACTCTATAGCCTGACGCCAGGCGCGACCAGTGCGGCCAGCATCCGCCGGCAACCAGTGCGAAATGCGACATGCTGCATTCCGCGCCGAAGCGTTACCCAGACAGCACTGCGTCTCCCTCTTTTCGTGACGCACTGAAACGCGCATGCGTCAAAGCAACGCAGCGCGGCGCGCGCCTGCGAGTATATGGCAGGACCGGCGCCTTGCGTGGCACAGCCGGCGTGACGCCACGAAATGAACGCCGGTGAGCACGTGCACAGCGCGACGTCAAAATCTATTGGCGCCTTTACTGTGGTATGTAGTCATGTTCTCACATTACACGCATTTCACGATTATCATGTTTGCACCAGTCACATACCTTCGTCACCCATTGATGTCACGTAATACCAAATTTGGCATATGTCAAGCTAGGGAAACGACCACCAGCGCATCATGAGTGTGGCATGTAGCCTTGTTATTACATGACACGCATGTCGTGATTATCATGTTTGGATGTGTTCTTTACCTATGTTGTCCGTTCGTGTTGCGTAATACCGAGTTTGGTACACGTGAAACCAGCGAAATCCCCCGCGAGCGTATCATGAGCATAGCATGTAGACGTGGTGTTACATGACACGCATCTCATGTTTATCATGTTTGCACCACTATCATATCTTCGTGTTCCATTCACGTCCCGTAATACTAAATTTGGTATGAGTGAAGCTAGCGAAACTGCCGCCAGCGCATGATGAGCGTGGCATGTAGCCATGTTGTTACATGACACGCATCTCATGCTTATCATGTTTGCACCAGTCACATACCTTCGTCACCCATTCACGTACCGTAATACTAAATTTGGTATATGTGACGCTAGCGAAACTGCCGCAAGCGCATAATGAGCGTTGAATGTAGTAATGTTGTTACATGACACGCATGTCATGATTTTCATCTTAGGATCTGTCACTTGTGTTCGCCATGCAATTATGTCATACCATACCAGTTTTGCAACATGCCATGTGAACGAAACCACCACAAGAGCTCCAGGACCATGAAATGTAAATCATGACATTCATGACATACATATCATGCTTTTCATGTTATGACTAATCAAATGTGTTCTACATACTGTCATGTAATGCCATACCAAGTTTGGTATCGATACCATTATCGAAACGGCCGGGAGAGCTAACAGTCATAGGCGGCTAGATAGATAGATAGATAGATAGATAGATAGATAGATAGATAGATAGATAGATAGATAGATAGATAGATAGATAGATAGATAGATAGATAGATAGATATGCTCAAAGATGGTGAAGTTCGCTATTAAATGCTTCGCATTTAAAAATGCAGCATAGACGTGTGTCTGCTTACGTGATGGGAAAATGGACAAGCGGGATCGCGCTTGCTTGCATTTGTCACCGATCTAAAAAAAAAAAAAAAAAGCTCCCAAGCATTTTTCCAAGGGTGAACATGGTTAAGTGCGAATGCATGGGGTGATGCTTAGAGGGGGAGTAAGCGCGTCCCCCCGCCAGATCGGCTTCGGGGGGCTCGGCTCGTGTCATCCGCTTTCGTTCGGCGTCTCGCCGCAGGCCTTCATCACCGCAGGCGATGGGCTGTTTACTTCGCACATCGGCCTCCCGTGCGCAAAGTTCGGGATCCGCGGCCCGCTTCGCCCGCTTGCGCTCGGCATCACGGACCCTTCGCCGCGCTGCCTTGTCTTCAACTGGCGCGACATCTTCAACGACGCGTGCAATGCTCGTATTCGATTGCATTGTACTCGTTGTTGGAGGTATCGCAGTTGAGGTTGGTGCCTGCGATAGATCCATACCTATGACGACTTGCCAATCTCGAGCAAGTCGTCATAGCAGCAAGTCCTCACAGCAAGTCATCCAGCAAACCGCGAGCGAGAAGTGAGAACGAGCGGCAGCCGGCGGACGTCTATATACGGACTGACGCTCAGGCGCAGCGAACGCGCACACAAGGACGGCGGAGCGAAACATGGTTGGAGAGGACGGGAGCGGTGGAAAGGTGGTGGTGGTAGTGGTTAGAAGATGAGAAAAGGCACCTAATTTCTGCAACCCGGTCGGGAGCACGGTGCAGCGCCTGCGGTGGAAAGACACGCGTGAACGTGCAGTACTGGCGAGAGGAAGCTCTCAGGCATAAAAAGAGGAGCGTGCCGAGAGTGAGTGCAAGCCTAACGGGGGAGAGGCATGCGAGCTGCATGGCGCCGTGACATCACTGCGCGGGAGAGAGGTGCGAGGAGGCGGCGCAGCGTGCGCAGCCTCGGCTAGGGAGCCTACATACGACGAAGGCGCGGCGCGGCGTATGTAGGCTCCCTAGACGGCGTGGAGCAACATCACCTAGAGGAAATTCAGTCTCGGTGGCGTTGCGTGGAGGCGCCAGCTGCTCAGCGCACCATGACGTAATGGCGCGGAGAGCGATGCAGGAGCCGGCGCGGGCGCCCGCAGCCACGGAGCGGAGGGCGGAGCGCGCGCAATCACTTGCTGTGTGACGTCGCTGCGCTGTTGCTACATACGCTCCTCTCCGCTCCTCGCGCCGTTACTAGGGGAGAAGAGGAGGCGCACCGTGGACGGTGGATTCAGGGTCGCTTATAAAAGTGCATTCGCACTTAATAGAGGTTGACCCATGGTAAACCTGTGGAGGTGGCGTGGCGTGCGCAGCCACGGCGTGGAGGCGCCAGCTGCTCACCGCACCATGACGTCATGGCGCGGAGAGCGATGCGGGAGCCGGCGCGGGCGTGCGCAGCCACGGAGCGGAAGGCGGAGCGCGTGCAATCACGTGGTGTGTGACGTCGCTGCGCCGTTGCTACAGACGCTCCTCTCCGCTCCTCGCGCCGTTACTTGGGGACAGGAGGAGGCGCACCGTGGACGGTGGATTCAGGGTCGCTTATAAAGTGCATTCGCACTTAAAAGAGGTTGACCCAAGGTAAACCTGTGACGTTGGGCCAAGCGCATTTGCCAACCTACTGCCAACCTGAACGAATGGCGTGTGCTGATGGTAAGTCTACAACATCGGGTCAAGTATGGTGGCCGACCTACTGCCAACCTGGCCGAGGGGTGTTGAAAAATGGTAAACCTGCGACGTCGGGCCAAGCACACTGGTGGACCTACTGCCGGACTAGTCAATGACCACTCACGGGCCGACCACTTTTTTTGTTTGTTTGCCGACTGTTTTGGTTTGCTGAACGGTTGCCGACCCTTAACCGCGACCGTCGTCCACCTACTATGTCCCCTTGGGAACGCCTTCCTTTAGTAATAGTCGAACGAATCTTGTGGTTGACTCAACTCCTTCGAAGTATTCGTCTCACAACTTGTCGCTGATGACTTCTTTAACTTTATCGTACTCCCGGAAAGCACGCCGTACAGTCTCTGCGTTGACGTCAAAGGCTACCAAAGGCAACTTGAGATGATCCTCTTGCCTCTCTGGGTCGACGTCGAGGCAGGACCGGTGTTTCACGGAGAGTAGGCCAGCGTTTTCCAGAAGTGTCTTCTTGGTCTCATCTGCCTTCATTTTAAGAAGCCACACTTCCGACATCTGATACGCTCCTATGCCGCTCACCTCTTGAATGATGGATGCCTAGTTCCTTGAGCTGCTTTCGGAAGCCAATGCTGTACGGACACCCTCCAATGTCGCAGTGCTGAACCAACGCGCGTCTGAGTCCTACTCCGGAAGGCAATGGTGCCAGAATTAAACGGTAGTCCTAAAGAAGTGATGTGCACGAGAAACCGGGGCCAGCGTCGGCCGCTTTCACAGCTCTTGACGAGCCTGCCATCCTTCGTCCACACGCGTCGGTGACCAGAACGAAAATGAGCCACCGAAGGGTACCTCCTCCGACACTTAAACGGCAAGCTATTTATATCTACCATTTACTGCTATTGGCGGGCATCTCTAGGAAGGGGGGGGGGGGGCTATTGTGTTTTTAGCATTATTAGCAAGATGGCGCAGTGATCGTCGCGCGGCTAAAGCCCAACATCTAGGGGCTCTACGCGCGGCTGCTCTCATCTCCACGAGCACTTTTTGTCCGCGTAGAGAATAAGGGGGTGTACGCTCGTTCACGTGCCTCCATTGTGCAGTGGGGGGGGGGGGGGATCGCACGTCTTGGCTATTCTCAGGGTTTCGCCGGAACGATTCTGTTCTAGTTACTGGGCGCCTAAAGGTCATTGCAATCGTTGCACAGCTTACATTTGCAAAAAAGGGCGCGCTTTTCAGACACAGCGAAGTAACTGAGACGCTTATTCGCGTTCATCTGTGCCTTTGAGTACGTTTCGTGCGTCATTTGTGCGTGAGAAACGCGGGGCACGTTTCGATCTGCTTGCTGTTCTGCGCGTGACCTTCCGATTTGTTGCTATCGTGCTCATTGCTTCGCCTTTGCGGCAAAGCGGCGACTTTTTATTGAATGCGAAGCATTTCTTAGCAAACTTCGGCGAATTTGAGAGTATCTATCTATCTATCTATCTATCTATCTATCTATCTATCTATCTATCTATCTATCTATCTATCTATCTATCTATCTATCTATCTATCTATCTATCTATCTATCTATCTATCTATCTATCTATCTATCTATCTATCTATCTATCTATCTATCTATCTATCTATCTATCTATCTATCTATCTATCTATCTATCTATCTATCTATCTAGCCGTCCACGACTTTTAGCTCTCTTGGCCGTTTCGATAATGGTATCGATACTAAACTTGCTATGCATAACATGACTGTATGAAAAACATATTTAACTACTCATAACATGAAATTCATGACATGGATGTCATCAATGTCATGATTTACATTGCATAGTCCTGCAGCTCTTGCAGTGTTTCCGTTTACATGACCTGTTGGGAAACTGGTATGGTATGACATAATTTCATGGCGAACACAAGCGACAGACCCTAACATGAAAATCATGAGATGTGTGTCATGTAACAACATCACTACATGCCACGCTCATGATGCACTCACGGTCGTTTCGCTAGCTTCACATATATCAAATTTGGTATTGCGGTAAGTGAATGGATGACGAAGGTATGTGACTGGTGCAAATATGAAAATCATGAGATGCGTGTCATGTAACAAAATTTCTACAGGCCACGCCCATGATGCGCTGGCGGCCGTTTCTCTAGCTTCACATATAGCAAATTTGGTATTACGGGATGTGGATGGACGACGAAGGTATGATACTGGTGCAAACATGATAAACATGAGATGCGTGTCATGTAACAACATGACTGTATGCAACGCTCATGATGTGCTCACGGCCGGTTCGATAGATTCCCATGTACCAAATTCGGTATTACGTGACGCGAACGGACGACATAGATGAATGACACATACAGACATGATAATCAGGACCTGCGTGTCATGTGACAACATGACTACATGCCACACTCATAATGCGCTCAAGGACGTTTCGCTGGCTTCACATATGCCAAATTTGGTATTACGTGACGTCAATGGATGATGAAAGTACGTGACTGGTGCAAACATGATAATCATGAGATGCGTGTTATGGGAGAACATGACCACATGCCACAGTTAATGCGCCAATACATTTCGACGTGACGCGGTATGTATGCTCACCGGCGTTCATTTCGGGTCACGCCGGCGTTGCCACGCCAGGACCGGTCCTCCCATATACTCGCCGGCGCACGCTGCGTTGCTTTGACGCATGCGCGTTTCAGCGCGTCCGGCGTCCCTCCGTCACGAAAAGGAGACGCAGTATTGTCTGGGTAACGCTTCGGCCCGAAAACAGCATGTCGCAATTCGCACTGGTTGCCGTCGGGCCGCGCCGACGGACGCTGGGCGCCTGGCGTTAGACTATAGAGTGCTCGAGTTTTGCTAACGTAGCGTTGCTGTGCCCAGTGTGCGCGCGCGTCGACGCTACAATGTGGTATATTGGAGCCTTTATGATGCGCTCGCGGCCGTTTCGCTTGCTCCACATATACCAAATTTGGTGTTACGTGACGTCAATATATGGCAAAAGTGTATGAGTGGTGCAAACATGATAATCCTGAGATCCATGTCATGTAAGACCATGACAACATATCACGCTCATAGCGTGCTCGCGGCCGTTTCGCTAGCTTCACATACACTAAATTTGGTATCACGTGACTTGAATAGATGACGAAGGTAAACGACACATCCAAACATGATAATCATCACACGAAGTCATGTACGCATCATTTATCTCGTAACGTTGGGCTGATTTTATAGTGGCATATCAATCTTTCTCATTTGTTCTTCGCACATCATCGATTCTCACTGTACGTGGGATCTGCCAATTTTTTTCTTATCTTGTCACCGACTATAGTCTATTTGCCCTCCATGTCCCTTAACCCCAGTGGTTTAAAAAATTGACTCTGTGCCGTCACCCTGAACTATAGGGTGAAGCCCTTCACCGAACATTATCAAGTGTTCAGCAGTCGCCCCCTCTTCTCCACACGCTTTGCATACCGTGTCTACGCCTTCGTATTTGACCCTATAAATCTTGGTTCGCAATACTCTTGTCCCGGCCTCAAACAGTGGAGAAGTACCCCGAAAATTATCATAGATCCTTTTCTTGGTAATTTCTTGCTTAAATGTTCGATAGGTCTGAGAGGCCGACTTCTTAATCATGCCAATTTTCACATGTCGGTCTCTGTTTCTTTCACCTTCTTAACAGATAGTTCTTTTTGGTTTGGCCTGTTTTCTAAGTTTTTACCCGTCAATTTTCTGATTCGCTTCCTCGTATCAACATATTCCTCATGTACAAATAGCTGAACACCTTCTCAGTCAAAATCAAAAGCTCCTCCCCTACTTCTCTCAACTGGTGCTCAAATTTTATCTTACTGCTAGCTTCCCTGCCCTCGAATGATGTCCATTCCATATCACGCTGTACTCCCTGATTTAGTGTATTCCCGTGAGCTCCTCAAGGAAGCCTACCTATTCCACGTTGCTTAATTTCTAATTTTGCTTGAACTTCTGATCTCCTGCACAAGACCGCATTGCCCAACGTTAGATTAGGAACCATGACCCCTTTTCATATTCCTCTCACAACATCATATTGCCCCACGGAGGACTCCGTGTATTGCCCAGTGCCCTATTTTTCAATAATAAACCCGTGTGGTGCCACCTGGCATCAGGAAACGCAACTGAACCTTTCTCCGGCCAAGTTTGGCGGCTAAAATTTGTTGGTGCAACGCTGAAACAACAACAAAAAGGCAGACTGTGATCTCGCCCGTTGCAGTGGACAAAACCACTGTGTAGTTTAGTTTATATACCCAGATCTGAGGCATCTCTTTTGAGTACAATTGTTTGTTCTATCGTCGCCGCTGGGAGCAGCAGCCTACGTCCGGTATTGGTATGATGTCAAACGCAGTTTGTGCGAGCGCGAGCAACATCCTCTTCGCCCTCTCTCGTTCTAGCGCGCCACAGGTTTCGAAGCATATGGTCGCTCCCGCGACGCTTTCGGGCTAGCCGTGCCACCTGTTCCGTCTCACCGGTCCCTCGTACAAACCTCACGCAACCGTTCGTATCGATCTTGGAACGCTGGCTTGCATCAAGCTGAGCGTTGTGCGGTCGAGAGCGGCGTCGTCGTACCACAGTGCTGAATGTCCAAGGTTTCGGCTTGCAGTGCGGCAGTGTGGACGGGCGAAATCCCGCGACAGCTGACATAGCCGCCGATGTCAAATAGGAGAGTGATTGCGAACACTTGCGGCGGCGGTGACTGTGAATATGTACTACTTCAAGACGCGACAATGTGGGCATTGGTTTTAATTACTATTAGTTCGACGTATCGTTTTACCATAACGTAATTCAAACCATAACGTAATAAGTGCGCGCGTCAGCGCAGTTGTACTTTGAGAAAATATCGCCAACGTGTGATACAATGCATGAACAAAAAAGTTTGTCGTTAAATACAACAGTTCACGCAAATTATGAGTCCGTTAAGTTCTAAGTCGAGATTAAACGTAACTCAAAAAGTTATTTTTGCAGCCGCAATATGTTCTCTCTGGCCTTGCATATTGCCGGCTTTTACAGCTGTTAGCCGGTCGTTAGCAGCTTGCGCTGTCGTGGCATTCGATCCGAACAAGCCGTATCGTCCAATAGTATATGCGAACCAGTCTCGCGCGCACACAGGCCTCCAGCATCACATTTAATAGTTTAATCCTAATCGCGGTTTGCCCACGTTCAAATGACATATTCCTGTCCATGCGTGTCACTCGTCAGTTTAGCAAGCGCTGACCTCTGAAAGCAAAGGATAATGAAACCATTCACTGTTTTTGTTTTAGACTGTATGGGCAGTAGTTTAGCCTTTTTCATGTATATTGGTAGTTTTCAATTTACTAAACCTTTTAGCTGCTGCAGGTGTTTGCATAGGGTCACAGCCATTAACTTGTTGAAGTTATCGTTCATGCTTGCCAAATGGGAGGCCGAGCTAGAAAATTATGCATATCGCACGCACTCTGTTTTGCACTAACAGATGGAAACTAGAAACTTCAGGGCTACTTTTGTTTGCAATATCTTTAGTTCGTGTCTTACTCTCGTTACACTTGCATTGCAGCCAACATTGCCTTTAGCAGCCGGATTCGTAGCAATACAACGCAATATTGTCTCAAAACAATTGCTCAAATCCGTCATTACAGTAGAAAAATTGATGCTGTGTTTCAATCTGTGAGCGCTTGAGGTGTTTCAAAAGGGAACATTTGCACTCAATGCAGGAAGATGGAAGCATATGATCATGGTGGAAATGTAAACCAGGACCTACGAGGGTTCACCCTCGGCTATGGGCTGGCCCAGGTTTTGGGGCTGAGCTGTGTCCTCATGGTGGTTGTGTGGACAAGCCACTACTTTGGTGGCTTCTCTGGCCCCAGCAATCCCAAGACTGAATTCAACTACCACCCAGTCTTCATGGTTCTAGGCATGGTTTTTCTTTACGGAAATGGTGAGCACTTGCAGGGCCAGCATGGGTACAATTGTCCTGAATAGTGTAGCCTACCTTCCCATATTTTTTACCAAATATAAATGAATCCAAATTTTTGTCATGACTATTGTCACATATAATGGGCTCTATTTCTTATACTGGCTTCGGGAATTTCATATTAGACAATAGCAAAGAGCTACAGCTTGTTTGTACACACGAAAACAACAGCTGCACCTCTTTTTGTCACCTTCAAAAAAGCCATGCAGGAAGTCAAGTAATGCACCATGACAACTTGCATGACCACGCAATTGTTTTTTTGTGTGTGAATTATTCAAGGTACTTGAACATAAATATTGTTACGGTATCTATTTGTGCGAAATAAAGACGAGAGTAGACGGACAAGTGACATTCAGTGCGTAAGCTCGAGGATCAATCTTTTGAAGGTGTTCGAAGAATCGGGTTGGGGCTGAAGTTTACTTGTGAGGTTTCCGGCAATGGTTGCATACACTTCTTAGATTTGAGCATATCTTTTGGTGGAAGCCACGTATGTTGGATGTACACCCCCCGTAGTGTCTAACCTATCATCGACTTCCATTAGGCTTTCCCTAAAATAGTAAAAAACGGTGTGTGATGTCCTGTCTGAGAGCGTCACACAAAATGTCGTGCACACATCGCATTCATGAGAGTTTAGCATGGAGAGGCTCCGGCAGTCTAGTTTCCCGGAGTGCCAATTAGGGATCTTAAGCGAAAGGATCTTAAAAAAGATGAAGTTGGAAGCGCGGGGTGTAAGTCAAGTGAAACGGAAGAAAGGTGCACCTTTTTTAAGCATTTCGTATGTTCACAGGGGTTCCCATAAGTCGAAAAAAGTGTGCTTTTTCCTGTTGCAGACAAGCTTTGGGGATCTGTGCGGCTGTGGTAAAATGTATCAGGACAGAGAAAGCGGGACTACAGGTGTGACATCAAGCATTGTGATAAATTGGTTGAGTGTGGTAAAATAGGTAGTAATATGATATACCGTTATCTTCTGGAAAATGCTATGTCGAGCAGACGGGTCGGTGTTTGAACAATAGATTATTAGTTCATATGAGGCTTGATTGAGAGGGGAACCTTGTTCTAATACTTTTTTGCATTGCAGGGAGTGCGGCTGTGCACCCTTGCTATCAGAAACTGAGGTGCTCTCAAGACTAAAGGGGTAGGTTCGCGAGAAATTGAGGAAGGGTGTTTCATTGACAAATCGGGCGAGACATGCGTAGTGAGGCCCTCTGTCGCATTGCGTGCCATGCACTCACACACGAGCACACTAAAAAAAAAAAAAAAAACAAATGCGTGGTCATGCAAGTTCTAACGGTGGGTAACTTCCTAAAACTGCAGTAGCTCAAATCTCTCGCTTATCGGTGAAGTCTGGACGTGGCCCTGCGACACTCTTGTGACAGCCTCATTTAGCACCGAAATGCGTGTAGGAATCATCGCTGAGATAAGCGCAACAATAATGATGCAAATTAGTGCTCGAAAAGTGAAGTTATGAGTTCTCAAAGTTCAAAACTGAGTACACAACAAGAAATGTTTCCCTTCACATTTCGCTCACCTATTGACGTCTTAGAGCACTTCCGACCGCGTGGGCGTCTCATAAAGACGCACTGGAAATGTCACCTCATGGTGGCCTTTACATAGTACCTCGCTACCACTCTTTTTGACGGCATCTTTAGCATGCTTACAATGAACCACATGCGTCAGGTAGCAGATGCTCTCACGGTCACAGTGTACATACTCTTTATGCGGGAACACTTATCAGCTTGCGTTCAAGACACAATCTACGGTAACGCTGGCATTTGTGGCATGTTGCATTTTTGGCTAGCTAAAAACGCGACATACGTTTTCACTTTTATTTGCTGGCGTACCATAGCCACCGCGTTCGCTGACTATAGAAATAAGTGTCGGGTTCATTGTTTTGAAAATACATGACTTAGCAACAAATTATTTCTTTCTAAGAAAGTATGAAACAGGTTTTACTGTTTTAGCATTCGCTCGCATGGCCTAGCTGCGACCATATATATATATATTGCGCGCTACTTGTTGTGTCAAGCCAATCAAAAACGAATGGTCTTCGTCTTCATATCACATGATGTGACGTCACTTCCCATAACAAAAATAGCTTATGTGTGCCGCCGTAGTATGAAATCAAGGTAGGTTGCCTTGTAAATTAAAATAATAACAGCTTTGATTTCGGCATTGCCGCTTGTGCAAAAATATCGGCGCATATCACAGTACTAGGAGAACTGATGAAAAAGACATACTCAAATTGTGTCACAGGGCCCCTTTAAACAAAGATGGTTGAAACTGATGCGAGAATGGGACTGCCTGTTGTCTGCTATAAACATTGCTGCTAGCACAGTTGCACTGCAGCCTGTCTGTGAAGGCATAAAGGTACTGTCCACAGTAGTGACGCGCCATCCGCTAACCCTTTTTGATTTGGTGCATCAAAGCACAGCGCCACACTTTTGCGCAGTTGACAATAGGGAGTCGTTACATAGGTAGCCAATGCTATTGTTAAAAAGGACTTGCTATTGACATAGTAATCTGTCTGTGCATTTGTAAAGCTCTTCCTTTAGCTGTGTAATGGCTTCTGTGCCCCAGAATTTGAGAAGTTGAGCTGACACATGCATCTCTGTCATTTCACCACATCTTGCACAGTGGAAGAACCTTGAAGCCTTGATACACCAGTGCTTGCTTCAAAATGAAACTTATAGGATTAATTTCTTTTCGAGCTTGCAGATGATGTAGGCAAATCACAGTTACGTTTGTTCATTCTCAAAATGCAGTGGTAACACTTCTGCAAAATTACAGCCATTGAACGAAAGAGGTTTACCCATTATAGTAGAAACCATGAAGTGGTGTTCTGCCCAAATAAAGTCGCGCTTTAGTGCAGTACATGGACAAGAAGTGATGACATTGTAAAAGCACCCGACCTGTCAAACTGTGTCCCATTGGCTGATGGCACTTTGTGCGACTGGGGATGAATTCTAGGCTTCAGGAACCGTGTGATTGCATGTTGCACATTCCAATTGCTACCAGAATTTGTGGCAGTTCAGAATAAAAGGTGCGGAGCTGCAGTGCGACACTAAACCCGAATCCAAGTTTTTGGGAAAGGAAGTGCGAGTTTAAATTTGATGAGAAGGCACTGATGCGAATACGTGCAATCTTATCCCGCAAGTTCTAGCAGACTGGTTGGTAGTAAAAAATAACCTGTGTCGCTCTGATGAGAGCAATGTATTTTGACCCAGGTATCCTGGTGTACCGTGCGCTGAGGAGTGAGCGCAAGTCGCGCCTCAAGCTGCTGCATGGGGCCCTGCACGCCCTGGCCTTCTTGTCTTCCGTAGTAGCCCTCAAGACTGTGTTTGACTCGCACAACTTTGCCAGTCCACCAATTCCCAACCTCTACTCGCTGCACAGCTGGATGGGGCTGCTCACTGTCATCCTGTTCTCTGCACAGGTCAGAAAAAGTCCCTGGTTATCTTTGAAAATGAACCGATTCTTTCAACATTAAAAAGATTCTAACTGAGGCTTATGCAATTACAAAATGTTTCAAGTTTGAGAGATTTTACAAAAGGTAAACAACTTTTTTTGGTGCCTCTATGATAATTATACTTTTAGCCGTGTTAATGAAAATAAAATAGTGAGATGTCTGAGCTAGTTGAATCGAGGAACAAAAAGAACAAGCATTATATATTTTTGTGTGTCTTGTAATCCATTTCTTTTGAAATGTCTAGTGTATGCTCTGTTGTATTGTAAATGCACAGAGAAAATGTACTTAGTTCCTTTTATATAGTGCTATTTTCAGTTATGGTGGCAGTCATTGAAAGGTCGCAGGATGTCAAATATGTGAAAGCATTTGCCCACTAACTCAATGATCAGTCACAGCATCTTTACATATGTAGTATTTTCTGGGTTCACGTGTAGTTATTGGTCCCTCTTAATGATTCACTACTAAGAGTGCAATGCAGGGGCAAATGAATATCTGTCATATTGAGTAATACGACCAATATGGAGCACTATTCAAAACGTGCACAAAGCCCACCAATTTCCAGTGCTTGCAGAGCTGCTAAAGGGCTCCCCATGTGGCCACACTAAACAGTGATGCGAGTTTCACCGGACGTTTCGTCTGCATGTGGAGCCATATGTTTTTGTCACCCCCGTTTTCGTCACCACTGTCATCAATGTCTAAGGAAGAAAACACACACGGAGGAATCGCTGCTATTCGGGAATCTTCTTAGGGGCGAAGCTCCTTAGACTGTGGATCAGTCTCTTCGTTGTAGTAGCCACCCCTTACTTCTCACGATGTTAAGGAAATGGCGCTGTGCTGTTGTAGTACAAGAAGTGATCATTAGATGGCGCGGAGGCCTGGCATAGTTCGATAGGATGGCGGACGGAAGCTTCGTCCCACTCATCATTATTTACTCCAAGGATATGGTGTGAATTTTTTTTTTTCGTTTTGATCCTATGCGAAGCAGCGATTCTGATATTGACGCTGGGTCGAGCAACACTGTGGAAGGCACCTGGAGGTGCTTGCTTGGGCTCAAGGAGCAAAGAAGACATTGGCTGACTGATAAGAACACAGAATGGGAAGGAACAGGGGCTCCTATCTTGTCCACAGAAATAACCAGTCTTGGGGCTAACAACAACAAATGATTTATTTAGTGCAAATGATTGATTGTCTTTAAGGCAAAACTCTGCTTAGCAGTTCATTTGCTGTATTCTTCTGGTTCACCAGAATCGCCTTTCACCACCCCCCACACCTGTTTTGTCAACGCTCTACCTGTCTCATCCCCATCCAGGCATCTGTGCTGACTTGTCGTAAGGCCAGCATTCAATGCATTGCCAAGACGTGCACTTTCACCTGGAAGCTTTGTAAACGACCATTAACTTTTTCCCACAAATGCATTCCTTCTTGCTGTTATGGAAGTGGCACTCGTGTAAGTTGCGCGGAACTGCTTCACGACATGCTGGCATGTACTGCTGCTCAGATTGTTGCTCTGAATGATCGCACACTGATGAGAATAGGGCATATCAGCTGAAGCAGCGCGGTGAAGATGCAGATATTTGTGAACCGACACAGACAACCAAAGCGAAGCTGTTGCCAGGTGTTGCTGCCTTTCAGCATCATGATGACAATGCTGAGATCATTGGTGTCATCGTTACTAGCATATTGTCACCTAGCACCGAGGGCAGGGCCTGCTCAATGCACCGTAGTTTTGCAGATGCTGCAGGATGTTGAATGTATAATGAGCCTATCGTATGCTGTTTGCCTTCCAAATAAAATAACTTCTATGTAACCGACATGATTCATAGTTTACTTAAGAAACCTACGATAACAAACTGTCAAGTGAAGGCCACAATTCAAGCTTGAAATGTTATGTCACTGTTCTTTTAGAACATACAGTCATCTCTGATTTCAATCAATCTTTTTAAGGATTATCTGCCTTTGTCGGTTATCTGCACAGCTCTATGTTTTCAGATAAATCTGAAAAAAGTCCACCAAACACTTCTCGGTAAAATTTTTGACAAGTCTGATTTATCCGACAAGCTCAGATTTTAATAGGGTATTTTCGAAGTTCAAAGGGCATTTTCAAAGCTCATGATCATTAATCGAAAAAAGTACATTTCTGTTAGTAGCATAAATCTTGTATTCTTGCTTATTTACAACAGGCTTTAAGATTGTAAGCTTAAATGTTCAACAAAGTAGGGGTTTTCGGTGCAAGTATTTGTGCTTATGTGTATATGTGTTTGCACGTTCAAAGCTACCAGACATAATACACTTAGTGTGTTCACATGTTTTCATGTTCCAATTACATTTCATCTAAGATTTTGAAGTAGTGAGTGTAATATAATAACAAGAGGTCCTTCATTCTTCATCCAGAGGATGATGAAGGCTGAGAGAAAAAAATCATGAAGGAGCTTAGCTAGCTCCTGTGCTTGATCTGGAGTACACTTTGGCACGTTTACAGTAGTGCACTTCAACAAATGAGGGACACTCGAGAGGACTTGGTTTAGAACTGCACTCTGAAAACTCTGATGCCATATGTTTCACTATCATAAGTTCATTATTAGCGGGGAAATTCAAGGCGGTAGTTTCATTTTTCCATTTCCTGCCAAAATCTCCACGTATGACATAAGAAATTTCAAGATGTGTTTTTGATATTTTTGCGGCATTGGCTTGATAAAATCTTCTGAAACTTTGTATGCTAAGTCTATGGCACCCACAGATTACTGTGTACTTCATATTTATCGATTGGAAGCCACGTAAGACCCAGTAGATGGCTTCAAAATTTCTCACGTCACGGTGTTTGGTGCAGGAATCTCAAGGTGGCTGCATTATTTATTGCATGTTTTCTTGCTTACTAAGCACCAGGTCGCAATAATAGGGGTGTTTTCGGTATTGTGAAATTGTGCTTACGTAATACATGAAAAGTTGTTTTGCTCTTTAGTGTCTTTTTAGTGCAATAAATGACCAGGAAGTGAGAAAAACAAAACAAACAATGCAGAAACAGGAATATCAACAATCGAACAGCTAGTTTTCATTGGAACTAAAATTAAAAAGACATTATAACTATTTAGGATGTGAAATTAAACATGAAATTTAGAAGAATATGAGATTCATAATAAATGCTCAATTCGCTTAAAAAATTAACTTTCAAAAGCATCCTCCAAATTTCAGAAGAAATAACGTCCGAAAGCAGGGAGCCGCAGTTATGGAATATATTCACTAAAGCAGCTTATTGCCTCATAAATTCGTTGTCGCAAAAAGATTTAGTACGAGGGGAGTTACAAAAATTTGCCGCATGTTGAAATTGCTTTCTCTTTTTTCTAATCCCAATGTTAGCACTGGAAGCAAAGTTGGGAGGCTGCATCACACGTGGCTCGTGACCTTGAGTACTTTTTGTCTTCAAATGTGCACCTTTTTAGTGCGATTGCACGCACATGCATGGACACATCGTGGCCTCCTGTGGCAGCCCGAGTAACTCCCGAGCGTGCCTCGCTCAAATCAGCCAATGGCATGACACTCTGGCCAATATCGCAATCACCTTTGAGTATATAACATGATCTAAAGAGAGAAGAGAAAGTGATTTTTAACAGTCTTCGAGAATTTATTGCAAATTGCAAGCCACACGCTGCGCTATAATACTTGGCTCACTTGTTCTGGGAGCCTCGACTACCGATCGGCAGCATTCTGTGAACATGCTGAAAAATGTTGCGGGGCCCTTTAAACTAAGAAGCATGCATACGTGACCCAGAAAGTACAGGGTAGCGTCAGTAAGAAATTCGGACATAACTAGCTCTAACTACAGTAGCTAACTGGACTCAGCCTTTTCCCATTGAACATCATTTCACGTGTTCCTGTTGTGGTGGCCACATTTAAATGAAAATGAAAACAAATGCTCACTTGTACTTGCCCTATGTAACCAAAAAAGTCTATGTACTAGTATAAACCGCAGCTGTAGTATAGAAGTGTAGGGTAGGGAAGTCTTCTATTTACAAACATGAATGAAATCAATTTGTTCTTGCAATACTACATATTATACGGGTCTTGTATTATGCCTAGTGCATGTAAAAGACTTTGCCTCATGAGAAACCCTCTTACTGGAGGTTTTGGATGTCTTGAAATGTCTTGAAAAATATCCTTGCTATAAAATGTCATGGCAGAAAAGCATCATATTTTGCAATAGTTGCTACATCATCATCATCAGGCTAAGTACGTCCACTGCAGGACAAAGGCCTCTCCAATGTTTCGCCAGTTAACCCGGTCCTGTGCTTGCTGCTGCCAATTTCTACACGCAAACTTTTTAATCTCATCTGCCCACCTAACCGTCTGTCTCCCCCTAACCCTATTGCCTTCTCTGGGAATCCAGTTAGTTACCCTTAATGACCAGCGGTTATCCTGTCTACGCGCTGCATGCCCGGCCCATTTCCTCTTCTTGATTTCGACTATGATATCCTAAAACCCCCGTTTGTTCCCTAGTCCACACTGCTCTTTATTGTCTCCTAAGGCTACACCTACCATTTTTCTTTCCGTTGCTCGTTGCATCGTCCTCAATTTAAGCTGAACCCTCTTTGTAAGTCTCCAGGTTTCTGCTCCGTAGCTAGGTACCAGCAGATACAGCTGTTATATACCTTCCTCTTGAGGGATAGTGGCAATCTACCTGTTATAATTTGAGAGTGCTTGCCAAATGTGCTCGAACCCATTCTTATTTTTCTAGTTACTTCAGTCTCGTGGTTCGGCTCTGCGGTTATTACCTGTCCTAAGTAGACATAGTCTTTTACAACTTCAAGTGCACTATTACGTATCTCGAAGCCAAGCTCTCTTCCGACATTGTTGTAAATTACTTTCGTTTTCTGCAGATTAATTTTAAGACCCACCTTTCTGGTCTCTTTGTCTAACTCCGCAGTCATGAGTTGCAATTCGTCTTCCGAGTTACTCAGCAATGCAATGTCATGGGCGAAGCGCAGTTTACTAAGGTACTCTCCATTAACTCTTATACCTAGCTGTTCCCATTCTAGGCTTCTGAAAACCTCCTGTAAGCACGCGGTAAATAGCATTGGGGAGGTTGTGTCCCCCTGCCTTACACCCTTCTTGATTGGTATTCTGTTGCTTTCTGTATGAAGGAATATAGTAGCAGTTGATCCCTTGTATATTTCTTCCATGATATTTATATATACTTCATCGACGCCCTGATTACGCAGTGTCTGAATGACAGCTGATATTTCTACTGAATCAAACGCCTTCTCGTAATCCACTAGGCTATGTATAGTGGTTGGTTATATTCTGAGCATTTATCTATTACCTGATTGATAATATGAATGTGGTCGATTGTTGAGTAGCCTGTTCGAAATCTTGCTTGTTCCTTTGGTTGATTGAATTGTAATGTTTTCTTCACTCTGTTAGTAACTACCTTTGTAAATAGCGCTACAGAGAGCAAGCTGATCGGCCTGTAATTGTTCAAGTCCTTCTCATTTCCTTTCTTATGTATTAAGATGATGTTAGCATTCTTCCAAGACTCTGGTACTCTTCCCATCAGGAGACACCTCGTAAACAGGGTGGCTAGTTTTTCTAACACAATCTGTCCTCCATCTTTCAGCAGATCTGATGTTACCTGAATGGTTGCTAGATTAACAAGCAACTTGCAGTAGTGCAAGAGAAAATCTAATACATATATTTAACTCTTAATATCCGACGGGCAGTCCAATTGTGCAAGTACACTTTTTTGGGGTTACAAAATTACAGGTGAAACAATGATGATCCTCAAAATCAGAAAAATTTAGCTTTATTTGTAGAGGAAAACAAGTGTGTGAGCACCATCTTCCTTTGTTAGGAACCTTGCTTGCTGTTCTACTCGTT
Source organism: Rhipicephalus microplus (assembly GCF_043290135.1). Classification (NCBI taxonomy): domain Eukaryota; kingdom Metazoa; phylum Arthropoda; class Arachnida; order Ixodida; family Ixodidae; genus Rhipicephalus; species Rhipicephalus microplus. The sequence goes on along the minus strand of NC_134700.1, from coordinate 300,290,486 downwards.
CATCATTATCACTGCTTATCATAGTCAACACCTACGTCATCAGTTGAACGTCATCCTCATAATCGCTTATAAGGCCTCCGCTTGCTAACAGCCTTGCTTCAACATTTTCATCACTATTGTTCATTACTACCACAAAACATCACTGAACTCCTGCAGTGACTTCGCTCCAGTTTCTCACCATGTGGTGTACGAAATGTTAAAAAACCTACCAATTGAAACAAACAAAAAAAAAAAACCTTACCTTGCTTGTACAATGCTATCTGGTTCTCTGGTGTTATTCCTACTTCCTGGAAAGAAGCTATTGTTACTCCCATTTTAAAACAGGGCAAGGACCCTCCTTCAGTTTCGAGTTATGGGCCAATTGCGCTTACAAGCTGCCTGTGCAAACTTTTCGAAAAAATGATTAACTGCTGACTTGTACATTTCCTTGAAACAAACAATTTGCTCGACCCATTTCAGTGCGGGTTTCGAGAGGGTAGATCCACCACCGACCACCTTGTCCGTATCGAGGCACAAATCAGAAACGCTTTCGTTCATAAGCAATACTTTCTTTCTGTGTTCCTCGATATCGAAAAGGCTTACGATACAACATGGCGCTTTGGAATAATAAGAGATCTGTCCCATCTTGGCGTGTGCGGAAGAATGTTTAACATAATCGAAAGTTACTTGTCAAATCGGACATTCCGAGTTCGAGTAGGCAGCATTCTTTCCCAAACAATTGTCCAAGAAACAGGCATGCCCGGCATGCAAGGTGGTGTACTTAGTTGCAGACTTTTTCTCATCAAAATGAATTCTTTGCGCTTGTCCATTCCTCACAATATGTTTTATTGTGCATATGTCGATGACGTCCAGCTTGGTTTTAGATTTTGCAATCTGGCCATCTGTGAGTGCCGGGTTCAGCTTGGTTTGAACAAAGTCTCCTATTGGGCTTAAGAAAACAGGTTCCGGTTGAATGCACAGAAAAGCACGTGTGTCTTGTTTTCTAGGAAGAGAGGCCTTAATTCTGAACCTGATATTCAGCTACATGGGCAACGCCTTTCTGTTAACACCGAACACAAATTCTTAGGTCTCATCCTGGACACCAAGCTAACCTTCATACCACACATTAAGTACTTGAAAAGCAAGTGCATAAAAGCCATGAAGGTTCTGAAAGTGTTGTCACGCACTACAAGGGGAAGTGACAAGAAGCGTCTAATGAATTTGTATGAAAGCCTCGTACGTACCCACCTAGACTATGGGGCAATAGCATACCAGTCTGCGACACCTACTGCCCTTAAAGTGCTTGACCCTGTTCACTATCTAGGCATCCGTCTCTCCACGGGTGCATTTCGCACTAGCATCGTGGAAAGCCTCTATGTGGAATCAAACGAATGGTCGCTCCACCTAGAGAGATGTTACATGTCTTTTAAATATTATCTTAATTTAAATGCAGACAAGAATCATCCATCACATTCCACAATTAATAACATGTCAAGCCTTGCTGTGTTTGAAAAACGGCCTTCTATGAGACAGCCCTACTCACTCAGTGTGAGGGGCCTGGCGAAAAAAACCGGTGTGCCACTAGAACACCGTTTGATGGCTCCCGCAGTGTACCTGCCACCGTGGCAATGGCAGGCAATAGATTGCGACGTGTCTTTCTTGGAGGTTACGAAGCATGCACTAATTGCACACATCCAGACATACTTCCTAGAACTACAGCAGAAATACACGTCCTGAGTTCTTCACGGATGCTTCTAAGTCCGACTCTTCTGTCTCGTACGCAGCCGTCGGCCCATCCTTTTCAGAAGCCGGCGTTCTGCACCCTGATTCAAGCATTTTCACCGGCGAAGCTTATGCGATACTCGGGGCCGTCAAACACATTAAACAAATAAAACTACAGAGGGCAATAACATATAGATTGCCTCAGCGTAGTAAAAGCTGTGAAAACTCTTAAAAAGCACAAGAACCCTGTCCTTGTCTCGCTCTTATGCACAGCCTACTCATCTAAGCAGCATGTTATAGTATGCTGGGTGCCAGGACAGCGCGAAATTCAAGGCAACGTTCTGGTGGACCAGCTAGCTGGATCCGCCAACAAAACCGCTTCCAATACAACGATACCAGTTCCTGCACTCGACTTGAAACCTTTTTTAAAACGAAAGCTCAGAGGCTCTTGGCAGGTCACATGGGACACATACACAGATAATAAATTGCATGTCATCAAGCCGCAACTTCGTCGTTGGCCACCAGTATCAAAGTCATGCCACACAGAAGTACAGTCGAACTCGAGTATATCGAACTCGCCAAAAAACGTTTATTAGTTCGATATATGGCATAATTCGATATAGGCTCGGTATAGGTTTTGACACAAAGGCACATAACAAACTAGAAGAAAAGTACTTTATTAATACGGTGGCTTACTTGCGTGCCCTACTGTGGAACAAAATAGTCCCGGATTTTTTTCTGTGTCAACGACTTCGCTGCCTGCCACAGCACGCACGCCTCCACGTTGTCCAACGAGTCTGAGCAGCTGAGGCCACAACCTTCCACATTCAAGCAATAGCGCCGGACCAACGCAAGTGCACTAATCACTTCGGAGGATGTAGACAATGGGCCGTCGTCGATTTCCATATTGCTGTCACTTTGGCTCATGGTCGGCACGACGTCTGCAATGTAATCCTCATCCTGTAATTGGCCCATGATGGGGACATCATCGTCCGCACTGACGAACTTGTCGAATGTCAATCCGTCAATAGCACCCGAGAACTCTGCCAGCTCGTTCCAAACTTCGGCGGAAACATCTGCGGTGTCTTCAGTGCTGTCAAAATTTGGGGTGTCATCACCAGGCATGTGGAAGCCAGCATGCCTAAAGCAGTTCTGGATCGTCTTCTTCTTGACATCTGCCCACGATCTACTCAACATAGAAATAGCTCCGAGCAAGTCAATCTTAAGCTCCCTGCCGACACGAAGGTTCTGCAGCAACCTCTCCACCAGGCGCTTCCGATAGCCGGCTTTTATTGTGCGTATAATGCCTTGATCCAGTGGTTGCAGTACAGACGTAGTGTTCGGGGGGAAAAAACGCAGCTAGATGTTGCTGAAGGTCGTACTGCGGTGGTGCGATGAACAATTGTCCACGAGCAGGCACACCTTGCGATTTTCGCCTATCAAATCATCATTCCACGACGATAGCCATCTGCTGAAAAGCTCCCCGGTCATCCACGCTTTTGAGTTTGCTCGGTAGGTAACTGCAAGCGACAGCGCATTTTGAAAACACCGCGGTGCCGTGCTTTTCCCGATAACCAGAGGTTGAAGCTTTTTTGATCCGTCTAAATTAGCTGCCAACAGCACGGACACACGAGCTTTGTTTGCCTTGCCGCCGCTTGTCTTGTCGCCACGACACGCAAGTGTCTTGTTTGGCAACATTTGCCAAAATAGAGCGGTTTCATCCGCATTGATGATATCTTGGGCTCTATATCTTGCTGCGATATCTCGCCAGTTTTCCTCGAGCCATTTTTATACGCTGCCCCGGTCCGCCACTCTGCTTTCACCTGTAACAGCTTTGCCAACGATGTCGTGCCGTTCTTTGAACCGCTGAAGCCAGCCTGAACCGCCTTGGAAATCATTCCTGCCAAGCAAAAAAGCAAAGTCTTTGGCTTTCTGCTCGATCATAGGGCCAGACACCGGGATGTTTTGCGACCGAACGTCCACAAACCACTTGTTAACGATCGCTTCAACATCTTCGTACACAGCAGCGCGCACACATCAAGCGCTACGGGCACCTGGCCTTTTCTCCGACTTGGCCCTGATGTCTGCCTTGTTCTTCAAGATAGTACTCAAGGTGCTTCTTGGAATTTTGTACGCGGCGGCGATGTCGGGACTTCTTTTCACCGCGCTCAACCCGATTGATGATTTCGAGTTTCGTGGCGAACGGCAAATTTTGCCTCTTTGCGCGAGCCATGATAACAGCGCGCCAATACAGTTCACAGAGCACCAACAGGCAACACCACAGACCAAGCTGAATCGGCAGCAGCAGGCACACAAGCATAAAGAAAGAAAAAATGGCGCTCACTTCTACCGCCTCAGAGAAAGCACGACGGCCTCTGATTGGCTGTAAGCGCTAGGAGCGGTCCAGGACCATTTCTTGGAGGGGGGTGTTCGCCCGCGCACAATCGGGTCTAACCAATTTTTTTTAGGGTGGCGCCTGCAGTTATCCCCACCAGTGTGAGGGAAAGCCAACTTGCTGGGGAACTTTTGAGGCACATGGAGTTTGATATATCAGTTGTTGTTGCTATTTTCGTTCGATAAAACAGTAACTTTTGCTATATATTCTCAATGTAAACTTACCGTGTTTAGTAATTGTTCGGTATACGGGATAATTTGATATAAACGGGTTCGATATAGTCGGGCTCGACTGTAATCCTTACAAGGTTAAGAACGGGACATACGCATACAACACATTCATTTCTTTTGTCTGGGGGCGATCCACCTTTGTGTGATAGATGCGAAGAAGCACTCATTGTACTTCACATTTTAATCTAGTGTAAAGAATTAGAAGCGCTGAGAAGACAACACTTTCCGTTACCCTACCGACAACAGATACCACTCCATCCTGCAATGTTCGTCGGTAGGGAACCACTTTTTTAGTCATAAATAATTTTTAGCGTTTTTAAAAGAAATTCGTACCTTTCATATCATATACCTGGGCATTCCGTAGCACGACCTCTCCAGAGAGGTCTCCGCTGCGGTTTCTGCACTCAATAAAGCACTTGCCTCACGGCCCTTGGACACAAGTGTGTGAACGAGTGAGAAGCACTTGTGCAATGCCATACATGTCCACCATCGTTTTTAATACAACAAAGTTTTGTCATCCATTAACACCATACACTTTTCACGGAACGGTCATGATTTTATTACTTCTATGTTTTTACCCGCCTTAGTGCGAGGAATCTTACGGCCCTTATACTGCCGCATATTACAATCATTGTCCATATCTCTAGTAAGATGAGCTGGCGCTCTTTGGCAATGAAATGACCCTTACGCCACAAAACATCAAACATCATCATCATTACTGCCACAATCGGCACTTTTATTGTCATGAATGACACTCATCATCACTATCATCATTACCATTCAAGGTACTTTTGCTTGCCCTGAGCTCTGCTTTAATGTTTTATTGTCATTATTATTGTTTCTAATTATCATTATCTATGCATTCATTATAATTTTCAAATTGAATGTCCGCTTTGGTGGGTTGGCTGCTGGCTCTAAGGTCGCGAGTTCGATCGAGGGCGCGTCAAAATGGTGAACGGTGCATTGTATGCTGAAGAACACAAGATGGTTTCAGAGTCCTCCAACACAGTGTTCTTCATAATTATATCATGGTTTCGGAATGTAAAACCCCACATTATATTATCTTCAAATTGAGCAGTTTCATAATCAGCTGCAGTACTGTTTGACATTCCTTTGCTTGCCAACGGCTCTGCTTAACGCATTTATTATCGGAGATCCCCAAATCAGCACATTCCCTGCTACAAGGCATATAGAAAATTATGGCATATAGTATATGTCTTGCAATAGAATAGACTTTTATTTCCAGAAATACAAAGATTCTGGCGGATACCACCGGCTAAAAGCTGTTGTTAAACAGCTTGATTGTGTCTATGGCCCGTTACAAGGCATATGTGGCAGTTGTAAGAAAAAAATCAACATTCCTAGAAACCAAGAAAAACTAAATGTTCACACAGATCTACAAAACGATGACTTAAAAATGTTGAAAATAATGAAAACAAAAATTCTATGCACAAGAAGTAGGCTTGTGCGAATAGTGAATTTTAGGTTCTAAGCGAATTCGAAGCGAATACAGTCGAATCCCACTACAACAAATGCCCCTTCAATGAAATTTCTGCTACAACAAAAAATTCACGGTTTCCCGTCAGTAGTTCATAGGAGTTGATGCATAAATATTGTCGCCACAACAAACACTTTTTCCTCTGCCGTCCCACTTCAACGAAATTTCACAATGGAATTCTAGGCTCAGATAATTATTGCGATACAGAAAACCCAATCTTTAACAATTTGATGCGTTTGTCGAACCTGAAAATATGTTGAAGAAGTCTGAAACACGCATTGGCACCAGCAGAAACCGCCGCTGTTCAGCAAGCATGGGTGCCGCCATCGCTCGATAGCGATTGCTATGAGATTGCCCTGCTTTTGCTACTGGCTTGCGTTCGAGCTGCAGACGATTCGAAGCTGAAGCTCGATTGCCAAGTTCATAGTTTCCTTCACGCAGCTGCTGCATGCAACCGTGGAGCGATGCCTTTTTCGATTCCAGTGCTTATAGTTTTATTCGCGCTTGGCCAGTGTGGTACCTAATCAGAGCGGCTGTTGTCCACATTACCAACCAAATCAGCTAGCCGCGAATGATGGATGATAAGAACGCCATAGAATAAGGCAAAAATCACCGCTCCACGATACCCTTCCGCCATCTCGGTGTTGTCGAATACACTTTGATGGCGGGCAGCTGCTGGTGTTAACGTGTTAATGCAACTGTTTGGTACGTTCATGAAAGCGGTTGCAGGCGTTGTTTTAGCGTGGTTTTCACCATGGCCTCGCTATGCATAACTGTGAATCGCGTCGTGACGCTGCTGGGAAAGAATAGGAAGCAATAGACACTTTCTTAATTTTAAGAATAAACGTTCCTTTGTTTTGCTAGATCACATGAGCTATATTTTTGCAATTTCCCTACAACCAAATTTTCGCTTCAGCGAAATATTTTCCCCGCCCCATGAGTTTCATTGTAGTGGTGTTCGGCTGTAGTGATTTTGATCAAATAATTTCGAAACGAATTCGAATGGTATGTATGACATATAAAAAAAGAGGGAATATTTATCATGACCTATCCTGCACAATATCTTTTTTAAAATTAAAATAGGAGCTCTATGCAAATGCCTTTCATTTTTCGTTCAAAGGAAGTCAGAACAACCTTGAGTAGTAGTTTGGGTAGGGTGTGAGTGATAATCTGTAAGATACTTTACATTTTAAAATTTACTATACTTGGAGCATATAAGCCCTTATAACAAGTTTAATAAAATGAAGAAATGATTTGAGGGTAACATGTTTCTTTAAAGGGGCCCTGCAACACTTTTTCAAGTAGCCATGGAGCCAGTAAACGTGTTTGTTGCCTCACAAATTTACCGCTGCAGAGTTTCTAGAATCAGTCCAGTACGAGTGGAGTTCCGAAAATTCGTCGCTCACTGCGATTGCATTCTCTCTTTTCGTCCCGACGAAATAGCTGGAATCTAAGCAGGGAGGAATGGCACAGCGAAATAAAATACGTCACACGCATCTCTTGAGCATCTCTTTATTTTTCTTCAAAATACGCGGCTTTTTTAAAAGTGCGATCGCGCACGTACTCTAGGACAAGCGGCGGCCTCCCGCGGCGGACCTGGTTAATGGCGAGCGTGCCATGCTCAAATCAGCTAATGGCTGTGACCACGCCGTATATTGCTTCTTGGCTGTGACAATTAAATTTTTATGTTTGTTGTGTCATTTGACAAGGGAAGAAAGCAATTTCTAGCTTTGAAAATTTATTGTGAATTGCATGCCGTATGCTGCGCTCTAATATTTGCCTCACGTGTTCTCGGTAGCCTCAACTACCGATCATTAGCGTTTTCTGACCATGCTCAGTAAGTGTTGCAGGGACCCTTTAACTTTGAAGGGCGGCTTCGCGGCAAAGTGAATTTCCCCTGGATAGGTGCTTTACGGCTCATCACTCCTACATTGCAGTGAAACCACCTTTACAAATGGCTAGATGCGGATTAATATACACCTATTCGTTCAATGCGAATACTTTGGAAATGCTCGATAGTTTGAATTTGAATTGAAGCGAAATGGAATACTCAACTACTCGTTTGAATATTCAAAGCTTTTGAATAATCGCACAAGCCTAACATGAATACAGGAAATCATACACAATTGGCTCTGCCAAGTGAAACATTGAAAACAATAATTGCGAAAAATAGGAATACGTTCAGTCATCACAAGTTTACAAAGTGCACCCTGAGTGTCTTCGCTGAGAAGCACTTGACATCTTTATATTGATTTAAAATATGTGGCAAGTTGTGCTGTAATGATTTGACATCTTTATATTGATTTAAAATATGTGGCAAGTTGTGCTGTAATGATTGTAGGCTCGAAGTATTATGAAATCTAGGAACATACCACAAGTCATTATTTCTGGTATTGGCAGAAGTGACACTAGGGGTTGATGATGCAGTAGACGCAAGAAATTTATTAAAAGCTTTTTTATAGAAATAAAAAGAATTACACAGGTGTGTAGTGTAGAGATATTGTAAAGAGATATTGTAAGAGATATTATGTAGTGTAAAAGTGTAGAGATATTCTATTTTAATGATTTTATCATTTAGGAAAGCTGGCCTTGTTGCTTCCAAGAAACCGATATTTTCAATGTGCCGAAGCATCCTCTTTTGCAAAAAAAAAAAAATAATTTCATAGTGTTTGTTTTTCCAGTAGTCCCCCAGATTAAGCTACAATAACCTAAATGGGAAGAAAATGAAACATAATAAATGTTAAGTTTTGCTTTTAGTGGAAAAAGATACTTTCATCTAGATAAAACACATTTGATAGCTGACAGTTTTTTGCAGATATTTTCTATATGTTTATCCCATGTAAAATGTGAAGAAAAAGTAATGCCTAGTAATTTATGTTCATCAATAATTTGCAGTTCTTTACCAGTAAACATTATTGTTTGTGCACTTAGTCCATATGTTGAATAAAGTACTATAAAAACCCGCGTATGGGTTAGACTGACATACAGTCCAAGTGCATTTTGTGCACAGCGAATGTGAGAAAAAAGCGTTTTCACCGAGAAAAATAGAAAACTATATTCATTTACACTTGGTCGCTCATCGTCATCAGATGAGCTCTCATACGAAACTCCCTTGTCGGACATGCTCTTCCACAGCACCTCGTCTTGAGTGCCATCGAGGGTGTTTGAGATAAAGCACTTTTTGAAGGAACCGCATACGATCTCCTCGGGATGCAGGCCCAAGCCTCAGTGATCCACGAGCACAGCATCGCTGGTGAGGCTCGTTTCAGTCGTCCAGCTGGGGTCATTTGCGGCTGTCCGGACCTTATCTACTCAGCATACAGGTGCCTGATGTGGTCCTTAAATGGCTTATTGAGGCACTCAAGCTGCTGCAGTTGGGGTGTCATCCATTTAGAGATAATGTCAAGCTCGGTGCAGGAGTCGCTCAGCGATTGTTTCACGGAATCCACCAGATGACACCGAAATGCATTGAGCACAAGTATCGATAGGAGCCTCAGCAGTGCTTTGGGTCCTCGACACCACACGAACTTGATCCAGTCAAGTACGAGTGATTCATTCATCCACCCCTTGTCCTGGCAGTGGACAACAACATTTCTTGGGAACTTCTCCCCTTTCGGCAGCGTCTTTCATTTGAACAGGACATATGGTGGCAGCTTTGCCCATCTGCCGTGCAGGCCAGCATTACAGTCGCCCACATTTTTTCATTCCCAGTTGATTGCGCGGCAACTTGCTTGGCGCCTTTTTCATAAACTGTCAGAGCCGAGAGCATATCAAGGTACGCAGGTGCCTGACCAGCATTTCTGATCTGGCTCGGCTGAAAGGGGACTGCCTTTCGCAAGGTAATCACATGCTTCTGAAAGCCCACAAGCAGCTTTTCGTAGCTTTCTGGCAGCTTCTGTGATATCGACGTACACTGTCATAGGGAAAATCCAGCGCGGCACATAAAGTAGGGCACCCAATGCTTGCTTGCCTTGAAGACTGCCTGCTCAATGCCTCGATCTCGTGCGATCTCCCGTGTCTTTGCTTGCAGCAGCTCGATGTTTACAGGGAGATGTGCCACCCATTGCTCCCGAACAAAGTTTGCCAGTTTTGTTCAACGTCAGGAAAAGCTCCAGACAACCTACCTTCACTATTAGGATTCATTGACATGGATTTGGAGCAACACAAAGATTCGTGAATTGCGTTTTTGATGGCTTGCCTTTCTGGTTTGCTAGCACGCCCGCTATCTCGAGCGCTACGCCGTCGGGCTTCTCACTTTGTCACGGAATTCTTTATCACCGCAACTACGAACTGGATTTCCGCAAGTGGCTGCTTGTAATACCTTGGCAACTCCGCGGTAGCATATGTGCAGCTTTTCATGCCAATCCACAGAGTCCACACAGTGGCTTGTGTAAAACCTACACCACACTGTCTTCGGTATTAGTATTGGCATAACGTGTACGCATTCGTGCGAAAGTACCTTCAATGTTGTACAGCACGCCAACATTGAAAGCCCGATCCTTCTCACTCTTCTGCGCCAATACAGCTGTTGCTGTGATTCATGCGGCCATTTCACTACGTTGAAATCGACCTGTATGACACTCTATTGTACACATCCGCCGGAAACCACTGGGTTATTGTGGCGATAGACCACCTCACCAGATATGCAGAAGCGGTGGCTCTACCAGCGGCAGCGGAACATGAAGTTGCTTCTTTTTTGCTCCAACGCCTTAATCTACGACATGGTGCTCCTCGTGAACTTATAAGGGACCGAGGTCGCATCTTTCTCGTGGATGTTATTCAGGAACTTGGAGCTTAATGCCATGAGATTTACCACTGTACTACCGCATATCACCCGCAAACAAATGGTTTGACTAAGCGTTTCAACCAAACTCTTGGCGTCAAGCATTCTATGTTTGCTGCCTTTAACCACACCAACTGAGACCTCATTGAAGAAGAACGGCTATTTGGGCTAGTTGGTTTGAATTCATGGTAATAAGGGCTGCAGCGCGAGCACGAAGGTGCTAGAAGAAACAGACGAAAGACGAAGCAAGGAAAGCAAAGAGGACAACACGAGCGCTGAACTGAATTTTATTATTCGCAGCACACATGATAATATATACAACAGGCAACCTTTTAACAGCAAACGTGAGCAACGTGATATATTCTGGGGAATGGTCTGATAAAAAGAAGGTACAATGATAAAATGGCTAACCCTTATCTAAAAGCGTGAACTCTTTGTCATGCAAGGCCACCGAAGGTTGGCTTACGCATCCTTCACCATGTTTTCTAATAAAATAGGCTTCAGATATTTCACGAGTTAACTTATTCATGTGGCGTGCCAGCACACTCACGCCCGGACATCGAGCGCTCGTGTTGTCCTCTTTGCTTTCCTTGCCTCGTCTTTCGTCTGTTTCTTCTAGCACCTTCGTGCTCACGCTGCAGCCCTTATTACCATGAGACCTCATACTTCCCTACGTTTGTACGCCTACAATTACGTTCCCTACGCTACATATGCCTACGACACAGCTTTCTGCTTTCTCTTGAGCTCATGGCTGTGTGGCTCGCCGGCAACAAACTTGCATGTTCCCTTTAACAGTTGACCGTACTGTACAAGGCCGTGCTGTACAAGGCCGTGGCAAAAACATTCCGTGGTGCCATCTAATGAATTTTTCTGTTCTGTGACGTATAAAACAATGTCGCGTAGTACCGACTGTGCCAAGTGTTCAGCAACTCCAGTGATTCAGGCTGTTCAGCTGCGTTTTTTTCTCTCTTTGTGAGTGTTGGTTGTGTTTGCATTATCTGCGAAACGATCTAGAGTGTTTGCCAACAGCGATTTTTAGCATGCCAATGTGCGGTCATTGCTGCGTTGTGCACTTCTGGCGGAGCACCTGCATATGGCATCATGGACGCCCAACGTGAAGAGGTGCTCTGGTAAAAGGTGAGTTATTATTAAATTCATCTAGTAATCTGTAAATTGAAGCATTCTCACTTTTCAAGAACAGCTTTGTTCACTGAGGCAAGCGCAATGGCGTGCACCTGTCTCTTGCTTTTGCATAGAAAGTTCACGGCTGAGAGGTAACGTTTCAATCTGCATGAACTGCCACGTACTATTCAGGGCAACACCTTGCCCTAGCTTTCAAAGTGGTATCAAGTGGCCAAAGGCGAATGATGCTTTGACATTAGTTCTTCAGTTCGCTTGACCTTTCATAAGGGTATCCATAAGCTCTTTGGTTACATTACGCTTCACAACAACTGTGGTTTGTGCGGACTGCTACTTTAACGAAAATTATTACTGGACGATTATTTATGACAAATATGGTATATTTCTACAAGTGGAACTTCACACGCATATATTTTTGCCTCCTTAATTGTCGTTTTCACTACATGTGCTTCACTACATGGGTTGTATTGGCTGGTGTGGTATGATACGAGAGTCTTGTGATGCCTGCATGCATCACTTGCTCGACTAATAATTACAATTCCCGTATCTTGTTTCCAGTGATTCTGCCGGTCTCTGAACGAACCAATTCGTGTACCAGCAGTTCAGCATATCACGGCTAACACAAGGAGAGACGTCCTAATATGCAATGCAAAGGAGCAGCATCAGGCCAATATCATTCTCGCCACCCTTGTGCTGCTGACAGCTGGAAAAAGCCTACCCGCCTTGCATGAATACATGTCACAAATGCCTTTGTCCGGAAAGTCCGAAGTTGTATTTACCAAAGATTGTAGCCCCATGTAGCACAAGATCTTTTTCGTGAAAGCACTTGCTGCACATGCAATAATGAATGCTGGGTTGCTTCCCCGTTCTTGACTTTAACGAACATCCATCCCACTGCTTCCTGGTTTTGGGGTATGCATGAAAACTCGCACCAGGGCGAGGAGCTGAGGCTGCATTATGCATTCCTTTAATCATACAAGGGCCGAACAGAACAGTTGGTGTGATCCTACGCTTCGGAAATCAATCTTTCCAGCCTGGTGCAAATAAAGGTAATAAATTTGGTACGGGAAGTACACCGTTGTACTTACCAAGCATTATAACTTGAATTCTGGACGCAAAATCATTGCGGATGCGTGGAGGCTAGAAAACAAATGTGACCACTCAGTGAGCTGCACACCTGAGAATGTACGCTGAGTTGTTTGACCAATTTCAGTTTTATCAGTCAAGTATATCGCTACCACGACGTTTTGGAAGGGCTTCTCCACATTATAGGCACCTGGCTTTGCGGGAGAGAGATGCAAAGAAAGGCAGGGAGGTTAACCAGATGCACATCCGGTTGGCTACCCTGCGCTGAGTAAAGGTATGAAAGGGAGGAGAAAAGAGAGGGAAGAGAGATACACACAATCACGAGCACACTCCAGGGAGCGCGCGCAGTCTACAGGCAGTCGCTCAAGTTTGTTGAGTTCAGGTATTGCAGTAGCGCTTTAGTCTGCGCTATCGAAGGATACGTCCATGGTCCCATAATCATCTGCACAGAAAATAGTATGGAGTCCAGTTGGTTCAAAGCCATTCGTAGTTGGCATCGGTGGTTGTCATAACGAGCGCAGCTGCGCTGGACATGTTCGATGATCTCTTCAGCTCCACAGGGGTTGCACGTAGAGGTGTCTGCCATACCGATGCGAAACGAGTACGCCTTTGTGATACATGCAGTCTACCATACATGCAGAGGTCAGATTTCAAACTGAATGCAGCTTGCTTTTTACATAGCTGGTGCACGAGATGACATACAACAAGGAATGGCCCTACATTAATGCTGCATGTTGACGAGGGTGACGTTGGGGCTCCCACAGTGTCCACGTGACACTGTGAGAGGTACTTGACGCGACATGTGCTCGCATAATTTTTTACATGAACACATGAATGAATAATAAAACATACCAACAGAATGTGTGTGTATTTTTTTTTTTAATTTCTAAAAGGAATATCAGCAATATGTGGGGCTAATCTGCCTCTGTTTCACACATTATTTTTCATGCGTTATGTGCTCGTGCTTTGTGCATCGTGCATACAACAGCCCTGACACTGAAACAAATTTTGCTATACCATGTTCCAGCACTCCCTAGGCTTATCTGTCCTTCCACGTCTAACTATATACAGTAAACTCTCGTTAAACAGACCCTCAAAAAACCATGAGAATGTGCTCAATTTAACGGGAGTTCAGCTTGCTGAGAGATCAGTGAGGCTACAAAATACAGGTATGGAACGAATTGTGTTAGAGGCAGTTGTTTCATTTAGGCAGCAGTTCTACTTAAGGGATTCCCGTTTACTGGGAGTCTACTGTGGCATTGACTCATGATACTACTGCTAGGTTCGTGACCATAAAATTGTTGCAGCTTTCATGCTCAGCAGTAGGCTGGAAGAAGCCTAACGATTGGTGAGGGCGCATTCAGCATATCTCACCAAGAGATGAAGCTACTGTGTACTAGAATTATATGAAGCATAGAGAAGGCTGACTCAACACTGCTCGTGCAATGTTACTAGAATAAACCCAGTTTAAAAGCTCCGTATCTCCACCAACGGAGGAGGGTGGGCCGAACGATGATCGTGAGAACTAGCGGCGCTGCAGTCCGATTTTGCTCTACTCTCGGCGCATTGTCTGCTGAGGCGGCGTACCGCGGCGGTCGGCCCCGCTGTTGCTGCCGGTGGCTTTCTTGTTGTAATACTATCAAACTTTACCATTCATCATGCTTCCAGTCGACATTCTCGCGTTGCCTTTGTGGACTGCTTATGTGAATACATGCAAGGTTGCCCGTATAGATTAGGCCGGATGCGTTGCCCATTGCAAGTTGGCTGAGGATCGATGTTTTGCCTATATTTGAGCTGTCTGCATTGCGTTTAACCTCAAAGTAGAGAAAGTTCTTCTAGAATGAGCGTTTTCAGCATAGCTTTTATGACGACCGCTATCATTTTAACGAGAGCCATCTTGCCGAGAGGAAAAACGACCCAAAACGTCTGTAAAAGCCTCAAACGAATTGGCTTACTGGAATACAAAAATGCTCTAGAAAAACAGTACTCATGTTTTGTAATAGTTGCAAAAAAGACGTTCAGGAAAAAAAAACAGTATCTATGCTATACGCTGTTCACCAGACAAGTCTTTGCGATGGCTAATAATCGAGAGCAGAGTGCAACATCTTACAGCAACTTCACCTTTTTTCTCGCATTTTACGCCTTCTAAAAAAACTCCTGATTGGTTTTCTTGCAAAAAAAAAAAGAAAAAAGTAAGGATACTAAGTTCCCATCACAATACGAAACATTGCTACTATAGGGATCACGTTCTTCGTTCTTATCATGAGCAGTATAACTCAAAAGATGCAGTGGCAACTGCTCCAACTCCGCTATGGTAACAGGGTCTCAACTTGTTTCGCTCATCCGCTCACTTTCCTGGGGTATTATTGTTGGAGGTTACAACTACTTTTCAGTGTGTGTCTTGGTCATGCCCTCAAACTACGTTGTCGGATAAACGACTGTCTCTTCACCTATGATTATATTTATAATATTTTTGCACTGCATAATATTTGAACACGACAGCGTTAAAGAGCTTGTTTAGCTGAAGTTTCGATGTCGGCATCTTTGGTTGTGAGTGAGAAAACATCATCTTGTCCGTGACAAAAAAAAAAAAAAAAAAACAAAGAAACCTGCCAATAGAATAAATAACAAAGAACTTCAATACGAATCGAATTGAGGCACTCTGCGTTGCAATCACAATCAGCTCTTCCGTCACAAAGACACGCCAATGGTGGAAACTGATTCGAACAACAACAACAACAAAAATATGAATGCCATCTAGTAGAAGTTCTCATTGTGAGCGCGACAAGCGAATGACTCTTTATTCTCTTTGATATCATCATCACCTGTACATCTTCTTCATCTGAAAATATCATCTCCAGCGTGATTTAGCTCGAGCCTGGCTGAATAAACCGGTTCCTCACAAGTGGTGGACTGTGCTTTTCGTTCCCTCAAGTCCTCTTGCCAGTTCTCGCAGGAGCTCCGCTCGGGTCGTCGCATACAACCGCCTGCCATGGCGGCCCAAGAAAACCCTGGCCCATCTAACGTCGCCGTCCTACTGCAGCCACCGCCACCCGCTCCGCCCAACAACATTCGCCTGCGTGATCCACCTGTGTTTTCCGGTCTCCGAGGCGATGATGTCGAAGACTGGATCAAGAACTACGACCTCGTCAGCGATTTGAACAGGTGGGATATTCCACAGAAGTTGCGCAGCGTCCCATTTTACTTGTCCGATGTTGCGAAAACTTGGTTCTGGAACCACCACCCCGATCTTCCTGACTGGGACACTTTCGAGCAGCAAATTCGTCAGATATTTGGTGCCCCTGCAGTTCGCACTGAGGCAGCAAAGAAGAAACTCGCTGAACGCACGCAGCTGCCGGGTGAATCTTACACCTCTTATATTGAGGATGTCCTTGCACTGTGCAAGCGCGTTAACACCGGCATGTCTCAGAACGACCAAATACGCCACATTATTAAAGGCATTAACACTGTCGCCTTTAATGCCCTCACCACGCAAAATCCTGCCACCACCCAGGGCGTGATAACCATCTGTCAGCGACTTGACGAGCTTCAGTCTCTTCGCCTTTGCTACGATGCCACCGACGTTCGTTTGCCTGCAACCCTCGACTTGCATGCGCTTATTCGCGACATCGTTTGTAAAGAGCTGCACGGGCGCTGCTTTTCCTGTGCTGCGGAAGTTACTTTCCCTCCTGAAAAAGATAGCCTGCGAGACCTTATTAAACAAGAGATCGCCTCCGCATCGCGCGCGACGTGTTCCAACAGTCCCTGCGTGCGCCAGACGCGCACGTACGCCGAAGTTGCCGCGCTCTCTGCCGCACCCACCGTTTCTGTGTCTACAACAGCAGACCATACGCCTGTGGCTTCGTTATCACCGCCTGTGTGTGCACCACCTTACTACGCACCTCAGTGCCCACCTCGACCAATCTGTTACTACTGCGGCTGTTGAGGACATATCGCTCGGTTTTGTCGAAGGCGCCAACAAGACGTGCAACGCGGCTACGCTCCCGAAGAACATCGAAGCTTCCGTCCGACCATGAACTTCCTACGACCACCCTCCTGATCGTCCTATTACCGTTCACCGTCTCCTACTTACCATACGGACATGCATGGGAATTCCCGTACGTCTCGCCGCAGGACGCCTTCGCCAGGTCGCCGTTCAGTGTCGCCTCTACGGCCCGCCTCCCATTCCACGAACGCCCACGCGGAAAACTCCCTAATGCAGTTTTAGGAGGGGAAACTGCATCCCTTGGACAGCTAACAATTCCTCCAGAGCGGCCATCGAATTTGATAGTAGTGTTTGTAGAAGGTATACGTGTTGAGGCTCTTGTAGACACTGGCGCTGCCGTTTCGATTATTAGTGCTGATTTTTGTTCCCGCCTTCGAAAAGTCACCACATCTTATGGCGGCCCACCTCTACGTGCTGCGACCAACACTCTCATTCGTCCACTAGCACAGTGTACCGTTCGTGTCTGCATAGAAGGCATTCGTCATCACATTGTTTTCGCGGTATTTCGTGAGTGCACCCACGCTCTCATTCTTGGGTGGTATTTCTTGTCTTCTGCGTCCGCTTTCATATCATGTCATCAGCGCCTCCTGCGTCTAAATGCCACTGACTCTTCTCCGCTTGAACACGACGGACGCATCCGCCTTGTCACCAAGTCAGATTATGTACTTCGGCCATACATCGATGAAATTATAAGTGTTAATTGCACCGAGATTGTGGATGGTGACGTACTAATTCCCCTTACGGTCATACCGTACGTAGGGGCATTGTGATCACACCAGGGCTTATTCGCTTCTTCGATGGGTCTACGTACCTAACCGCCATAAATCAAACGCCCGAGCGTGTACTGCTCCCCTGTGGCTCAACAGTGTCTTGCGTGGTCGACAGTGAGCCTGCTGTGATTGTTACTCTTCCGAACAACAACCACAACGATGTTCCGAAGTCGCAATCACTGCCATTAAATGCCTCTGCCACACCTGTGTCGGCAACAATAAGCAATGACTTAACACCTGATCAAGCTGAAGATTTGCTCGCCCTGTTAAATAGACACCGTTCTCTATTTGACGTGAACTCGCCCGCCCTCAGCATGACTACCATCGCTACTCACAGCATCCACTGACGGCTCTCGTATTGTACATCGGCGTCCATATCGCATGTCTCAGGCAGAACGCAAGATCATTGAGGAAAACGTCTCAGACATGCTACGACGCAACATCAGCAATCCCTCGTTAACTCGAAGCCATCAAATGGGGGGAAAATTTCGAGATAGGCGGTATTTCGAGTTAAGCAAAACGCCGAAAATGTTCGCCCAGGTCACTGTAAAAGAAAAGCCAGTGCTGCTAGGAAAAGCTCCACTGCACAAAACAGCTACCGTAGTAAAGGCACAAGAATTCGGAGGGGAAAAAAATTTATTACCGGGGACCAGAAAATTGCGTGATGTTCGCCTGTGATGCTCGGCTAGGCGTAGCTTGCGCCATGCGTCTGTAGCCTGTTCGTCAACAATGCCGCTTTCGCCGTGGATAGGCTTCGATGACACGTTATTTCGCGTATTAAACCGCTCGAACCAGCCATTGCTGCAACTGAAATCCGCGTGACCCATCTGCAGTGCCAAAGCGTCTGCTTTCTCCTTCATCATTTGGGTTGTCACGGGAAGATTGGCTGCTCGAACGTTTTAGAGCCACAACAGAAGTGCTGCTTCGACTTCCGGGAATTTGGACGCTCGAATGCGCTTCCGCTTGCTTGAGAAGAAGCTTTGCTCGAAGCCTTCCAAAACCTTTTGTTTGTTCTTAAGCACTGTCGAGAGGGTTGACAAAGGGATGCCGAATTCTTTGGCGATGCACGACTTGCTTCGACTTGCTTTTTCCACTTCCTTGATTAGCGCGACTTTTCTCTCCAACGTAAGAGATTTGCACTGCTTTGGGCGGGACATCTTGGTCGATACGGAAGCATCCGTTGCACAGACCACTCACTACTCAGCAAAACTGAGCTCAAGATGCGTCGTGCACAGATCGCGAGGAAAACAAAGAATACCAGCTCGCACATGCAAGGGCTAGGTTGGGTACTGACGGGCGCATGCTGCACACGCCGCCCACCGCGCATAAGTCGCGCGCAGGTGCGCACACGTGATCACTCCCACAGTTGCCTGACAAGGCTGATAGGAAACGGCTGCGTCCGCGGGAATTTCAAATTCGCCCTTCACGACTGCGTTCGGCACGTATAGTAAGAGCTAAGCGTTCGCACGGAGCCCTCGTTTCCTGTTGGGAGTAGACTTTGCCTTCTGCCCTCCCTGTAAAGATTTCGAGATATCCACTGTTCCCTCCGGAAAATGTTTCGAGATAAGAGGGGGCAAATACATAGCACCTATGGGAGGTTAATGCACGACGAAAAAAAGTTTCGACTTAACCGAGATTTTGAGATATGCGAGTTCGAGCTAACGAGGGTTTACTGTACGTCCTTCCTCGAGTCCCTGGTCATCCCCAGTTGTTCTCGTTCAAAAGAAAGATGGGACAGTGCGTTTCTGCGTCGATTACCGTATGCTAAACAAAATAACGCGCAAGGATGTTTATCCCCTCCCTCGGATCGACGATGCACTGGATTCATTACAGAGCGCAGAGTATTTTTCTAGCCTTAACCTTAGGTCAGGCTACTGGCAGATACCAATGTCGGAGTCTGATAAAGAGAAGACCGCCTTTTCAACGCCAGATGGGTTGTACGAGTTCAATGTGATGCCTTTTGGACTCTGTAATGTGCCCGCCACCTTCGAACGCATGACAGACGGCGTATTGTGTGGTTTGAAATGGAAAACATGTCTGTGTTATCTCGATGAAATAGTAGTGTTTTCATCCACGTTCTCGCAACATCTACAACGTCTTGACAAAGTCCTCACATGCCTTGCAAAAGCCGGTCTACAGCTTAACACCAAGAAATGTACCTTTGCTAGCAAGACAATCAAGGTTCTCAGCCACCTCCTTGTCAGCAAAAAAGGAATTCGGCCCGACCCCGAGAAGCTTGCCGCTGTCCTCGATTTTCCTCGTCCACTACGTCAAAAGGACCTGCGCAGCTTTTCTGGGTTTTCTTCTTACTTCCGGCGCTTCATACGTGGTTTCGCGGAACTTGCGTCTCCGCTCCATCAACTCCTCGCAAGGAACATCCCCTTCATTTGGTCCGAAGACTGCGAAAGTGCTTTCACGGCATTGAAGCAAGCCCTCACGTCGGATCCGGTACTGTACCACTTCGATTCCACCGCACCCACCATCCTTCACACCGATGCAAGTAGTCATGGTCTTGGTGCGCTACTCTTGCAGCGTGACCAAAACTCATGCGAACGCGTCGTTGCTTACGCAAGTCGTGCTCTTACCGCTCCAGAAAAGAACTACACTATCACCGAGCAGGAGTGCCTTGCTGTTGTTTGGGCAGTGCAAAGATTCCGACCATATCTTCACGGCCGTCATTTTACCGTCGTGACCGACCATAACGCCCTGTACTGGCTTTCATTCCTGAAAAACTTATCGGGTCGCCTCGGTCGCTGGGCGCTTCGCTTGCAGGAGTATGATTTCGATGTCGCCTACAGATCTGGGAAGAAGCATCAAGATGCTGATGCTCTATCGCGCTGTCCTTGGCCCAGCGGAAGCCACTCACCATTGATACTTCAAAACGACAGCACCTCTCCAATCGCAGCGCTAAGTTCATCACCTGCCACCCTATCCGTCCTTGTTTCACAACAACGTGTCGACCCATACTGCCGCACCATTGTTGACCGCTTGACCGGCTCTACTACTCCTCCAAACGCCAGACTCTGTCGACAACTTAAACAATTTAAGCTTGTTGGTGATACTTTATGTCGCTACATTTACCACATCGATGGCAACAAGTGGGTACCCGTCATCCCAGGTTCTCTGCAACGTGAAGTTCTGGAAGCCTTTCATGATGATCCAACCGCCGCTTATCTAGGCTATCACAAGACTTACGACAAAATACGAAGTCGTTGTTTTTGGCCTGGCCTCTCTTCAGCCGTCGCTAAGTACGTCGCCTCCTGTGTCCATTGCTAACGGCGAAAACGGCCGACAACTGCTCCGGTTGGCTTAATGCAACCTCTTCCTGGTCCCGCCTCGCCTTTTGAAGTCGTTGGAATTGACTTGTATGGCCCTCTTCCTATATCATCCAGTGGGAATCGCTGGATTGTCACGGCCGTCGACCACCTTACCCGCTACGCAGAAACAGCTGTCTATACCATCTGGGACTGCCACTGAGATCGCCGATTTCTTTCTTCGCCACACATTTTTGCGTCATGGAGCTCCACGCATTTTCCTCAGTGATCGTGGCAAAGTCTTCCCATCTTCCATTGTCGCGCAAGCTTTTCCGTGCCTCGAACACTGTTCACAAGACCACTTCTAGCTACCACCCGCAGACCAACGGATTGACTGAACGGTTTCATCGGACCCTATTGGACATGATCGCCATGTACATTCACCCCAACCACACTAACTGGGATGCAATTCTACCCTTCGTGACATTCGCCTATAATACGGCTGCTCAACGCACTACCGGTTTTTCTCCATTTTTTCTCGTCCATGTTCGCTCGCCGAGTTTCGCTCTGGATGTCTCTTTCCTTTCGGCCCCTGCACCCTTGACGGCTCCTTTCTCTGAAGAATTCCTATCTCGTCTCGCACACTGCCTTCACCAGGCCCGTGTTAACACCGGCCTCTCTCAAGACACTCGAAAATCTCGCTATAACTCGTCTCGCCGTGTTGTGAGTTTTTTCCCTGGTGACGAAGTTCTTCTATGGACTCCACTACGCGTCACCAGCCTATGCGACAAATTCATCGTTCTCTAGCTTCCAGCTTGTCATGTCATGACTACATGCTGCATTGCCTTGCTATGACCGCAGCATCATCAGAGGTATGCGGCAGTGGCTACTAAAGCAGGCTGCCAAGACTTCCTTCCTTTGCTACTCAGACGAGCGTAATGTCATTATGCACTGCTGCTACTAAGTGAATAAACTGGCGTTATGTTTTTCATGTCGTCTTTCCGTCGGCGTGACAACCGTTTTGGAAAGCTCTGGTAGATTAGAAAGTTGCATGTTGGAAGTCAAGGCAAGGGCCACCTTCAGGGGCCATTGGAGAAAAAAAAAAAAATAGTTCGGAATGCTACTCATGTGCCCTTCCACGGTGGTCTAGTGGCTAAGGTACTCGGCTGCTGACCCGCAGGTCCCGGGATCCAATCCCGGCTGTGGCGTCTGCATTTCTGATGGAGGCGAAAATGTTGTAGGCCCGTGTACTCAGATTTGGGGGCACGTTAAAGAACCCCAGGTGGTCAAAATTTCCGGAGCCGTCCACTACGGCGTCTCTCATAATCATACGGTGGTTTTGGGACCTTAAACCCCACAAATCAATCAATTCTACTCATGAGGGTCGATCCTGAGCAGCAATTGACGGAGAGTTCAGTATCAGAGTTCATTATCATGCACTAGGTGTTTCAATCACTTCATTATGGTGAAGGTACTAGTTAGTAGAAAGCTGCTCACCATGTAGTGGTATTTTGCTTTTTTGGCAATGCCAAACGTCACATGATTTCCAGCATCACATTGACAACTTCATAGCAGACATTGCTGTTGTGCTGGCAGGAATGTCCATGGCATCAATGCAGATCTTCCTGTGCCCAAGTTATGCCAGGCTCACTAGTTTGTGGTGCGAGTATGCCAAGAAGAAAAAAACAAGTATACAACGAGTGTATATTTTTCTTGGGGCCCTCACCATTCCTCCTTGCTTTCACCAGAGGCTTCAGCTATAAACCAGTTCCAGGTGATGCTGTTGACAATTGTGGCCACTCCATCTGATAGTAGTTTGTCACTGTTGGCAAATCATGACAACAATACCTTGAAGAGACCTGAAACGGTTTTTGCAATTTTGTACAAACACATTGGGCAATAGACCGAATTTCAAGGGTTATTTAAAGACTGATTTGAGCTCTACATAAACTGCATAATTTATTAAAATGCTTTAAAGCTGCTAATCGCAGATTGTTGAGACTTGGCGAAACGTGTTTTCAACCACCCATTCACAGAGTGACATGCTCTGGCCACTTGATGAGGCCTGTGGCTGCTGATTTGATTGGCCGTCGTGGGCTGTAGAATGCGCGGAAGTAAAATCGACTGGTAAGGTGGCAGCACCTGTCGGAGCAGGTATAAAACACTTTGCGATCTGTTTCCAGACATCGTGCGTGCTGCCAGGCACACTGTGTGATGGCCTTGGAGACTGCGCACAAGCTGTCGGTGTGCGATCTCGGAGGCCTAGACTAGTAAAAGCTGAAATTTTCAAGCGCACTTGCGAGAGCTCTGCGATCACCAGCGTGCCTTGTGAGTTGAGGAGGCCAGGCATAGGTGAGAAGGAAGGTGTGATATAATTGTCCATAGTGGCTTTGGTACATGGTGGTTCACTAAATTTGTGGTGCAAATTATTTGATGATGCTCTAGCCTAAATGCTCAAAAAACCTGGAAAAACCGTTACAGGGTCCCTTTACGGGCTCACGTAGTACAAATAGCCTGAGTTGGTCAGTTTTAGTTAGGATTATTCTTTGTGGCAACTCTTATATCATGTGTGTTGATTTGGGATGTGCAATCGAATTTTTTGGTACATTAAATCTTCAAGAGGCAGATGGAAACCACCTGTAACATCACATTCACCTTTGGTGGAACTCTAACTGCTGTATTTCTTGGCAAGCTGATTAGTGGACAAATGAAAAAACCTTCAGTGGTGGCATGAGTGTTGGCTCAAGAGGTAGCCATGCTCATGGTACTCCTGATGCATTTTAACCTCTGGGGTCGCTGTGAAATTTGTAAATGCAAGCCTGTTGATCAACAGACTATGCTTGAAAACAGCCCCATTTTGTGCAATTGCAGCTGCTATGTGGATTCGTGGCTTTCCTGTTTCCTGGAGTGCGCCAGTGGTTGCGAGCTCAATACCTGCCACTGCACGTCTATTTCGGACTGGCCATTTTCGTGCTTGCTGTGGCCACTGCTTTGATGGGGATCCTGGAGAAGCTCATCTTTTCACTGTGAGTCCTTTATTTATCCTTGCAGCAGATAGGGATGTACCCTACTTACACGAGCGTGATTGTAATGCAAGGGGGTACTTTTCATTGTGTCCATCCTTGCCGCAAGGGCAAAGCAATGGATGTGATAGCAGCAAATTGGAATGTTGCACAATGAACGGGAAGCAACTCAATACTTGCAGCTTGCCACTCAAGTGCAAAGTTCGCAGTAAAAGAACAGATACCGAACGAGTGCAAACTAAGAGGCATCACAGGTTGACACTTGCACCTAGCCGCTCAAACACAAAAAGGACACTTGAAAAAATATACAGGTGTACACAGGACGAATGGCAACTAATAACTGTCACAATTTTTACATCTTTGTGTATGACCTGCGCGCTACATGCGTCAGCTGTGCTGGTGCCTTC
This sequence comes from Rhipicephalus microplus, assembly GCF_043290135.1. Lineage (NCBI taxonomy): Eukaryota > Metazoa > Arthropoda > Arachnida > Ixodida > Ixodidae > Rhipicephalus > Rhipicephalus microplus. Next base: position 300,266,193 of record NC_134700.1, on the reverse strand, counting down.
TTCTTGAACGCTGGGCTGCAGGAGTGACCCATCTACGCATCCTGTGGCAAGTTGACGTCTGAAGCATTGCTTGCCTAGTGTTCCACATCACGAAAGAGCACAAAAGTCGGCCACTTTCACTGCACGCCCCAAGAGCAGTTGAAACAAAATGTGGGCACAATGCTTTGAAGCGCTCCTTTCACACCATTGTACCGAACAGGCCTAAGTGCCTCCGAGATCTGCCAGCATTAGACGGTGCATACAAATTGCCTTCCACTAGAATGTGAAAAAAGAAGTGGCAGAGCACAGTGAAGCGAGTGCTTCGAATTTCTGTGGTGCATTTCCTCTCATTTGTTTTTATTCGTGGTGAACTTGGGTTGTCAGACAGACAGTGTGTGCACCAAAATTTCTCAGTGCTCGCGCTGCTCAACAACAGCGAGCTACTGCCATTTCTACGAAGTGGTCTCACATGATGAGGTGGGAGCGAACTTGCTAACAGCAGCATGGTGTGCGTGTACCACTGTCAATCCACACAGGATGGGTACACCACACATGCAGCCGAGCAGAGATGACTGCGATGACAGCTATAAGCCTTAAATAATAGTTAAAACTGTTGCTTGGGTGAGTTGGTTCCTGATTATTCAGACTGTTTCGATGTATGCCTACAAAAAGGCCCTGCATTTGAAAAAGTAAATCAGTTGTGAGTACAGTGCTGTGTGTGTGTCTTTTCTAAATATTCCGTCTTTTTGCGCTGATAAATCAGTCTTAATTAATGGCTCGATTGTCGACAGTCGCCACATCACTCTCTCCCTTCTGATACTTAACAGCGAAGGCATCGCCGCGATCATGTGGATCATCAAGGATCGGCCAGCCTCTCTCATCATCGAAAATTCGGATGTGGCGCCGACAAGTTTAATGATGCAGTGATGTGGAAAAGTTATTGCAGTTATCTGTATGGGTGTGCAAAATTTAGAATATTTATGAATGGTGCTTGCTATTCGATTTGCACAGGAATTTCACTGTTCGAACTATTAAGACCTACTTTCTGAAGACAAATACACAACAATCATTGTACAATTGGCAGTGGCTCCTTTAGATCTTTTCATTCACTCCATTACACTTTCGCATTTACACTCCATTACACTTCATTACACTTACATCACACTCCATAACACTTTCGACCTTTGTGCAACATGTTAGCAGTCTTGGTTTTCTTGTGCTTGCTAGTACCATTGTCGTTGTTCTCTAAAGCTTTACGTTTTGGGAGAGGGGAATCATTGCTCTCCTCCATACTGGTTACACTATCCGGTGTTGTAATTATTGCATCATTGCACTGTACCGTGCCGGTTCTGTAGTTAGAAATTTCTTCCCTTAATTTTTTATTCTCCTCGCTCATGGTGGCAATTATCTGATTGTTTTGCATAATCATTTGTTTCAGTTGTGCTAACTCTGCCTCGAGTTTGGCGAGTTTCTGGTCAGAAGCAGCCTCCGCCTTCGCGCGCGTCCCCTTGACCCTGTTTGCCCAGCTTACCTTGAACGATGTATCGGCGCCGGGGTTTCCGGGTTCCTGGGCCCTTGACTGGGAGCGTGACTTTGACCTGGAGCGGTTCCTGGACCTGGAGCAGTTCTTCGATTTTGAGCGTCTTTTCCTCTCATGCGGCAAACTGGGGGAGGACTCCGATATGTTGTCCCTTGCTGCGTTGGCGTAAGATGGCCTGTCTTGTGTGGCAAGGGACGCATTCTCTTGTTCTTGTCTGGCTCTTTCCCAGCGACGTTTCCGCACTAGGAATGGTGTCGTATACCTTGCTTTGCAGGTTCGGTCCGCTGTGGGGTGGTCTTCGTCGCACAGCTGGCACCTGGCCTTGCATTCGTGGCTTTCGGGAGGATTCGGCATCCTGCAGCCTCGGCAGATCTTATCTTTAGGGTTGGGGCAAACATCCGCCCTATGCCCCAAGCGTCTGCAGTGGTAGCACACGTCCAGTTGTTTTCTGTACAACGAACACCTTAGCAATGCCCCGCCGTATTTCACGTAGCTTGGCACATGGTAGCCGTCGAATAGTACAATCACATTGGTGGTATTGCCCATTCGCTTGGCCACGAGCGCAGTTGGGTTCCTGGGGCTTACAACGTTTTCAGTTATATCTCGGGCAGTGTCTTGTAGCGGTATTCCCCGGATCACTCCCTTGGAGGTGTTTTCTGGGGCTGCTTCATAAGGGCTGGCTTCAAAAGCTTGCGTGCCTATTTTGATACAGGCAATTCGCTGGTATCTGTTGGCATGTTCTTCGACAGGATTGCTGACCACAACAATGTTTTGTTGGTAGTTGAGGCAGATTGTGTCTTGCTCTCGGACTTCCCTTGGTACATTGGCCGATTCGTAGACGCTGTTGCCAATGCGGGCGGCACCGTGGTCACTGACGCGAAGTCCCCCACGAGGTTGAACAATTATCTTGTAGTCTTCCCTTGGAAGGGGTGGCATTCTGCTATGTCTGGTGATTTGGCGAAGCCGTTCTCTCAGTTTCTTGTCCTTCTGCCCTGTCGAATGCTGCTCGCTTGGTTGGTCTAACATTTACTTTGTAATTTTTTGCTGTCCCACCGGTCGCCATCCGGTATTATTCTCAAATTCTTCTTTCGAAATGCTTTCTCCCTCCACGGTCACTTCCATCTGGTCAAAAAACTCGAAACGCCAAGCGTGCAGGGCGCCGCATTCTTCGTGGTTTCACGCGACGCCTAGGTGCGTCGCAGCGGTGTCTACGGCGGTGTCTACGGCGAACGCTATGGAGGTGGCTCTTCTGCCGGCGCAGCGAACACAAACACGGGCATAAAATGGTCAAATGCAAGTCCTCCCACCTGATTTTTCGTCAGGATGGTCGCGATGACTTGTGGCGTCGATTCGTAATGACAAATCCTCTGGATATGGTAATTTCCGCCGAGAAACATCCAGAAAATACGAAGCCGACGCGACGAGCGACTGCTACTGCCGGGCGCTTCACGCGTCCTCCGTCACCATAATTCTTTTTCTTTTTCTATTTTTGTGAACCTACCTGTTATGTAATACCTCTTTTTGGGGCATTTAAGGAATGAAGAATGAATGAATGAATGAATGAATGAATGAATGAATGAATGAATGAATGAGAAATGCCGTAGTGAAGGGCTTCTGAAATTTCGACCATCTAGGGTTCTTTAACGCGGTGTTGTACACATTTCTCTGAAACAGGAATGAAAGCTCATTCCTCGTTCCTCCCCAATTATGGAATGAGTTTTCGTTACACGTTCCTATAAAGTGAAAGTAACTCCTCACAGTTACACTTCAACATTTAGAATGTGTCATTACATTTGACTTTTACTAAAGATATAGTGCTGGATAACCCTGAAGCAAAATAAAGTGAGCAAATTAATGTGTGAGTGCGAATTTATTAGAAGGCAGAGAGGTCTGCCTGAGCTAGTTCGCTCTAGCCTGCTATTGTACACAGGGGATAAGGGAAGGGGGAAAGAAAGAGGGATGAAGATGATGATGGGGACAAGAAGAGGTGGTGCGCATCTCACATTGAGCTACATATACGAATTTGACATTGCCGACAACAGGTTATACGTAGATAAAAAGAATCTAAATAAACTCTCTAAGACTCATTTATTTTAGAGGCCACCAGCCATACTACAAGCATGTGTAACTGCAACTTTCAAGTCCTACACATGTGGCACTTTTCAAGTTGGTCTTCAAAAGTGCCGACAGGATACCACTGCGCTTCAGAAATTCAAATACAAATCGTTGTGCATGCACAAATGTACCGTATTTTCGCGCGTATAACCCGCACCAAAAACGCAAAAATTTCAGTGGCAAAGTGGAGGTGCGAATAATACGCAGGGTTTTTCCTATAGTGCTGCTTCACAGCAATGCGTGCTGTGCTGTGAAACCCTTTAACAGTGTAGCGAAGGCTACAGAGGCGGTTTCCGCAAATTCGTGTTGCTCCGCAAGTAGCACGACAGCTTGCGGCCGATTTCAGTTTCGCTTGCTTGTATCGTTGAAGCGTTTAGACAAACATTTGGGGAGAGACAATTCGATTGTTCAGTGTAAAATCTCACTGTCACACCACAAGTATATTTTTTGGACGTTCGCGGCCGCTCAGTGACCCTCCACATGTCCCTACGTCACGGACGCCATGTTTACTTTTGGAAAGGGCTTGCCGAAAAGATGGTGCTGTCTAAGAAAGTTCCATAACAAATAAAGTAAGTTCCTTAATAAATAAATTAGTATTTATTTCAGCAAGGCAAATGAGATGTTAGAGTGCCTATAGAGATATTATCAGTAAATTAATGTACTACTTTTTGGCGCGGTAGCAGGCATGCATTGCAGTTCTGTTGTTTCCAGGGTGCTGTTACAGTGTACTAGAAGGGGTGTAAGTGTTCTGTGGGGTAGTGCTGTCAAGTTGTCGCCAAGTGTGAGCGCTGTTTACCTCGCTGATACCGATAGTTCTCCACATCTCGACCCGTTCGCCAAGCCTAAGTCGATCTGTTCTGTCACCATGAGTAGCGTATCGCGGCAGGCTTTCACAGCACAGCAAAAGCTTAAGATCATCGCCGTCGCCAAGGAATTTGGAAATCATGAAGCTGGAAGACGGCATGATGCAGACGAGGCCTGCGTGCGACTGTGGAGAAAGAAGAAAGAGAGCCTACAAGCCGCGCACCGCGACCGTAGGTCATTTCGTGGTCCCAAGACCGGTGCCTACTCTGAGCTGGAGGCGGAGCTAGTAAAGTTCATCGAAGATGTGAGAAGCAGGGATCACGCCGTATCGACCGAGATGGCTCAAGTGGAAGCGCGGCAACTTTCGAGGGAGCTAGGCCTACCTCACGAGTTCCGTGCGAGCCGCGGATGGCTGCACCGCTTTATGAAGTGGCAAGGACTCTCAATCAGACGGCAGACTACAATATGTCAACGCTTGCCGGCTTCTTATGAGGAGAAGCTGCACAAGGATTGCCGTGGGAAGCCGCGACTTGTCCATGCGTGCACACGCAATCATCGTGAAAAGACCGCGATTTGAAGAAAAAAAAAAAAAAGAAAGAAAAATTGCTCAAAGTCATGAGGCGCACGTGATGTTTGTTTTTTTTGCGCATGCCATCTGCCCCTGCTTAGCTTCCAGCCCTTTCATCGGGATGAGAGAAGAGAGAATGTGATTGCAGCGTATGACAAATCATTCTAACTCTGCTCGTACTGGGTGAATTCTTAAGATTTTGGCGGTACTGAATTCATGAGGCAATAATCTCTTTTAGTAAATCTGTTCCATGGTTACTTGAAAAAGTGTTTTATGGCCCCTTTAACCCTGCCAGTACTTGAGGGATATGGAAAATTCTTTTCACAAGAGTTTCACAAGGAAATAAATTTCTACAGGGTCATCATTCCATGAATACTTCAAAAATTATTGCAAGGCTCTTTTACTCCTTTGTTACTGCACGTGGGTCACCAGAGACCCAAATGTGCCGAGTGAAAGTTTAAAAGTACGGACACTCCTGTCAACTAGTTGCCCAATCTAGCACATTCTGTAAGCACTAATGTGTCATTTTCTGTATAGTTAGTTTTTGTCTCGAGTGGCAGTGATATTTAACACCGACTTAAAGATTCAAAGGTCGCTTGCTCTGTCCGCAAAAATAGCAGACGAAACAATAGTGAGACCCACTCGGAAATGTTGTTCAATGGACGATTGTGTTCGCAAGCAATTTTTCTGCTGTTAGCAGAAGTGACTCTGAGGATGATGTCAAATGACGGAAATAAATGGACCATAAAAAACCACAAAATGAGCCTCGATGGTTCTTCAGTTTTGATCAGCACATTACACTTTCTGCCACATAGATTTTTTTCATGCTAATTGAGATGTCCTGAGCATGTTGGCCCAACATTGGAGCCTCTTTATAAAAGAGATGCACCAGACAGCAGTTCTTGTCTTGTCTCTTTTAAGCAGGGCACCATGTATGCATTTTCTTTATTTCAATGAAGGCACACCATTGTCGCATTTGTCTCCTACATCATTGTCTCTTATAAAGGGGTTGGACTATGTCGTGTCTTTTATTTGTAGTGTCTCAACAGTAAGGCGCAAAAATTTGGTGACACAACCTTTTACCAGCAGAAAGTGACATCCAGCCCAACAAGGCCGTGACCCGAGAGCAGTGTTGAGCACTGAAATGATGTGTGTCACAACGGAAATTGGCATTTTGGCCAATAAACAAAATTTCTATTAGCAAAAATGAGTGTGCATGTTTGCAAATACTGCAAAAGCAGAAAGAGTCTTAGGTTGCCTGCTGATGTGTATGGGCATAGCCGGGTTCCCAGAACTACACCTCCTCTCAAAAACTTGCATTCATAACAAATTGTATTGATTCAAGGGGCAGAGAAAGATTCAAAACTACTGAGGGGACAACAAACTTGAGGACTGGACAATGCCACTTGTAACAGCTGTTTTGCCCAGTGGCACACCAACCTTTGAAAAAGAAATTTTTTTTCATCTTGGAGCTTTCAGACATGATTCCACATATTTTGATAATGTCAGACATTAAAATATACAGATGTTACTGTATCTTAAATTTTTTAAATATTTTTATTGTGTGCAGTGTTTAACGATATTTTTGTTAAGTGTCACCTTTTGGTGTCTTGCTTTTTTTCCTGGGCTACTTTTTAGAATAGCATGCTAGAATAGCTATAACTCAATAGCAGATTTTTTCCTCTTCGCGGTTATTTTTTTTATATCGTGTTTGAAAAAATTGTAGAAGTTAAAAATATAGTCATGTAACCTCATCAAATAGTATGTATAAGAATTCTGACTGGGCAGGCAAAAAAAAAAATTGTAACTGATTCGCTTTTTGTGCTAGATTATTCAAACTAAGCTTGTGCAAATAGTGAATTTCAGGTTGAAGCGAATTCCAAGCGAATCATGATTTTGGTCGAATAATTCCGAATCGAATTCAAAAAGTACATATATCATATATTATAAAGAAAAAGGGGCATATTTGTCAGGACCAAACTAACGTGCATGATATTTTCGTTAATTAAACCAAGGCCTATGCGAAAGCTGTTTTTCTTGCAATAAAGGAAGTGGCAACAACTTGGAATAGTAGCGCGATTTCACTTTCGGTGCAGTCCTAATGATAGCCAGTAAAGTAGGTTACATTTTAAAATTTGCTATACTTAGAGCATATAAGTCGGTGTAACGAGCTTTTAAATTGAAAATAAAATAAGCAAAAAAATGATGTGAGAGTAATTCTTCATTAAACCTGAAGTAGGGCTTTGCTGCAGTGCGAATTTCTGTTGATTATGTGTTTTGACTGCTTAGCACCAATTTACTGCAGTGAAGCCATTTTTACTTGCGGACTAATACTTTTAGACAGGTGCTTTTACGGCTTAGCACTTCTTTATTGCAGTGAAACCACCTTTACAGAGCATTACATGTAGATTAATACTGCCACAAAGTGGTAGTGAGATTAAAGCAAAAAGCGGTAGAGGCTCCCTCCCTGGAAGAAACGACTATGAAGTGGATAGAGACTGGTCCCCGCCTGCCAGTGTGCCAGCCATTGTCGTCGCATGTAAATATTGTAAATATCCGTAAATATATGTTTCCTTGTAAGATTATTGGTGGAGGTGCGAGGTACGCCTACCTGGTTCTCCCGGCAAACCAACACGGAATTTCGGAGCGATCGCCACCTTCATTTTCCTGCAATGGCTCAACAGGCCAACCCACAAAAGCAACAGCAGCCTCAGCAGCAGTAGCAGCAGCTGCCTCCTCTGATTCTCCTGCCTCCGTCAGACCCCGGAATCCTCTTGGGCATCGTCAAGGACAAGGTGAACGTTGAAGATTGGGTTGCATTATACGAGCGCGTGAGCAAATACTATAGGTGGGACCCCACGTTGATGCTGGCCAACGTTATGTTTTACTTGAGGGATGTGGCGCTCATCTGGTACGAGACGCATGAGTCGGAGTTGACCAGCTGGGACATTTGCAAACTGAAGTTTGTCGAGTTGTTTAGCAGGCCATTTGGGCAACAGCAGGCCACAAGGAAAGACCTGGAATGCCACGTGCAGACATCGACAGAATCCGCCTGTGCGCGATGGTGACTATGTCATTTCACCCATTACCAACGTTGTGTTGAAGCATTCCATTGCTGTCCCGCACACCGTGGTGAGAGTACGCCACAACAAGATCTATTTGTCTCTTTTGAACTTTGGTTTCACCGCGCACGTGCTGCCTGCTGGTATTAAACTAGGCATTGTGTCGTCGTTGCAAGAGTGTGATATCTCTGAACTGTCAGCTGAACAACCTACTCTGCACATTAACTTGCTCACTGCACTCAACTTTTCAAGCATTGACATTGCCATAATGATAGCGCCAGATCTTTTGTCCTCCGAAGCACAAGACCTCCACCATTTCTTGAGATCCTATGCAGACATATTCGATTTTGACAACCGCTCCTTAGGCCAGACATCAGTTGTGACCCATCACATTAACACCGGCGATGCCAAACCAATACATGGCCGCCCTTACCGTGTCTCTGCTGCCGAACGCTCAGTCATCCAGAAAGAGGTCGAGAAAATGCTTGCCAAAGGCGTTCTCGAACACTCATCAAGCCATGGGCATCCTCGGTCATGCTTCTCAAGCAGAAGGACAATACGTGGCAGTTTCTTGTCGGCTATATACATCTCAACAAGGTCACTAAGAAGGACATTTACCCCTTACCAAGAATTGATGACGCAGTACTTGACTGCCTTCATGGCGCCAAGGTTTTCTCGTCCATTTACCTTTGATCTGGTTATTGGCAGATTGCTGTTGACCAACGGGACCGAGAGAAAACAGCATTTGTAACCCCTGATGGGTTATACCAATTTAAGATAATGCCGTTTGGGCTTTGCAATGCGCCGGCCATCTTTCAGTGCATGATGGATTCCCTACTGTGCGGGTTCAAATGGTCTACTTTCTTATGCTACTTAGATCATATCATTGTTCTTTCACCAACATTTGCGAGCCATCTTGAGCGACTGTCCAGTATTCTCCAAGTATTCCGCAACGCTGGTCTCCAGCTGAACTCCTCCAAAAGGCGTTTCGGCCATCGCAAAAGAACTGTACTTGGTTACCTCGTTAACACATCTGGGGTACAGCCCGATCCGGAGAAAATTCGTGCGGTGACTCAATTTCCCGTAACCTTGTCTGCTAAGGATGTCCGGAGCTTCCTTTGTTTGTGCTTCTATTTCTGCCGCCTCATCCGGGATTTCGCCGATATTGCGCGGCCCCTCACCAAGTGTGGCAGCTTGGGCTAGTTGGTATGGCATGACGATAGTTATAGCGCGAGAACAAAACGACGACACAGAGACAAGAAGGACACGAAAGACACGAGCGCTCGTGTCTTTCGTGTCCTTCTTGTCTCTGTGTCGTCGTTTTGTTCTCGCGCTATAACTATCGTCATCCCTCACCAAGCTTCTGCAAAAAGACACCCCCTTTACTTGGAATTCGCCTCAAAGTGCTGCATTTTCTGAGCTCATGGCAGCCCTCACGACTACGCCAATATTAGCCTGATTTCGATCAGACCGCACTGACATGAGTGGCCACGCAATTGGTGCTGTTTTAGCTCAGCGTCAGCATGGACATGACTGCGTCATCTCCTACGCCAGCCGCCTTTTGTCCCCTGCCGAGAAGAACTATTCCATCACAGAGAGTGTCTTTCTCTTGTGTGGGCTGTCACTAAATTTCGCCTGCACATGTTCAGCCGCAGTTTTACTGTTGTAACTGATCATCATGCGCTCTGCTGGCTTTCGTCGCTCAAAGATCCCATGGGATGCCTCGGTCGTTGTTTCTCCACCTCCAAGAATACACCTTCTCAGTCATGTATAAATCTGCTCACCTCCATCAGGACGCCGACTGCCTATCACGGTATCCAGTGGATCCGCCAGATGCCACAGAGAGAGCTACTGAGGCTTGCGTCTTATCGATATAAGACTTTCTTGATATCGCTTCTGAGCAATGCCGCGACTTGTATTTACTTCTCATCATAGAAAGCTTGCGTTCCGCTACTCCACCCCTTCTCTGAACTTGTATTTCCTTCACGAAGGGGTTCTCTACCACCACAACATGCGCCCTAATGGTCCTGACCGCCTTCTTGTCGTGCCTTACAATTTGCGTGTAGATGTTCTCCAACAGCTTCACGATGGACCTTCCCCCTGTCACCTTGCAGTCACCCGCACTTATGATCGTATTCGGCGCCGGTTTTTCTGGCCATGCCTATATCGCTCTTTGCAAAAGAATGTCGCCACCTACGACCAATAATGCTTCCAGCTGGCCTCCTTCACCCTATTGAGATCCCTGCTGAATCATTCTACTGCGTAGGGTTCAACCTTCTCGGGCCATTTCCCACTTCCGCATCAAGGAACGAATGGTTTGCTGTGGCGACCGACTACACGACACGTTACATGATCACCTGTGCTCTCCCAACCAGCTGGGCTGCTGATCTCGCCGACTTTCTGCTGCATAAGATCATTTTGCATCACGGTGCTTTTCGACAGCTCGTTACTGACCAAGGCTGATACTTTTTATCTCGCGTCATCCAGGATATCGTACGTTCCTGTTCCAAGAACCACATATTCACAACACCATGCCATCCACAAACTAATGGACTTACAGAGCACCTGTAATCGACATGTATTCGCTTACAGAGCGCCTTAATCGACATGTTGTCGATGTATGTTTCTTCAGAACACCGGGACTGGGGCGCAATGTAACCCTACGTCACCTTCGCTTACACCTCCTCTAGACATGACACCGCAGGCTATTCCCCGTTCTACCTTCTTTATGGGTGTGAACCCTCTCTGCCTCTTGACACTCTCCTTCCCGCTGGTTCAAGCTCCCCTGTCACATACGTCCGTGATGCCATAGAACGAGCTGACGCAGCACGACAGATTGCCCGAGAACGGCTCATACTTTCTCAAGCCTCTCAGAAAGATTGGTACGATTGCCACCATTGTGAAGTTTTGTATACACCCGGTTCCATAGTACTCTTGTGGACACCATGTCATCACATCAGCCCCTCTGAAAAGCTCTTATTTCGCTATGATGCACTATAAAAAGTCCTGGACTAGGTCACTGACCTCACCTACGAGATACAGCAACTCGTTGATGCTGCGCACTCAATGCCACCACCATCTACTGTTGTGTATGTCGTAAGGCTGAAGCTTTATGTGTTGCCCAACACTCCACTTTCGTGAGAAGTGCCAGGTCGGGCACAATTACGTCATGGGATAGTGCCACAAGGTAGTAGTGGAGTTGGGGCAAAAAGGGGTAGAAGGTCTCTGTCTGGAAGAAACAACTACGAAGTGGATAGAGACTGGTCCCCACTCACCAGTGGTCCTGGCCATTGTCGTCACGTGTAAATACAGTAAATATCCATAAATATACGCTAAGATTATGCACCTATTCGTTTGTTTTGAATAATTTGAAATATTTATTAATATAAATTCAATTCAAAGCAAATTTGAATATTGCATTATTCGTTCGAATATTCGAAGCGTCCGAATATTCGCATAAGCCTAATTTAAACTTTCCTCTTATATAGAAAACTGTTGAGCAAGCATTTTTCTATATCGCTTATCATTACTTTCTTTTTTTCTTAGAAACATAAAATTAAAAATATTTTATAAAATGTTCAGTGAATTTTGTTTTTCTTAAATTTTTTTTGTATATTATACTTTAATATGAAATATATAAAGTAATACCATTTAAATGTGCAATGCTTAGTTTTTATATTGATTTATAGTATTACTGTATCCGCATGTCCTGGAAAACTAGGCTGCACAGCATCTGAAGGTCAAGTTGCATGGTTGACCTTACTCGAAAGTCCTCTTATGCACTTGCATATATCGGATGAAGTCCATGTTGACGGCACTCCTGTCCAAGGTTTTAATTGACACCGGCGCTCATGTTTTTGTTATGAGCACAGATTTTCGTCGTTGCATGAAGAAGTTCCTTACGCTACCCTTGATCATTGTGGTACAAGTCGCTGACTGTTCTTGTTGTAGGAATGTGTACTGCACAATTTACCATTGCAGGTGGTCGTCCTGTTTATTGTTCTTGCCACATGACCTTATACTTGGACTAGATTTTCTCGCCGCCAATTTCGTGCTTATTGATTGCTCCACTGGTGTGCTCCACGTTTTTGATTTTGTTGCCTTTTAAGAGGGAAGTGTGTGTTGAAATATGTTAAAGCACTAGCATGCACCTGTATGTATATATGCGTGTGTGTGTGGCTTTGTGTTTGTACAATTATGTAAAAGTGCAGGAGTATATATGTATTTATATTAATATTTCATAGGTTTGTATGTAATATTGCTGCACTGCCAAATACATAGGGTTGTAGATTAGTCAAGCTGTTCGAAGACGGCTTTTTTGTACAATCCCCCATCTATATTTCACAAAGATGGCAAATAAATTTATTAATAATATTATTATAAATATTATAAAGCACCACCGACAAGATTAAATTGTTTAAGTTGTCGACTGAGTCGGGCGTTTGGAGGAGTAGTAGAGCCGGTCAAGCGGCCAACAATGATGCGGCAGTATGGGTCGACAAGTTGTTGTGAAGCAAGGATGAATTGGGTGCCAGGTGATGTACTTAGCCCTGGGATTGGAGAGGTGGTGCCGTTTTGGAGTAGCGATAGGGAGTGGCCTCCGCGGGGCAAAGGACATCACGATAGAGCATCAGCATCTTGATGCTTCTTCCCAGATCTGTAGGCGACATTGAAATCATACTCCTGCAAGCGAAGCACCCAGCGACCGAGGCCACCTGATAAGTTTTTCAGCGATATAAGCCAGCATAGGGCGTTATGGTCGGTAACAACGGTAAAGTGACGGTCGTGATGATATGGTAGAAATCTTTGCACTGCACCAACAACAGCAAAACAGTCCTGCTCGGTGATGGTGTAGTTCTTTTCTGCAGCAGTAAGAAGCGCTTGTGGCGTACCCTTTCTTGTCCGTGTTTTTTCGTGCTACATTTATGTTGTTCCAAATAATGGTATGTTGGAATAAATAAAGTTCAAAGTTCAAAGATGTAACGAATCACTACCAACTCGCTCACTTCTCCGTTTCGCTTTAATTTATTCATATAGCTATTACGTACGTTGACATATTATGCTTGCTCACCGGCTGTGCCAGATGGCGAGTACTACGCTGCACCTCTTCCAGATTTGCTGCTCACACATTGTGTTACTGTTCTGAGCATCACAATAAATAGAACTTGGCTACCAGTTGCAAATTTCGGCTTCATAAGTCAAGTTCTCCCACAAGGCATATTTATAGTCCATCTTCGTTCGCTGCTGGATTCACAGTTTGAAGCTTTCACTCTGGATGCTGTTCCTATGCAGCATGGTCCACCGAAAACAAATTGTGGCAGCCGTCAAATTTTATACATGATCCCTGCTGACCTTCCACTTGAACATGTTGGAACCCTCCAGATTGTTCTCGGGTCCTACCAGAGCATTTTTTATTTTGATGATTGACCTTTAGGGCAGACATCCGTTGTCCAGCATCGCATACACACTGGGGATGCCAAACCTGTTCACTGCCGCTTCTACAGGGTGTCTGCGTCTGAGCGGGGCGTCATCCAGCAAGAAGTCAACAAAATGCTTGCAAAGGACATTATAGTGGCTTCCTCTAGTCCCTGGGTGTCTCCGGTAGTGTTAGTTGAAAAGGAGGACGGGTCATGCCACTTTTGCCTGGACTATTGCCACCTCAACAACATCTCAAGAAAAGACGCCTACCCTCCACCGCACATTGACGACACCCTTAAGTGTTTGCATGGTGTCGTGTACTTCTCTTCTATCAACCGTTGTTCCGGGTATTGGCAGATTTCTGTAAACTCCATGGACCGAGAAAAGACAGCTTTCATACCACCTAATGGCCTCTACCAGTTCAAGGTCATGCACTTTGTTCGCTCGCCTCGTTGAGAAATCCTATAGGTCGTCTCGCTGACTGTGCACTCTGCTTGCAAGAGTATACCTACATGGTAGCATATAAGAGGGGAAGACAGCACCTAGACGCGGATTGCTTGTCACACTATTCTGTGGCTGATGAGGACTCTACGAGCACTGACCCCATCAACTGCATATTTTTTCTTTCCCAGTTACTTCGCCTCATCAACGAGCAGTGTGAGGTGAACCTAAGCCAAACCTAAGCATCAACCTAAGCCATCAATTTAAGCCAAACAATGCTATGGATGCAATCATTCCTGCTAGACGGCTCTTTATGCACATTTGTCTTAAGAGATAACACCTTGTATCTTCATAGTTTGTCACGAACCGGTCCCGATATATTTGCTGGTGGTACGACAGTACTTGCACTCTATTGTCATAGGCATATCTTTGGGAAGGCAAAGGGTGCGCTGGCTCCCCCACTTAAAATAGTAAGGGAAGCTGAGCCCCCCCCCCCCCCCCCCCCCCAGTTTTGGCAGTGATCACTCTCGGCTGCCCACTGAAAAACGAACTGAAGGAAAATTTTCATTCAGCGTAGCAGTCACGTAATTACAGTAGAATCTCGGTAAATAAAATCTGAAGGGACCAGGAAAGAATGTTCCATTAAACAGGAGTTCTGTTTACTGATAGGTTAATATAGGTGCAGAATACAAGCCTGAAACCAAGTGGTGCAAAATCAATAGTTCCATTTAAGCAGTAGTTCCATTTAACAGATTTCCATTTACTGAGAGTCTACTGTATATATAATGAGATTTCGTAACATATTTTTTCTTGCCTACTGCTGAGAAGGCTGTTTTCTGTGTCTAGCGACCATGAACATGGCTTTCTGCATTGCGGGCTGCTTATGCAATGCTTTCGTGCCTTGAACTCAGGCATTGCAGAGGAAGCTACCACTGAGCAGGGGCACTAGAATGTTAGACCACTCTGTCATGCCATTATTGTGGTTTGCTTGATCTGAAATTTACATCACAAGTGACGTAGGTGCAGGCGGGAACCAAATAGGAAACACTTTATGAATTGATCGTGCGCTTTTCCTGCCTTAAGATTATTATCTTTGTTAGAAAAAGAATTGAATGAGGGCTGCTCTATATCTCAGCTGCTATGAGTAAACGAAGGCGTAGAAGTATTCTTGAAAGGCCCCGAGTAGGGAGAGCTAAAAATGGATTGCACTTTAGTCTCCAATTTACCATCGTCGCCTAAGTTATACTATGGTATATTTAAACAATTGTGGTGGCTTTCAACAATGCGATAGGTAAGGCAGTCGACTTCAGCACAGAGGAAGCCCTGCTTTGAGACTTGCCTCGTGACTTGATCGATCTTAGCAGGGAAATAGTCCACGTTTTCTGAATTAAGAAGACTGCCCACCTGCGAAGGCTCTCATCTGTTTCTAATCATGTTTATTTCTCTCTATCCGCATATTGTTCACGGAGGGGTGTGCATGTGCATAAGCGGCTCAACATGGTTACATTACAACTGAATACATTTATTAAAGGCGCATGAATTCATGTTCCCAACTGCAATAAAAGCCACCACCAGACCGATCGCCGGGAATCCTTCTTGAATTACACTCTCAAAGGAGACACCGTCCGGCAATGCCGAAAAAACTTCACCCCAGTAATGCACTAATTATTGTGCACACAATTTTAACTCAACAAGTTCTCGCAGATTTGCGACATTGCGTATGATCTAGACAATTTTACAAGACAAACTTTTTTTGCCATCAGGCAAGAATCATCTTAGAAAGATGGTGCTCAAAAGAACAATAACACACGATAAAGTAATGAGGACAAGGCGCAAACTATGGACTTAGAATTTATTTAAAAAAATGAATATATGTGTCTTTAAGTGAACACGTGTTAAAAAGCCATGATCAACAACAACAACAAAAAAAGATGAGGTGAAGGGCACTTCGGAGAAGTCCAAATCTGTGGCAAGTAACATGACCGAGGGTTCAGCGATGCAGAAATTAGTACTTGCTTTGTGAGCGAAATATACTTTTTCAATTTCACGCAATACCCGATCCTTCATCCGGGAATGCAATGCCGTGTCAGCAGTTGAAGAGACACTTAAACACTTAAAAAAAGAAAACGAGATTATGGTGTCATGATACGTAATTTCGTGCGTCGAACTTGAGAATCAAGTAGAAAATTTGCATAGACCAATGCAAATAACTTTATTTTGCCGAAAACAAGCAGCAGGCGCCGCGGCCGCCATCGCGAGTCTCGCCGCCGCTGTGATTGCTCGAAGCTCCACTGTCGGGAAGGTTAGACGGGGCTACTAGCATGGTGGCATTCTAGAAGAAGCGGAGTTATGGGGAGTGGCAGCTATAAAGAACTGCTCTTAGATTGTGGAAGATAGTAGCAAATGTTAAAAAAAAGCTTCTTTTCATAGGGAGTGACCACAACGTTTTAAGCACAAATCATTCGCACGATGGCTCAGTATGAGCAAACTTTGCAAGCACCTCCTTTCATGTTTAGATTAGCAAGATTTGTTCGACATGTTGGTGTGGCGCACATCTACTTCAAGGCTATAGAATAAAAGTACATTGTTTCCACAGCATTAGTTATTTTACAACACAAAAAACGCATGCGCCTGGGTGTATAATGGTTGTCAATTGTGCCCGATATACGTGCGATGATCATGCAAGGCCATCTTAACAATAGTAGAGATCTAGCTAGTTGCTATTCCCATAATTAAGGTACCATGTGACTGCAAATAATACTAATTCTTGTCTTGCTAGTAAGAATGATAAGCAAGATATGGGCCACTTAGCTGTCCAATCAGTTTGATTCAACCTAACAAGTTCATTGTGGTTCAAATGACACAGTTTGAATAGCCACTTGAAAGCAAATCGAACCAGTCGTGGCCCATGTACTGCGTGGTCAATCTGCATCACGTCACCGTCAATGGAAACTTGAAAGCAAGCTGGTGTCGGTCATGTAGTGCCATCTCAGTAACAGCTTGAAAGCAAGTGGGACCAGTTGCCGTACAAGTAGTGCCGTTTTAATGGGCACTTGAGAGCAAGTGGTACGACTTTGAAAACCACTTCACAGCAAGTGGCACCTCCTCAATATCCACCTGATAGCAAGTGGCACAACTTTTGACCGCTTGAATTTCCACTTGAAAGCAAGTGGCACCACCTCAATGGCCATCTGATAGCAAGTGGTACCTCTTTGGACAGCTTGAATTTCCACTTTAAAGCAAGTGGTACAGGACCACTTGAAATCCCGCTTCAAATTTTCGTCTGGGTAATTGCTATAGCATACAAAATGTGGCTAAATTTTCCACGGTAACGAAAGAGTCAAAGTGGTGCCATCTGTCTAATTCTGACTGAAAAAACATGGCTGATCCCACTGCCGTAGAAATAGGTATAGCACGAGAGTGAAACGCGTCTTCACAGAAGTACATTGATATGAGAGCTTGTTCAGTGCCTCTTGATGCTTGGCCGTTATAGCACCGTTTGACATGGATGCTTAGTGGCACATCTAAATCCTGATGACTATTGTCTGTGATGATGATTTCACCCTTGTGATAGCTTACTATTCAACATGCACATGTACACATCCGGTATGATAATATGGTACCAACAAGCACATGATGAATACTGGTACTTGATATGCACTCATTTAAAGCACTTAATTTGATAAGAGAATTGACAAGCTGTGTGCTCATTAGTAATATGCCTGTGCTCGTGTGCGCTACCACACTGCGCTTCAATAACACAAGAGGCACACGTTCATAGGTTGAGGCTTGAATGTGGAAAAACGAGGCATGAACGATTAGCGTTACTCCCTCATATCACTCCTATTGGCTCTGTATAATTTTACGATACTGCACTTCACCGCTCCACCCGACCCTACCACTCAGCCAAAAGCCCTGTGCTCTCAGAAAGAATGTGTGAGAGGCCCATGGGTAGAGCCTCGTGCACCCGTAGCTTAAAGCGTTGGGCACCTATCACCGCCAACTCGTGTGTGTGATTCTTGGCAACAGAAATTTTTATTCTGTCTTTTTCTTTGTCGTGCGTTATTTTATGGACGTCATACCTGTGAGGAAAATATGTCAGTGAAGTCTTGGTGGAGTTTGGCGAAAAACACTTTTGTGTTAATGCAAGCATTTACTTAATTTGATTTTTAATACTCATATTGTAAGACACATGCTGTCGCAAAGCGCATATCTTCAAAGTGTGAACATTGTCAACCCCAAGACCAACAGAGGTTCTTAGCACCGTGTTGAAGTCAGCATGAAGTCAACAAGTGACTTTTGCTTTCTGTTGTGGTGTGTTAAGTCCCAAGTGTGCTTCTACAAGGGGTCATTATCATCATTATCAGCCTGACTATGTCCACTGAAGGGAAAAGGCCTCTCCCATGATCCACCAATCAACCCGGTCTTGTGCTTTCTGTTGGCACGTTATACCTGCAAACTTTTTAATCTCTTCGGCCCACCTAACTTTTTGTCTCCCTTTTGTGTGTTCGAATTCTCTGGGAATTCATTCATTTACCCTTAAAGGAGCACTGACATCAAATTTACTCATGCCAAGATTTTTGCGTCAGCGAGTAGCTATAGACACTGTAGCAGCGATTCACGACCTGAAACACAACAGAGAGATCAATACTATCACTTTTATTGATTTATATCACTGGGATCTAGCACTATTCAAAAACGGCCGGCAATCCCGCCATTTTCAGCGCTGGGAGCACCAGCAGTGGCGCTACTTCGCGGTCCCCTCCAGATCACGCCACAGCTGACCACTTCTTTACAGAAAAGAGTGACGTCAGGCTCAGCTGCTACGCAAACATTTCGTCTGCTAGGCGGACACATTCAGTCATGTCTTATCACCTACATTGCTGTAGTAGCCGTACAAAGTGTCGGCTCGGATTCAATACGATAGTCAGGAGCTTCGAATCCCCGCGATTTGCGACGTCGTGAATTAGTTTTCCTTCGATCAACCTTTTGCGAAACAGTGATTCTGAAATGGACGCTGTTCTAAGCAGCGCTGGAGAGGTGCCCAAGGATGCATGCTTCAGCCATGTTCGCTCGTGTGTCTCAGCTATGTTGGTGTGTTTTGTCATGCAAAGCATTCCGGTATACGCACAGGGGTCAATGCAATATAGCTACCGCGAATGAACATCAGCAGAGAAATAGAATACGTTTTCTGCTTGTCAGGTTCTTTTTTGCGCCTCCAGATGGCCCCACCTATCCAGCTTCTCGCGGTTAACACGGTATTACCACAGAACACCTACGTATTACCACTTTTACGTGTATGCAAAGTCTACAGATGTACTAAACTTCAATGATACCTGTGTCTTACTTGTTAGTGATGATATCTGACTACACGCTCTTCCACGTTTGATAGCTTGCAGTCGTGTTGATGTGTAACACATACGTGATATGACAACACACCCCGATTGTGCTTTTTCTGTGCTTCAAACTAGACGACTGCGACTCACATGCAACTCACAACGATTCCCCGACATGCTGACCGACAAGCACACGTTTAATCATGCTCTTTCGATATTCTTTTAAAGGTGGTTTTTATCTTGATAATTTCGCGTAATCATTCAAACCGGTGTGATGAAGATCAGACGCCACGAGCCACGGCCGGGCTAGACTGCACCTGCGCTCACTAGCCCCGCTGTAGACGAGCGAGTGCGTTTCTGCACTTCGGCACCAGTGGGCGCCATGATAAGAACACTCGGATCGTACTTGTCATCGCTACAAGGGCATTGCCACTCAGGAGGGTATTTGTGGAATGTACCATGCCGAACGTGTAGCACTAGTGTCGATGTCGCAGGGCAGTCTATTTTCCGTTTTTTCTCCTTAGCTTTTCTATGCTGTTTGACATCGAATTAAAATAACTTACACGCGACGGATGCCGTTCAAATTTGCCCAAGAAGACCTATGCATACCAAGCTATCGAATGATGGGCCCATCTCGATCTTGAAATTTGACGTCATTGCTCCTTTAAGGACCAGTGGTTATCCTGCCTATGTGCTACATTCCCGGCCCATGTCCATTTCTTCTTGATTTCAGCGATGATATCCTTAACCCCGGTTTGTTCCCTGACCCACTCTGCTCTCTTCTTGTTTCTTATGGGTACACCTACCATTTTATTTTCCATCGTTTGTTGCGTCGTCCTCAATTTAAGCTGAACATTCTTTGTAAGCCTCCAGGTTTCTACACCGTAGGTAGGTATTGGCAAGATGCAGCATTTATATACCTTCCTTTTGAGGGCGTGTCGCAGATTACCATTCATGATTTGAGAATGCTTGCCAAATGTGATCAACCACATCCTTATTCTTCTAGTTATTTCACTTTCATAGTTCGGCTCCATGGTTACTACCAGTCCTAAGTATACATATTCCTTTACATCTGTCAGTGTCTCTCCACCTATCGCAAAGCGCTCTTTTCTGGCGAGACTGTTGCACATTATTTTAGTTTTGTGCATATTTATTTTCCGACCAACTTTTCTGCTTTTCTTGATCAGTTCAGTAATCATGAGTTGTAATTCATCCCTTGACATCAAGCCAATGCAGCTTACTCTCCATTAACTCTTATCCCTAACTCTTCTCAATGAGGGGTAGTGTTGTTCAAACACCTAGTCATCGGGATCTGCTAGAACAACTTTTGTTCAGTGAATATACCTTTCACCCCTATGACTGTGAGTATTCTCAGTACAGTAGACTCTCAGTAAACGTAAATCTGTTAAACGGAACTACTGCTTGAACGAAACTATTGGCCTCGGCAATCCTCGGTTTCAGGCTTTTATTCTGCACCCATGTTCACCTCTCAGTAAATGGAACTCCTGTTGAATGGAACATATTTTGCCGGTCCCTTCAGGTTTCGTTTACTGAGAGTCTGCTGTAGATCGGGAGTTCAGCAATAGCCACTATTGATCAAATGTTTTGTCTTATTATCAATCATTCACATATGTATATACTTTTCACCAAGAGGCCACAGATGGCTCTGTCTGTACAAAATTTGTTTGCACTCCTATACCTTTTGACAGTCAAATGCCTTGTTCATCTTTTAAGTATTACTGCAACTGTTTTGATTTAGAAATATGTACAAAAAGTTAATGAACCTGTTAATAATCAATGATTGTTTACTCCTGAGCATGGTAGTGGCAAGCCTTTTTGGAAATTATTCACTATTTTTGTTCAGCACCACGTGTTTCTGCAAGTCTACCTTACACAACAGCGTTGCTTTCATGTGTGCAGGAAAGCAAACTACCAGACGCTGCCTGGTGAGGCGGTGCTGGGCCACATGATAGCACTGTGCATGGTGTGCTTTGCGGCCATGGTGGTGTACTTGGCCACCCGAACATCATACCGCCGAACGCCTTTGCCGGAGGAGGCCACCTTGCCTCTGCAAGCGCACACACCCACCGATTGATGACACAACTAATGCTTTGAAACTGCCCTGTTGATCTGATTTCTTATACATCTATCTTTCTGACAGTTAATGATCTCTGTCTTGGGCAGTAATTTATTAGTTTGGTTCATTCTCTTTTAATAATTTTGGTCTTTGTAACTTTTTTGCTTACTGATTGTGGATCTCTATGCTAAATATTTTATCAAGAGTCTTGCCTCAATTGTCTCCTGAGTCTGTGAATTGAGAATTGCGATTGAGGACCTTTCAAAAGGCTGCCAGAGATTTTTTTTGTTCTTTTGAACATAATTGGACTTATATGTGATTTTTGCCACGAACTTTTAGCATTTTTCTTCTGCTGTGGCTTTCTGCATGTATTCAAGTGATATGGACAGAAACGAAAAAATTCATCTGGCTGTCCGATTCGCTAAAGGGGCTTTCAATGCATGCTTCTTGTATGCATAAAAATATTTTTTCCTTGTTAGTTTTTTTGTGAGACAATAATGATTTAAAAATTAGCGACATGGATGTAATAAGTTGCTTTCGTCACATTGAATTATAAAACTGCATCTACAAGCGACATATGAAAATACAAATAATAAAAAAAAATATTGGAGTCGTACGAGTTTGCTTTTTTTTCTTGACCCATATTTCAGAAATTTTACATTCTGCCTGCTTCGCCCGTAAAAGAAATTTTTCATACATGCCGCAATAAGAAATTACTGCAGTTTCTACAGTCCCAGTAGGGTTTTTACTTAATTTAGAATTGACCTTTCTTCCTGTATTGTAATGATTAAATGTGAAGAGATCATAGAGTCTTCATACTCCTTTTTTTTCTGTCACTTCTGGAGACAGCTTACATTCGTACTGAAAGCCATTTCACTTGTGTGACCCTGTGCATAATTTTCTTAGGTAAATATACTACGGTGTTAATGCAAATACTTTAGCACAACATAACGCTGGTTCTTGGTTTCCAGTTTGGTTTTAACCACTGGGTTGTTTTCACAGAATGCTCTACTGTGCAAGTTGGTGCGTTGTCTGAAAATGAAAAGCACTACGCAAAAGGACAGGACACAAGAAGACGCCTGTCTGTATTGTCTGTTGTCGCACTCTACTTTTGTGTTCAGAGATGTTTTCAGGTTGGTTTCGCGAGTTACTCTTTGTCACGGTACGATTGGAGAATGTTTCAGGAAACTTAAGTAAAACTTCTTTTGGGCCTAGTTGGTTCATAGCCATAGAATATACTTTTACAGCGCAAACATAAAACGATCCACAAAGAAAGCGACGACACACACCACAAGAAAGCGACGACACACGGTGTGTGTCGTCGCTTTCTTTGTGGATCGTTTTATGTTTGCGCTGTAAAAGTATATTCTATGTTCAGGAAACTTGTTCAGAACAAGGTACAGCTTTTAGAGCATTACTTCTCGGGAATCTCTTTTACTTTTTACACTTTTGAAACAATTATGCAAAACTGTGAAATTTATGAATCTAGGGCATTTTCTACATTGTGTTGCACATTAGTCATTAAGTGTTATTTGCTGGCAATATTACATTAGGTATATGTGCTTGTGAATGTCCCAGAAAAGGATTTTTAGTGTTTCCAGGGCTATGCTGCATTGAGGATTTCACTTTGGTGAAAAGTTTCTTAGGCGTATTCTCTTCTCCGGTGAACAGGCTATGTTTCTGCGGGTTTAGCGTTCTTAGTGTTTTAACCATCTCTACTCAGTTATTGATTCAGAATTACTTGGTGCAGCACGCTGGGTCACTTTCAATGTGTGGATGCAAAGTTGGTTTGCTGCGGCAAATTCTGTTGCCACTATGCACACTTATTGCTTTGTGCCTGCATGTGCATTAACTATAATATTGCTATTTGTTCTGGAAATCACCTCTTGGGTTCTTTTTCTTTTCTTTAACCCAAGTAACGGCAGCACTTTTTTGCTTCATTTCTTTAATTTTCCAATGTATGCTAAGCAGCCTGTGTGGTGATGATAATGCCTAGTTGCACGTCCAAGTGAAAGCGGTGCTGAGAGGGCTAATTCTACCCAAAGTGTTGTTACACGGCTGATGCAGATGTAAAGGTAGAGAGGAATTGATTGGAAAAAAAAATTCGTCTCAGCAGGCTCATAATGGGGTTGTCATACAAAGGAATCGGTCATCATCAGTTTTAAGTTGCCTTTTAAGAGTATTCCAAGACATGCATAGCTTTACCAAGTAATCATACTTTTTTTGTTTTGCCATAAAGCTGAACTGTATTTTAGTCATCTATTTAAATCTAGTAAAACATTGACTTTGGTTGGTAGAAAACATTCTTTTTCCCTGAAGTTATGTTACTTCCAATCTCCCTATTGTTTCTTGTATGATTAGAAAGTAGTCACATGAAGTGGCTAATCTATCATTATTGTATTTATTCTGATGTTTAGAAAATTAGCAATCAACATTGCTTCCAATGTTGCTTTTTCTGAGCTGTCTCTCTTCCAGATAGCACTGCAATGATTTCATGTGAGACGTTCTTTATACATTGCGTTGTGCATGCTCAGTAGTCTGCCAAAAACACCGTACTTGCTTGATTCTTCTGTCCATTTTCTTCTTCTTAGGACGTCTCGTTAATTGGGTGCTTATGCTCATTTTCTTTATATGACCTCCAAGAAAGTCTATTCATGTAGATTGCAGTGATGTACACTGTGCGACAGATGGGGTTTATTCTTTGTGCCTTTATAGGCTTCTTTGTTTATGTATTATACGGAGAAAGTCGGTCTCATCAGTTGGAAGTGGTAGTTGCTTAACCTTTTTTAAGTGCTTATCACACATCTTTGCTTTTGTGTTTGAGGTGCACTTGTTGAAACAATATTGTACCTGGCATGGAAATAGCTTGGTTGTTTGTGATTTACGCTACCTGGCTGACGCAGTCAGACAGTGTTCAATATTCCTATCCTCATTGTATCATTTGACGCTTGAAAACAATATTTTATGAAATGTAGTTCTTGATAATTATTTTCAGTGTTGCATATTTGGTTCTAGCTGTTGGTAATTATAGTTTTGTGGCCTGTCACATCCATTCTGTCAATTTTAAGTGTTGCCTGCTTGATTGGAAGAGCCGTATCTCCTTCTGCATTCATATTCTTTCTGTAATCTTTATTGGAGGTTAATTTTCATTTGCTTGTTTACATTTCATTTGCATGATTGTTTCTACAGTCTGATGAGACCTCGTATTTCATGCGAGTGCCAGCCTACCTGAAATGATGTTCTGAAGCAGAAGTGTTTTATGCCTAGAAGTTTAGTCCACTATGCATGTTTGAGATGTGTTTGTAAAAGAAGGAGAGTACCCCTTTAATAGAGTATGTCTCGAATAACAATTTAGTCAGAGTAATGATCACGTGAAATGGCTTTCCTGATTATTGAGCCCAAGTTTTATGTTCCTATCTCTTTATTCCACACATGATGTTAGCTTACTGACATAGTGCCATAAAAATGGTATCAGCAACTGTATGTCTTTCTGTTCTTCATGAACAAACATTGAGCATGCTAAATGCATATTTGTTTATTACTATTTAGCTACTTGTATACCAAAAGAACAGCATGCATATTGTGTTTCAATCTTTAGAAGGCTGTGCTGTCATAACAATAGGCTCATATGGTCTAGGGCTTTCCTCGAGTTGAATTCTAGATTTAATGCCTCAGCTAAAGCATGTCAGGTTTTTACTAGTGAAATCGTTTGTTCTTTGCTTCGTGAAAAGAAAATACTGTTTTATTTCTGAGTGTTCTGGTTGTTGAGTGTTCTGCCTGCCATGAAAACGTAACATATGTCAGTGCTGTCTGGCAGTGTTGTCGTGTGCAATGATATACTACTATATATCTTGTTGCATATGTAATGCATGTCGCATATCTTTTGCGGCCACTGCTGTAATCGGAGTCTTTTTACAGATATTTCTATATGGTGTTGTACTGCTGGGAGGAGGACATATAGCCACTGTTGTAGTGACAGTATAATGGTGGAAAAAAAAATCATCTATTTAACACGAAGGTATCTCGGGATGACAAATTTGTATGCAGTTGAGCTTGTGTTTATTTATGTGAAGCTACTGTCATCTTCAACAGTAGTATTTGTTGTTGCTGCATTTATTTCTTGTTATTTGTAGACTGCCCAAAGATTTCTTTATTTATATATTTTTATGCTCTTCCTTATTATTCAGTGAACTTTATATTTTAATTTTTCAGACTCTGTACTTTTACTAGGCTTTATTGCATACAAGCTGCATTTTAAGGACCAGTAAGGCTTTTTTTTTACTTCATTATGTCATTTCAGTCCTTGTTTTCGCTTTTGTTCTAATGATGTGGCCATATTACACTGGTTCTTGCCTTATGTTTATATCTGCAAAAACAAAAACATTTTGATATTATTTTGTTTTGATTTTACTCATCATACAGCACATTATCTATATATATATATCAATTAGCATTGTGTATGGTTTTAGCAATCCTAAGAATAGTTCTGACACTACCTGTGAATGTAAATTTAGCGCAAGTTTTTATGAGGACCAACTGCTGTTTGTTAGACGAGTTTCTGAAAATGGATATATGCCTGTATAGTGTGTTTAACTTATGCAGGTTCATGTTTTGTTCATAGGTGTTATACAACATTGTCGAGAGCTCATCCTGAAGCAAGAGGGAAATACGTAATGCAGTCTACTAAAACATATTTGAAGTGCACCTTCTTTGTTGCCTGTGCCTACCTTGTGTACTTGGTGTTGGTTTGGTTTTTGATGGTTGTATTCTGGATTAATCATCCTTATAGCATGCTGGTTAACAAAACCAGTTGAACTATCTCCAATAAGAAGTTGATGACAGCAACATTTGGGTGGGCTGGGTGCATTTGGCAATTGCTGTGCGAATGGGAAGAGACATGCAGCACATGAGATGCATAGAAGTATTGTTTTCCTAGGTTGAAGCCACATCTTTTTTGTGTGGCCAACTTGTGAATGGTGAAATGCTTTAAGTAGGCCCTTTGATGTGGCTGCTGGCTTCTTGACCTAGCTGGTGAAAACAGTCGAAAGTACTGAATGTTTCTTTCACACATTAACATAACAGGTCGTAAGACAACAGAAAATGGCCGAAAAAAAGCATGACTGTCTTCTCCACAGTTTACAAGTGGCTATTCGCCAGACATGTTTGCCCATAAGGGGTGTTATTAACCCGGCAAGTTTGGGTGCGCCACAGTTAGTGAATGTTTTAAATAGTGCAAGTAAGGAAGCCAGAGTCTTTCTTGCATACTTGCAGTCATTCTTTTATTTCACATTGAACTTTTGAAGATTATCATGCGAAGGTTTAGCTTGTCTGAGCATCTTTAATGACAGTTAGTCTACAGTCTACCTTTTGTACAAGATCCTAATGTATCTTTCATACCAGAACACAATGACAAGTTGAGTTATGTAGAAATCTTGCCAACATTTGATTACAGATGGCAAAACTCAATATCAGGGGCTCATCTGAGCCTTCATCACTCTTGTTTATACACTTTTACAAATGCATGGTTAGAGATTGGTGGTGGAGAGAACAATTGTATCATGCATGGTAATGCTTGGGAAGAACATCATTTTGCACAGAAGGTGTTGAGGCTCAACGAATAGTTGGTCATTGCAGTGGTGTTGGTTCTTCATCCAAATTTTATGGGAATACACCTGCTGTTAAAATATCTTGGACTAATACAGGTTGAATGGTATCAAGAAAACGGGGAACTTGGTTTTGAATTTGGGCAAGGGAAAAGGAAGGCATGCAAGGGATTTAACAGTCCTCATTGTTCACGAAAAAGAAAGGTACTCTGTTGTAATGAAATCATCTGTGTTCTTTGTAGCTGAGCGTCTGACACCATTGGATTTTTTCTGTATACACCATTCCTCTTGGATCTTTGTCCCAATTCATTACTCTTGCTTTAGGCTTCACCATAATGATCCTGCAGATAAAAAATTTATGTGAAAGCTTGCTTATGCTTAAACCTTCATATGTATGAGGTAAAAATATTTGAATAACCGTGCTCACCCTGTTAAGAGATTGGACAGCTTATGCCTGTTTGTACGCCAAATTTCAAATTATTTAGGTAAATCCCTACATTTAAAACCTGTAGCTATATAGCCATAACATATCAATATGTCATTTTATTAAACTTGAATAATGTCTAGTACATATTATCGTTATGTTTCAGTATATGTTGACAGCATGTAGCAATTTTGGCTTGCTGATGTCACTTGAAGGTACATTACAGTCTATTGCTGTGTGGTTGTGTGTGTGCACTAGCATATACCTACTATTTATTGTCTTGATACACAAGGTTGCTGGTTACTGTTGTAATATTGCTTGGCCTAAAAGGCGGGTGTCTCTCGTGTCATTGGCTTTGCTTCCTTGCGGCCTTTGGTGAGTAAACTGTTAATGCAAGGCTGGTGATATGGCGCCATTGTCTTTCCAAGTGTTTGTTTTCTGTGCAATTGTTGTCTGTGTAATGTAAAATAAAACAAATGAGCAAAGAATCATCTTTGTGTATTAGTCCTATTGTGTATTGAGAAGATCTTTACATTGGGCTGAACTTAAATTTGTCTGCTCCAAAGCATTTGAAGTTCTTATGAGAACAGATACATCTTACAAGTGCATACACGCACTGTACCAACCTAAAGTAAGTTTGTTGTATTTAGGGCAGTAAAGATGCTAAATTCTACAGACTGAAGCTAATCGTTAATGTAAGAAACCATAAGTTAATGTTTAGAAAATTTAGAGCATGGAGCGTATAAGCTTGCAGCTTTACAATAGAAGTTAGCATATATACTTCTGTGAACTGTAGCATTCGAGCATAGTTCTTCAATCATCGTTCAAGTGTTCATAGGCAGGCTGAAATCGGCACACACTGAGGCCGTACGACAAGTACTGGACGTTCTATGTCCAGTGTTTACAAGCCTTCAGTAGGCACTATGAACCGACACCTGTGGTGGAACGTGATATGCCTGAAGTTCTGCATCCACTACTATCGAACGCAGCAGTCTAGTTAAAGGTTGCTTGTTTTTTCATGTTCCCTTTTTTTCATCTCTCAATCCCCTGGAGTAAGATCGCAAACCGGTTTACCTTTCTTTCCTCCAAATACTGTACACAAATCATGATTGCACTTGCATTGCCACATTTCCTTGTGCAGCTTGAGAAACCTTTATTCTATGTCAGTGACTGCGCATTACGTACCTCTTTTACGTTTGGCCTTCGTCCACACCAATGCTCGAGGCGTCTGCACCTCGAAGTACCCTTGATTGCATAGACGGTGCATCGCCTGTTCGTGCTTCACAGGTTCTGCACACTTTACCACGCAACCAGGTCTGCATCCCGCCTTCAGTTGCAGGTATCCTTTACAAAGGAGCTGTAGCTTGTACTCTTGTCTTCGTCCGTCCGCAAACAAAACAACAACACTTCGTGACATCCTCCGAGCGGGCGATGACGTTACATCATCACAAATCACGAAAAAAAAAAGAGTTGCGCTGTCATTGCGACGTGCATGGCGAGATGATGTCACTCCTCATGGATCGCTTTAAGGTTCCCGCAGGCAGTGCAGCACCAAGTGAGCTCCAAAGGCGGAGCGGTACACGTGCGTGGCGGGTAAATTGCGCATTAGGAGAGCTGCCGAGGAGCAGCGCGCTTGCGAAGATGCGAGCACAGAATAGCGCTTGTGCGTGCGTGTTGTTGTGATAGCGCTGTTATATCCTCCGCTCGGAGTACAGACGGGAGTGCGCCCGTCATACTGCGCTTTACAACTGCAGCCCGATGAGCTGTTTTCTATACTTCGACGACGCCATAGTTGCAAATGCAGGAATGCTGCTTAATCTGGCACGAGTCACGTGGTTGGACTTGCACTCAAAAACACGGGTTTCATTCGCACAAGATGGCAAAACACAGAATGCGGCAGCACGCGCCAATTTTTTCCAGCATTTTTGGTGTATACGTTCTGCTGGCAGACTACGGCGGTTTCGCTAATCCTGCATGGGGCAGGTTATGTACAGTAAGGCGAAACCCTGAGATAGCTCACCCAACACGAAAAGTTACCAGCGCCCATGAGGAACGTCCAAATCATCATGTGATCAATCAAAGCTTAGCTGGATGTTCTTGCCGTGACGTGGAAACCAATTTGCTCGCACCCCTGGGTCTCGTTTCTGTTCCAATTGTACTCCGCTTGTTAAACGTTTTCTTTGAGTTTGTTTACACTATATCTCCTGCCACCGCAACAAAACCGACAAACGTGTCCTTGAAAAAATGTGCACTCATGCACACTCGTCTCGCACGCGCGAGGCAAGTGAACTCCGCGGTAATGTCGAAAAACTGCACCCTCCTTGGGTCACTATGCCACTTTCTAGAAACCTGCTAGGCTCAGAGAAACTTTGCGTGTGAGTGAGATGATATTGGGCCCAAAATAGACGCGACTTAACTCAGCGTCACCTGACTAGGCCCACTTGGGGACGTTGGGCCCGCTGGACGGACAGGATTTGGGAGGTGAGGTCCTGAACCTTAATCGGCGTGTTCATTTCCTCTTCTCGAAAAGGGGGACCGGCAAAGGCACAGCCCCACAGAACATGCTCGAAGTCCGCATAACCGCCGTTTTTAATCCCTGCATATCCAAGAGGTTAATGATGACGAGCTTTACCCCCCCAAAAAAATCCACTTCTGGCAGAAAACTCAGATTATGCACGGCCCAAGAAAGGGCTGTATGATAAACATATTTGACTATTCATAACATGAAAATCATGGCACGGATGTCATGAATGCCATGATTTACATTTCATGGTCCTGCAGCTCTTGCGGTGGTTTTGTTCACATGGCATGTTGCAAAACTGGCATGATGTGGCATGATTGCGTAGCGAACACAAGTGGCAGAACCCAACATGAAAACCATGACATGCGTGTCATGTAACAACATGACTACGTGCCAAGCTCATGATGCGTTCGCAGGCGTTTCGCTAGCGTTACATATACCAAATTCGGTATTACGGTATGTGAATGGATGACGAAGGTATGCGACTGGTGCAAACTTGATAATAATGAGATGCGTGTCATGTAACAACATGACTACATACCACGCTCATGATGTGCTGGTGGCGTTTCACCAGCTTTACTTATACAAAATTTGGCATTACGGGACATGAATGGATGAGGAAGGTTTGATACTGGTGCAATCATGATAAACATGAGATGCGTGTTATGTAACAACATGGCTACATGCTACGCTCATGATGCGCTCGCGGCCGCTTCGATCGCTTCACATGTACTAACTCGGTATTACGCAACGCGAACGGACGACATAGGTAAATGACACATACAAACATAATAATCACATGTGTGTCATGTAACAACATGACTACATGCCACACTCATGATGCGCTCGCGGCCATTTCGCTAGCTTTACATGTGCCAAATTTAGTATTACGTGACGTCAATGGATGACGAAGGTATACACGTGACTGGTTCAAACATGATAATTACGAGATGCGTGTCTTGCGAGAACGTGACCTCATACCACAGTCAAGGCGCCGATGTATTTCGACGTGACGCGGTGCGCGTGCTCATCAGCGTTCATTTCGCCGGGTCACGCCAGCGTTGCAACGCCAGGCACTGGTCCTGCCATAAAGTCGCAGGCGCGCGCCGCGCTGCGTTGCTTTGACGCATGTGCGTTTCAGCGCGTCTGGCGTCCCTCCGTCACGAAAAGAGGGAGACGCAGTGTTGTCTGAGTAACGCATCGGCGCAGTGTGCGCCAGTTGCCGTCGGGCCGCGCCAACCGACGCTGGTCGCTTCGGTCGTGCCTGGCGTCATATAGAGCTCGCGTTTTGCCAACGTAGCGTCGCTGTGCCCAGCGTGCGTGCGCGTCAACGCTACGCTGGAGTATATTGGGCTCTTCATGGTGCGCTCGCGGCGGTTTTGCTAGCTACACATACACCAAATTTGGTGTTACGTGACGTCGTTGGATGACGAAATACATGACTGGTGCAAACATGATAATTCTGGACACGCGTGTCATGTAAGAACATGACAACATACCACGCTCATAGCGTGCTCACGGTCGTTTTGCTAGCTCCACATATACTAAATTTGGCATCACGTGTAAATAGATGACGAAGGTGAACGACACATCCAAACATGATTATCATGGCACTGAAGTCATCTACGGCATCATTTACCTCCACCTCGTAACGTTGTGCTGATTTTAAAGTGGCATATCAAACTTTTATTCGTGCTTCGCATATCATCGATTACCACTGTACGTGGTATCTGCCAATTTTTCTACGATTGAGAACTAGTAAGTGTTTTCAGGAACTACTTAATAAAATAAATAATTTTATTCTTCATGTTTATGTTTGTTATGAAAGGGGCGCGGGTATTCCCCAACTTTCGGTTCGGACTGTCATGGTGGATGGACGTGTTTTTTGAGCGCTCCCGATCGACTGCGGAGATAAGTTGTTTTGCATGTTTTGAGCTTGTCTTTAAAATTATAAGGCAGCACTGAAAATCCCTGTCGCACTTATTTTATTGTACGGCTTTTTCGGTGGTCAGTCACCAGGTATTTATTAGTTTGTGCGTGTGTGTGTATGTGTTTGATTTTTTGTTTTTTTTTGCTTTTTCCTACCTGGTGGGGGAGGTGCACGTACATTGAACACGCAAATTTTTGTAGTAGAGCTTAAACTTTCTTTTTTTCGTGGGGCAGGGCTCAAGTTTAGTAATTATCGAGTGAGACAAGTCATAGGGACAATTGGTGTCGGAAAGACATGGTTAAAAAGACTGTAAAGTGTTCAGGATGTGGGGTTGGTTTGAAAGTGGACCCAAGTGTAGAAGCGGAAGGAGAAGAGGTTGACGCAAAGTGTAGGCAATGTGAGGTCGAGGAAAAAATGGAGAAAATTATGGTTACCCAGAGTGACCTGCTGAAGAGAATCACCGAGCTCGAGACTACGTTGGCGACTGAACAAGAGAAAATGAGGGCTATGGGAGAAAGGCTGAAGTCCGCCGAGGAAGCACTAGCCAAGGTAAACAGAGGAGCGGCCTACGGAGAGAACAGTAGGGAACCGGCAACCAGAATGGCGGAGAAGAAAGAGAAAGCAAGTTTTGAAAAAACAGGTTCAGCCGGTTCAATTGTCGCAAGGCCCAGCTTCAGCGAAGTAGTGGTGGGGCTGGGAGGGGACAAAGCAGCCGGCGTCACAGGTGCAAGTAGCCCCCAGGTGCAGGACGCTCCAGCTGAAAAGTCACAGCATGTGATAATCGCCAGGGACTCGAACTTAAATCGATGCACAGAAGCCATCAAAGAGAGGGTAAGAGGTGACAAGAGGGTTGCAGTAGGGGCGTTCCCAGGACGCAAGCTGGAAGCAGTCATGAGGCCAGCGAGCTCAAAACTCAAAACTACAGCTGATAGACGAAACCTCGTGATAATTTCAGGTGGTTTAAACGATGTCTTAAATGAAGATACAGCAGGACTAGCAACCACACTGGCGAAAGGCGTCGATGACATGCGCGCCATTTCTCCTCAGGTACAGGTAGTGATATGCACGACACCGGAGGTACCGCTGCGTGATAGCAACCTGCAAAGAGCGGTTGTCAACGCAAACCAAGAGATATGGGGGATGAGTTAAGAGAAATGCTTTGAGTTGGTGGAAATAAACAGAGAGGTGCATAGGTGGGGTGGTTTTCAACGAGACAGAACTTCGATGGGCGGCTAGGTCATGAGTTGGGTTGGCGACTTGCAGGAAGCTCAGTAGCTTTTTTGGGGAGCAAGCGGGCCCTTCGGGGTGCAGGATAGCGAGTAACGAGGAAAACAACCAGGGAGACTCTTTAACAGGTGGTATGGACAGATACGATTCCAAAGTGGCACCAGTATCTAAGATAAGTAGAGTCCGGGGCAGAAATAGACGTAGCCACGAGCGCCGAGCAAATTCAGACATAGAGTATATTAACATGCAGGGTGGTAGGAACAGTTTGAAGTGGGAAGAGATACAAGAACAGCTGAGGGAGGAGAGGCCGATGGTATACGGTTTTATAGAAACACATCTCAGGGACATGGAACAACCTCCTAACAATGCGGACTACGCGTGAGAATATTGTAATAGAACAGAAGGTAGCAGAAAGGGGGGTGGTATTGGGGCATTCATTCATAAAAGTACAGACTGGCAAAGGGTCAAGAAGGAGTGCAAGGAACATTTATGGCTAAAAGGGAAAGTGGCAAGGCAAATGACACTCCTTGGTTTCGTGTGCTTGTGGACGGGAGCAAAGGCCAGAGATGAAAACCAGGCAATGGTAGAGTGTATATCAAATGACATCCAGGAGTTAGGAAGAGAGATGAGATAATTATACTAGGAGATATGAATGCGCACATAGAAGATATAGATGGGTATACCGACCCAACAGGCAAAATGATCATGGATATGTGTGAAAGGCTTGATTGATCATTTGCAACAGTACCAAAAAGTGTGAAGGGCAAATAACATGGGAGGTAGGAAGGCTGCAGTCGACGATAGATTACGCACTTATGTCACATAGGATGTATGCTAAGCTCAGGGGAATGCACATAGATGAAGGTGGCTCCAGAAGTCTGGGTAGTGATCAGAAACGTATCAAGCTAAGTTTTCGAAGAGCAGTGAAAGTGGGAAAAAGACAAGATGAGCAACTACAAGAAAATTTTTATTCAGAAAGGCAACTTGAACAGCCGCTTAACAAATTGAGAAAGTAATCACTGAGTATAATAATAAAACAGTATGGACATACACAAATCTAATTAGACTGTTTGAGCTAGAGCTTACTAAGGCACGTGACAAGTCACCCCGGAAAAGAAGACACAAACCCAAAAGCTGGTGTTATGAGGAAGTTAAGATAGCCATAGCAAAACGTCAGGAAGCCTCTAGGGAACACGGACATGCTAAGCAGCGGAGTGAATCGACAGACGATGTTGAAAGAAAATGGGAAATCTTTCTAAGCTGTAGAAAGGAATGCATCCCTTCTGATCAATGAAAAGATTAGAAGGAAGGGAGCTCAGTGGCTGGCAGAAGTACATAAAAAAGATCGAAAGGCAGCTGCGAAATTTTGGAACCATCTAAACTCCCTAAGAAATGAGACGAGCCTAGAGCAGAGGTTTATAACTTCAGCTCAAGGTGCTAGGCTAGAAGGGGACGAAGCTATTGAATATATAAGAACAAGGGTGACAGAAAAATTTCAACAAAGAAGAGCTTTATGCACCACAATAGACAAGGATAAATAAAGTGGCGCAATGGCTCCACTTTCACAACAAGAGAGGGAAAGGGCTGAGAAAAGGGTTCCTAGTGGTACATCAACAGGCCCAGATGGCATTCCAATTATGCTGATAAAAACATTAGGTCCGAAGACTAAGCAGGCTTTGAGAGAGGCAGTGAGCAAAATAATAATCGATGGAGAAGTTCCCGATGGATGGAAACTTAGCAGGATGAGCATGATCTATAAAGGAAAGGAGGACAGAGCTGACATAAACAACTACCGTCCTATAACAGTGACATCAGTGGTCTACAGGCTGGCGATGCAGATTATAAAGGAAAGACTGCAGGCATGGATAGAAGGTGAGGGGGTGCTGGGGGAACTGCAGAATGGGTTTCGGAAACACAGGAGGTTGGAAGACAATCTGTTCTCACTGACTCAGTGCATCGAAATAGCAGAAAAGGAACACAGGCCCCTGTGGCTAGCATTTTTGGATATCAAGGGAGCGTACGGCAGCGTGGTTCAAGAGGAATTGTGGGGAATACTGGACACACTAGGCGCGGAAGATGTAGTCACTAATCTTTTAAAGAATATCTATAAAGGTAACAAGGTAATTATAAAGTGGGAAAAACAGGTATCCAAGCCTGCAGATGTAAAACGGGGGCTTAGGCAGGGGTGTACTCATAATGTACCTACAAGGATTAGAGGCCAAATTAGAGGGAAGTAAACTGGGCTTCAACCTCTCTTTCGTCAAACAAGGAAAACTCATTGAACAGGCACTACCAGCATTGATGTACGCAGATGATATAGTGCTAATGGCCGACAACAAGGAAGATTTGCAGAGATTGGTGGACATCTGTGGTATAATGAGGGAGATAGGTTAGATTTCAGATTCAGTAAAGAAAAATCAGCAGTCATGATTTTTAATGATAATGAAGGTAGTGGGCTTAGAATACAGGAGGTGACGCTAGAGATAACAGATAAATACAAATATATGGGCGTATGGATAAGCAATGGGGCCGAGTACCTAAGGGAACACGAAATATACGTGTCGACTAAAGGTAACAGGAATGCAGCGGTAATAAAAAACAGGGCACTGTGGAATTACAATAGGTATGATGTTGTGAGAGGAATATGGAAAGGGGTCATGGTTCCTGGTCTAACGTTCGGCAATGCGGTCTTGTGCATAAGATCAGAAGTTCAAGGAAGATTAGAAATTAAGCAACGTGGAATAGGTAGGCTTGCCTTAGGAGCTCATGGGAATACACCAAATCAGGGTGTACAAGGTGATATGGGATGGACATCATTTGAGGGCAGAGAAGCTAGCAGCAAGATAAAATTTGAGAAGCGATTGAGAGAAATGGGGGAGGAGCGTTGGGCTAGGAAGGTATTCAGATTCTTGTACATGAAAAATGTCGATACAAAATGGAGGAAGCGAACAAGAAAATTGACTGGTAAATACTTGGAAAACATCAGGGGGCCAAACCAAAAAGAATTATCGCTTAAGAAGAAGGTGAAGGAAGCTGAGACACGTGGAGAATTGGCATGATTAAGAAGTCCGCACTAGAGATCTATCGAACCTTTAAGCAAGAAATTGCCAAGGAAAGGATCTATGATAATGCTCGGGGTAGTTCTCTATTGTTTGAGGCCAGGACGGGAGTATTGCGAACCAAGACATATCGGGCCAAATACGAAGGGGTAGACACGGTATGCAGTGCGTGTGGAGAGGAAGAAGAAACTGCCGAACACTTGATAATGTTTTGTAAAGGGCTCACCCTATAGTTCAGAATGATGGCGCAGAGTTTTTCAAAGCACTGCGGTTTTGGGATAGGGAGGGCTAAATAGACTTTAAGTGGGTAGAATTAACTAGAAGGAGGTTATCTGATCGGTGGCTAAAGTGAAGGCACGAGTAAAAATTAAACCCTTCACTGCAAAGTACGAGTCCTCATTCTGACTATTTAAAGGAAAAAATAAATCTAGTTTTTGGTTCACGAAGTATTACGGCTTGGTGGCGTTAGCCACCGCTCCATCTAAAGGTTACAGCCATATCCATCCATCCATTCATCTATCATGTTAAAGGCGCCCTGCAACACTTTTTGAGCATTGGCAGAAAATGCTGCCGATCGGTGGTAGAGGCTCCCGACAACACGTGAGTCAAATATTATAGCGCCGCACGCGGCCTGGAATTCACAATAAGTTACCAATAACTGCTAAAAATTGCTTTCTTTTCTAACGACAAATCACGGAATAAGCCCAAAAATCACTCGTAGTAAGCCCATCTATCAGCCATTGGCTGATTTGAACATGGCGCTCTCGGTTGTTACAGAGGGTGCCGCAAGAGGCCGTCACTTCTCCACGCGTGCACGCGTGATCGCACTAAAGAAGCCGTGTGTTCGAAGAAAAGAAAAAAATAAAAAAGTGCTCAAGACCTCGAGGCGCGAGTGACGTTTTTTGTTTGCCCCTTCCATCCCTCCCTGCTTAGCTTCCAGCGCTTTCGTCAGGACGAGAGAAGAGATCATGTTTTTGCAGCGTGTGACAAATCTTTGTGACTGTGCTCGTACTGGACGGATTCTTAAAATTTTTGCGTCATTGAATTTGTGAGGTGATACGTATTTCCT
Source organism: Rhipicephalus microplus (assembly GCF_043290135.1). Taxonomy (NCBI): domain Eukaryota; kingdom Metazoa; phylum Arthropoda; class Arachnida; order Ixodida; family Ixodidae; genus Rhipicephalus; species Rhipicephalus microplus. Next base: position 300,229,020 of record NC_134700.1, on the reverse strand, counting down.
GTGAATTAATTCCATGGTTGCTGAAAAAGGTGTTCGAGGGCCTTTTTAAGCTGCTCGGTGACTTCACCGCAACATGACTGGTTGTACACGCTTTACAAGCAAAAAAAAAAAAAAGATGAGAAAAAAATATAGCTTTGTTGCGGCAGTTCGGATATAAAAAAAAAACACCTAAGAAAGCTGACCATTCGCAACCGACAGCAAAAAGAAAGAAAAATGTTCCGAAACTGCGGGAAAAAAATTCCGCTTACTTCGTAGAGCTTTTCTTAAATAAAATACTTAATGAAATAAATAAAACACTTTTTTTGAAAGTGTTTTATGCCGGGCTCCTTCATGGCTCCGCGTACGTAATTTCGTCAGGAATATGATGTAGTAAAATATACATTAACAGATTGCGAAGAAAAAGAACGAGAGGGAAAAGTTCCGTAGTGGAGCATCGAACCAGAAACCTCTCACTTAGTATCGCGCGACGCAAGCCACTGTGCCACGAATTGTACGTAGTCATGCAGGTTAACGGTAAGCCACATAAACTGGTCTTCAGAGCTCCCCAACTTCACCGCGTTTCCGCCATCAGTAGTGAGATGGTGCAATGGCCTCGCGTTGGGCGCCTGTCCGGTTTCTTTGATCACATGCCGCCACGGGGCTTGGTCTTTCGCACTGCGTGCGGGCTTTTCCCACTTCTATACAGCTTCAGCCTCAGACACGACGTGTGCGTGTAACCAAGGCAGTGCTGGGCAAACATACTTTGAAATTCTATTGTGATTCAATACCAGATACTCAGACAAATAGTATTGGAGGTACAGATACAAGATACTGCCGCAAAAATTGTATCCGATACACTGCTTGCCACTTGTATCTTAATATACTTCGATACATTCGCAAATTTGTTGTTGTAGACCCCCACAAATCTAGTATTGAACTCGTGTGCACAAGTACGATGGCTTGAAATATTCGGAATTGAGCCTAATTTCATTTTAATTAAATGTTTGTTGGAATAGAAAGCGTTTGTCCCGAAGTAAATTAGTTTGAAGTTTATTTGGTCTTTTCTGTGGTATATGTATTTACTCTCTTAGACACCCAGCAGACTTGTTAAAGCGTCCCTAACGGCTTTACAACACACGCAAAAAAATAAACGGCAATTCTCATTGGTAAGGCGCTAAATAGTAGCTTATATGGAAAAACACCAGCAATAAAGTTACATATATTATTTCTATAACAAATGATAATCGTTACCAAACCATCAAAGCTTAAATGACGCGGTAATTTGATGTAATGCGTACAAAACGGTGGAGATATGTGATATACACGTGTAAGTGGTAATTTGAATACGTGTGATATTCAATACTAGAAATATATATAGTTGGAATACTTACTATGGATTGTAATTTTGAATTATGCTTAGAAAGAGGCGAGTGGCGGGGCTGTTTTCAGACTAGCAGTCAGGCTATTCGAAATGTTAGTTACTCTGAATTCTCAAGTTTGACGACCATAATTAGCATTTATTTTTGGTAGTTGAAGTCGGGTGCGTAAAAAACACTTGGTAGCTCGAGGTAACGGGTGAAGAGACACCGACAGTAAGTTGAGACTACCGTAAAGTATCTGTATATTAAAAATGCAATATTATGAGTAAGCAGATTCTGTACACTTAATACATCGGAATTCTGGAACAAGTCGACATTTCTTACGTCGGAATTATTAAGCATTATTATGCGTAGAGCTCTTCTTTGGATAATTAGAACAGATTTAAGGTGAGATTTGCACGTGCAACCCGTGCAACCCCATATAGCAACGCAAAATGTGAATGAATGAATGAATGCATAATAAAGATTTCGTAATATTTCGCTTGAAAAAAATTGGCAGATTCTACGTACAGCGGGAATTGATTATATGCGAAGCATGAATGAGCAATGTTGATATGTCACTTTAAAATCAGCACAACGTTACGAGGGAGAGGTAAATGCCGTACATGACTTCCGTGTCATGATTATCATGTTTGGATGTGTCGTTTACCTTCGTCTATTGACGTCACGTGATACCAAATTTAGTACATGTGGGTCGCCTGTGAAGCTACACGAAAAGAGCTGCTGTACCACGCTTTTGCAAGGCTCGAGTAGTGCCATTCACGCTTCGATATAAGGTGTCGGCAGAAATCAACCACCAAGGACAGGAAGGAGTGCTGTCACCAGTGAGAGTATCGGAGTGGGCTACGCCTGTCGTGCCCGTAGTGAAACGTAACGGGGATATAAGGCTGTGCGCGGATTCCAAATTGACCTAGAATCCACCAACATATTTGAAACAATATCCGTTGCCGAAAATTGAGGACATATTCACATCTCTGCACGGGGACGAGGTGTTCACCACTTTGGATTTACGGCACGCCTATAATCAACTTCCACTGGACGAAGAGGCACGAAAAATGGCTGTGTTGAACACACACAAGGGGCTGTTTGCATATAACCGCCTCGCTTTCGGCTTCTCATCTGCTCCAGCTTTGTTCCAGCGCCGCCTCGAGTCCATTCTGCAAGGCCAGCCTCGCGTCAAGGTGTACCTGGATGACTTCATCATAGCCGAAAAGCAGAACGGCGAGTTCTTGAGCGGCTACGGGACAATGAACTCAAGTTGAACCTCGACAAATGCAGGTTTCGCGAGAAGCAAGTATCGTTCTTAGGCCACAAGATCGACGCAACGGGTCTCCACCCCCCTGACAATATGGAATCCATCACCGCGGCACCAAGGTCAGAGATGGTGAGCCAGCTGAAATCATTTTTGGGACTGATTAGATATTACGCCAAATTTTTGCCTAACCTTGCTGCCACGTTGGATCCACTCTATCAGCTGCTGGCTAAAGCAGCGCGATGGCAATGGAGAGCCAAACACGAGGAAGCCTTGAAGGCAGCCAAGCGCGCTATGGTGGAAGCGGAACTTCTCGTACACTACGATCCCGAAAAGCCGTTGCGGCTTGAATGCGATGCTTCACCGGTTGGGGTCGGCGCTGGGCTGTCACACCGTATTGGGAACCGAGATTATCCCATATCTTTCCGCTCGAGAACCGTGACAGCTGCTGAGCGAAATTATTCGAAATTAGAGAAAGTTAGAGAGAGTCTAGATGAAATATCATTTGTAGGCTTAACTCTCCAGACCGGGCAGGTTTTGTCAGTAGTAAATGCTTACCTTTCTTCAGGCGTACATGACACTCGACCATTAGATACTTTAATAACCATGTGAGGAGGTAATATTTTACTAGCAGGTGACTTCAACTGCCACCATGTTACATTGGGAGTAAAAACTGATACGTGTGGCAGCCGGTTCTGGCATTGGGCCCAAGATAACCATTTTTCATGTCATAATTCAGGAAGCCCAACATACGTATGCAGTAATACTTCTTCAGCGCTAGATTTAACTTTTACAAGCTCGAACCTTAATGCTTCATCTTGGTCAGTCGTTGATTGCGCAACAAACAGCGATGACTTACCGATAGCTTTCGAAATAGAAATTCAGATAGCCTCATCAATCTCTATTACTCGTACACATATAAACTACTCAAAATTCAAGGATTCTTTCCTTTCTTCACTGTTTTCTTTGTCAGATAATAGCACAATGCCAAAGGCTCGGAGCTTAAATTCTTTATGAAAGAATTCCCGTGAGAAATCTGAATTTGTGGTGTCGTCAGCTAATCATAACTCGAATTCTCCTTGGTGGAACGACGATTGCTCGAAGGCCTACAGGCCCAGGAAGGCTGCATGGAAGAAGCTTTTGTACAATCAGTGCCCTCGAATTTAAAAAGATTACTAGTTAGTTGCAGGTGTTTTTAAACGTACAGTTGCCAAGTCAAAAGAAGATTACGAAAGGCGGAAGTTCGATTATTTTTCCAAATCCAAGAATAAAAAAGCGTTATTTAGATTCCTACGTAAAAATAAAATGATTCCGCAATCAATAAATGCAGACTCCATCATTTTGTCGGCCGAAGAAATAAAAGCTTCATTAGAAGTGATTGGTAAGAGATTGGGGCAACGTTTTTCCAGCCAACTATCACCACCTCCTTCACATGCGCTAAGGGACGAGGAGATCACAGAAGTTTCCAGGTATAAAGTGTCGCAGGTGTTGGCTAACTTGCCACCAGCGGCTCCGGGCCCTTATGGAGTTACGTCGTTCATGTTGAAAATGATGCATAAAGAGTGCCAAGAATACCTATTGGATATAATCAACTATTCTTTAAGAACGGCATGGCTCCCATTGGAGTGGCAAATAGCAAAGGTAATACCAATACTGAAAGTTCCGGGTAAAGGATACGTTTTGGATTACATTCGACCCATTGCGGTAACCTCAAACTTTGTAAAAGTAATTGAGATAATCCTAAACGTTCGAATAACAAATTTCACCCATGAGAGAGAAATTCTGAATCCGTCCCAAATTGGCTTCAGATCCGCATGCTCCATATGGCAGGCCCATATAGACCTGGAAATTCGCATAAAATTAGTTAAGCGTGAAGGAAAATATGCTGCGCTCATCACTCTCGATATAGCAAAAACGTACGACAGCGTTGAGCATATAGTGTTAATCAACCATCTGCATAACCTTAACTTCCCAAACTATATGCAATCATGGATAGCAGAATGTTTACGCAATAGAACGTTTTACTGTTACAAAAGCGGCATCTCGTCTTCTAAATATGTGCAAACGAGAGGAGTCCCGCAAGGGGCCGTCCTTTCCCCGGTGTTGTTCAATATCTTGATGAGCTCTGTACCATGGCACCAGGACGTCCACACTATATGTGTATGCGGACGACATCGCATTCTTTTCAGCAGCAGAGGACATTCATAAGTTATTTCAAATATTACAGACATATTTATCTGCCGTAGAAATGTGGCTTGATAGCTTACATCTGTATTTAAATGTCACGAAATGTTCTGTTTTAACATTTCCACTCAAAGACCCTTTTCACATTTAGTTCTCCTATCATCTGGATCCTATCCCTTAAGTAGTGAATGGGAAATATCTGGGGGTGATCTATAACCAATCAATGTCTTGGAAGACACACATTGAGTACATTGCAGCAAAGGGAGGTCGTGCGGTGTAAATATTAAGCAAATTCAGTGAAAGTCGGTTAGGTATGCGGAGAAGTACTCTTATCTCAGTGTATTATTGTATGTATATTCGCCCGGTGCTTGAGTTTGGGTGAGTGTTATACGCGGGGGCACCTGCCTACAAGATACATCCTCTGTTAGTCATAGAGAGACAAGCCTTGAGACTAGGCTTAGGTCTCCCTAAGTTTGTTTCAATCAAGATCTTGTATCTTAAAGCTAGGCTTCGCTCACTTGCGACCCGTCTTAAATTATTAGCTACACAGGCATTTCTCAGGCTGTATAAATCGCTGGTAAGGCGCTTAGAAACAGTTTTTATTGAACGTTCTGACTTGTTTTTTGGACAATACTGGTCGAGATATCGTATACCCCAAATTCTGGTTATACAGCGTCTTCTAGATGATTTAGACGTTCAAATTATTGATGTTCCTTTAATCAGTACCATTAACAATGCTATTAAATTACAGTTTGAATATATATTTCCAAAAAATTCAAAATTGATGCCACTCCGTTCTTTAGAAGCTATATTAAGAAATTACCTGGCTCATACGCCAATACAAGCAGTCGTAGCAACTGATGCGTCACAAAGGGAAGAAAATTGTGGAATTAATATTTTTTCTCCTGCCCTAGACTGGTACTTTTCGCTTCGCCTTCCAGATTTTGTGCCCATATTTAACGCAGAATTTTTCGCGATAATTCTAGGTCTCCGTAAAATAACTGCTTCAGTAAAGTCCACAATAATTTTAAAAGATTCACTATCAGTATTTGCCTCCCTTACTGCAGATGAGAACTCGCATGCTCAGAGTGCTTTCAAAGCATTAGTTCCCTCACATCTCAATCTGATCAAATTGGTCTGGGTTCCAGGCCATAAGGGCATTTATAAGAATGAAATGGTAGATGCGCTGGCCAAGTCATCTTTAAATGTGCCTGGTATTTAGGTATTATCGGCATCGAGATTCTTGAAAGGCGCTAGATTAAGAAGGAAACTGCTGTTAGAGGAATTTTCTACACCTTCACTAACCGCCCATCCATCCATCCATCCATCCATCCATCCATCCATCCATCCATCCATCCATCCATCCATCCATCCATCCATCCATCCATCCATCCATCCATCCATCCATCCATCCATCCACCCGCCCGCCCGCCCGCCCGCCCGCCCGCCCGCCCGCCCGCCCGTTCGTCCGTTCGTCCGTCCGCCCGCCCGCCCGCCCGCCCGTCCGTCCATCTGTCCGTCCGTCCGTCCATCCGTCCATCCATCCATCCATCCATCCATCCATCCATCCATCCATCCATCCATCCATCCATCCATCCATCCATCCATCCATCCATTCATCCGTCCGTCCATCCGTCCGTTGAAAATAATATCGCTAGATGGCGCTAGTTGTTTTCGTATAGGAATTCACAGCATATCCACGGAGTGAATGATGATGAGTGGAATGAAGCTTCCGTCCGTCCATTCATTTGTCCGTCACAGCCAGCCAGCCAGCCAGCCAGCCAGCCAGCCAGCCAGCCAGCCAGCCAGCCAGCCAGCCAGCCAGCCAGCCAGCCAGACAGACAGACAGACAGACAGACAGACAGACAGACAGACAGACAGGCAGGCAGGCAGGCAGACAGGCAGGCAGGCAGGCAGGCAGGCAGGCAGGCAGGCAGGCAGGCAGGCAGGCAGGCAGGCCGGCAGGCAGGCAAGCGAACGGGCGGGCGGGCGGGCGGGCGGGCGGGCGGGCAGGCAGGCAGGCAGGCAGGTAGGTGGACGGATGTACGGACGCACGCTTCTTCCCTTTCGTCGTCATTCACTCCGTGGATATGCTGTGAAATCCTGATCCCCAAAAAATGAAAAAAAGTCAGAGTGCGTGGCAGCATAGTTGCACAAATCGTCGCGGAATAACGCCACTAATCCCGCTATTTCCGCCTATAGCTACGAATACCTGGCTATTAGTAATAGTAAAAAATATGGGGGACTAAAACAGGACAACAATTATAAATAAATAGACGGTGCGAACGCTGTCGTGTTGCTCTGCTTCCCCGAAAAGAGACTCGCACATCTCATCGCCTGTCCTGACTGGTGGAGTTGGACAAAAAGATAAAGTGATATCACCATCCGTAGTTTTATTCAGGTTGCTTAGTGACACCAGTACCAGCCTTAGAAGTTGATTTCAATCAGAGAATAATGTTTCGCACGGTGTAGCTTTGCGACAGCAGTATCTTGTATCTTAAGATACACGATACATTATCGAGCGTAACAGGAATACACATACAGATATTCGTCTTGCGAGACGTACCGCGATACAGGTACAGGATGCTCGAAGAGTACCTAAGATAGTTTCTCCGATATCTGCGATGCTGGCCAGCCAAGGGGAGCCCACGCCTTTCTATTTAAAATGGAGTGGGCGTGTTGGTGAAGCATGGCGCAGCGCAATTAAAGCAGGCGCTGTGTGTGTTTCCTTCCTGTGTCATTAGTTCACCATTCTACCGAAGGCTGCCATGATGTACCCTACTGCGGATGCTTCCCGGAAGAGGCGCCACGGTATGCCGACTCGATGCCGCGCGTAATGATGGGCGCGTGGGGAATGACAACAACGGCGAAGTTTGGGCTCGTCCAGACGCGAGAAAAGCGTTCCTTATTTGGCTCTCCGTGAGCCTCCTTTTCCCGGAAGGCTGTTCGGCTAGTTGCGTGCAGTTAGAGGGCTGTTACTTTCCCGTCACGTTTGGACAGGATGCGGGGAAATCTCACAAAAGTTTTTTTTATTCGGGCTATTGTTTCTTATTCTCTGTTTAGCCAAGCGATACGCTCTTTCAGAAGATCGATTAGGCCTCCGCAGTGATTATGGCGGCTCACCAAGTAGTCGCTCCCTGCCGCGGCATTTCGAGGCAGGTGAAATGGCAGAAGCCCGTGTATTTATATGCAGGGCTACTGTAAAGAATCACAAGAGGTTCTTCACGGCATGCCCCATGCTGGTTTTGGGACGAGATTAACTTTAGTGCAGGAGTTCTTCGTAAATATTCTTGGGATGAAACTTGGCTTCAACGCGCAATATAAAAAATAACACTCCGGGAACAGGAAAACACCAAAGAAATTATTAAAACAATGTTCTTGCGAGTCTTGTTTTCTTTTCTATTCAAAGAGAATCTCACAAATAGTTTAGTTGGTGTTGCTTGAGCGCGCTCGATAAGAATAATTTACGCCTTTCACTGCAAGTAGACAGAAAAGAAAACAGCCACCGGAGACGTGCGACAGGTTATTCCGCACCTTTTTCTGCAAGCTATGCATTACCAGGCCTACAACACTATCGAAGTGGTGACCAGATAAATTAATGCAAGAATAACCAATACTTGGGTGGAAAGTTTCAGTAGAAGTGCGAACGGTACATAGAACTGTCTTGGCTGAGCCTCAAACTGTCAACCTATATTTTTTTTATACATACATTGAAGTGGTGCACTTAGTTTCCTTCAATTTGTTATTCGCAAGCAAAACCAACAGCGATACACACATAGGTACGGCAAATTTTAGCAAAAAACGCGACACTACGGATAGCTCACGAATACACCTACGAAAGAAAGCTCTCCGAGTACAGTTGAAGGAACTGCCTGGTGAAATGGCAGGCTCTCGACTGAGTGACGTAAAATGTGAAGCTTGAATGCCCGGCAGAGCCTCGTGCTTTGATTGGTTGCAGCACTTTCATTCGTCCCCGCCTATTGCACTTGTCCTATTACCTGAGGGTGCGCGAAACAGCAAAAGATCAGCAGCAATGACAGTGATTTTTTCCGAGAGCTTGGGGAACGCGATAAGTGTATTTAGCCAAAAAGCTTGTAAATTGTGCAGCATTTCTGCCGTGTTTAATAAATAAAACGAAGAATACGGAATAAGGTATACGGTTGCACGTTGCTGTCGTTCCCCATGCGGCGATGTCAAGTGAGTCGCGGCGCGCTGCATGCAACAATTGAAGCAAAAATCGCGTGTAGAAGACAAAGGAACGGCCGCGAGGGATTTTATTTTGCCAGTAAGAGCGGCCCTTGCCAGAGGACGCGCACTCTCGGGGAAGCGCCTCGGCTTGCCTTCCTTCGCCGCCATGCTCGGGGAGCACCCAATGAGCCGGTCTGCAAACACGAGCGGCTTTTGCTAATTGGATGGCCCGTGCGCGGCGTGATTCCGCTGGCCGTCGCCGCACCTGCTTCCACGATGCCGGCTGCTGCCGCCGCTCTTCTTTGCGATCAGTCTGCCCTCTGTTTTTGTTCCTGGAATAAAAGTAAGACGAGAAACGCAAAGGGAAGCAAAGCGAAGACAGCTGAAACGCCGCGATGTTTGCGGTGCCCAGTCTGACGAGAGTGATTCCCTCACCCTCCCCCCGGTTTGCGAGCGTGCCGACAATAAGCGGACGTCATAACAGCTGACGATCGACGGAGCAAGTTCGCTTGTTTACCTCGTTATAGACAATGAAACGGCCTGTCCTTTTTTCCCCGCTGCAGACGATGATTCGTTGGCGCGAGCTTGATGAGAAGCTTCGGTCGTGTGATGAACCGTACGTTTTGATCGTGTTCTTCTTTTTCATGTGCACTACGCTGCATTTGTCGGAGAAGCAGCGTACTTGTATTTGAGCTTTTCGTTGCTGATGAATCAAGACGGGGCAAGTGGCACTCTCATTAGTGCTACGCTGAAAACCTGCGCCAAACAAGCGTTTACGAAAGCTGCAGGGTGGTAACCTGATTAGGCTTTGTTTTTTGCGTTATCGCTCAGAGCAAGATCGAGCAAGGACAACGCTAAACCGTCGGAAAAACCCTTGTCCAATTTTTTCCCCAGAAGTAGCTGCAGGACGAGCATGTAGGCAGAAGCGAATTGTTTGTAAATAAACAAAACTTTTGCGTTTTTTTGGCACTAAGTAAATGACTGTGGTTCAGTTTGGCGTCGAATAGGAAACGAAGAAAGTTCGGGAACGTATGTGGGACGTTTATACCACATTTGAAGAAAAAACATTATTGAAGAATATTTTCTCTTTCGTGACACTGCTCGTTGTACGGATAGAAGCTTGAGATCGAAGCACAGTTTCTGATAATGTTATCATTTGTATGAATCATTTTAATTGAGAGGCTGCTGGGATAATGTAAAGTGGATCACGAAAAAGAAGCCCTTCATTCAACTCATTTTACGACGTCCTTGAGTGAAGTGTGGGATTGTGCGTCTGCACCAGCACTCTGTTAATTATCGAAGGTGGTGGAGACTTGAAGGAAAACGATAATGCTCCCATGTTATTTATCAAGCTCGCTAGTACTGTTATCGCATAATTGGACCCCTCGAAGAGAAACAGTTCAAGGGCAGTAAAGAAGTCATTGTCGTGTCGTAACGATTGCACCGCGCGCGTGCGCGCTTTCTTGTCGACACAGGAGCGAAATCGGTGCCTTCGTTTCTCTCGCGGCGTAGTTGAGGAGCACTGATCGAGCATGCGCTCAATCAGACTCGGCACTTAAGGAATCCCAAAAGTTTGAACCCTGAACGAACGGGACAAGACGGCGGGAAAAAGCTCTATGGCCAGCGTTGACCACTAACAGGCAGCCGGGCGGGGTCGCGAACTTCTCAACTTTCTTTCCCCCGAGGACAAGACACTTAAGTGGAGTGGTGCCCCGCCACGAAGTCCGATACTTTCGCGGCAGCCAGCTTCTTAATTAGCGAAGAACACGGCTTGCTCGCCGGCGCACTCCGCTTGGCGAGTCTAGAAGGCAACGCGAAAGGATTGAAACGGCGTTCGTGCGTGGCCGGCTCCACTTGGCCAGACGGCGAGCGACGAGGGGGATTGTTGGCCGTCGATGAAGAAGTGTTCAGTGTTAGCTGACCTTGTTAGCGGTTCCGTTGTCAGCCCTGACTAAAGAGGGCTGCCTTCTTCGTGAGTGCGGCACGGCAGCAGTAGCGTCAGCGAAAAAAAACTCTACGTCGAAAGTCTGTTTTGAGGTCGCGCCCAACCTCTCATTGTCTCCTTTCCGTTAATTTATTCTTTTGGGAATTAGGTTTGCTTTGTACATATGTGTTAGATGACTCTGATGAGTACTTCGATCAATGTCGATGCCATACAACGGCTATTCTTACCATCGTCAGGGCACTTCGACGTACCCTTCTTCGCTACTGCCGAAGTACGATATAATAGATTCGCGACGACTAATTCAAACTCACACTGATGAGGCGATGGCTTCTGAAGAGGCAGGCGCGCTTTCTGCTAAGCTATCCACCCTTCATTTATTTGTTATAATTATTTTAGAATGAAATGGCACTTGCAGAAAACTTCAATATGCCCACGTATCTAATATATCTCTTACTTGTATGGCGACGAATAGGCACATACAAATCATTATAGAGTTTACACACGTCCCTAAAGGGGTAATGTCAAGCACTGCCACAGGGGTTGCTAGATTGAAGGTATACCTCGCCAAGAGAAAACGCCTATCTAGCTGACTTTTTCTTTTATTACTTTGCTTGAAATAAATAAGTTGCTAAACTGATTATCGGCTCAGAATTTCGTTGCATCTTGTCGGTCTTCCGCTGAATACAGTTTACAGGGAATAGAAACGTGTGAAAGATAACGTCGTTAAACGTACTTGACATCCGGATATCAAAGAGTATGAGAATTTACATTAAATGAGTTTTCAAAAGTTCGTCGGAGCACATCCGAAAATAAAACGGTATTTCTGAAACTTATGAATAATTAAGGCAGTTCAATGTTCATGAACAAGCAATGTTCAATGGTTTCAGCGTGACACTTTTGTAGTATTTGCTGTGCAGTGCACACAATGTTAAATTGCGTTAACTTCCACGCATGGCGTGAAAATTATTCACGAAATGGCGGCAGACTTGCATGCAAGTTTCGCTGACGCGCCCGTGAACAGTGTCAGTGGCTCAAAGGGGATGACGATCGAGGTTCAAATATATCTTGTGAAAGCGTCTTAACCATCTATGAGAATGATGATGATAGGCAGCAAACATGGCGCAGTTACAGAATGTGCTGGTGGTGAGGCATACGGCTGAAAGCAAGTCCGCCCCGATTCATCAGCTGTTATCTGACCCGAAAGTCGTGGGCTCCATCTCGGCTGTGGTGATCATATTTCGATGGCGGCCACTTTGCGAAGGCCCGGGAACGGAGCTGTGACCGCTAAAGAACACCAGATGGTCGAAGTTCCCGGAGGCCTACGCTATGGCGTGACTCGTAAAAGCCCGGGGACAGATAAGCCATGCCACTTCTGACAGGAGCGGGACACGCTTTTCAGCAAAATGCGAACTTTTCCCTGCACACTGATTGATTGCGATCACACGTATAGGGATGTATATAGCGAGCGTGGACCAAAGTGAACTCTATTGCGAAGTGAACTTTTGCTGACGAAATGTCGCTTATCATGTTTGTTTAAACAGTAGAGCTCTTCAAGCTCCGTCAGCCGCGAACAAAGATTATAATCGTCACGCACCGGCTCTGTTCATACACTTCGTTTTTTCCCCTCTTTTTTGTCGCTCCCAGCAGACGCTGATTCGTCCGGCGTGGAATGCAATAACTCTGATGCCCGTAAGAACAAGTGAAAAAAGACAAAAGCCCCGCAGCAGTGGTCTAGTGACTAAAGTACTCGGTTGCTGACTCGCAGGGCGCGGGATCGAATCCAGGCTGGGGCGGCTGTATTTTCGATGAAAGCGAAAGTGCTGTCGGCCCGTGTGTTCAGATTTGGACGCACGTTAAAGATCCCCAGGTGGTAGAAATTTTAGTACCCCTTCACTACGGCGTCTCTCATAATCTTATGGTGGTTTCAAGACGTTAAACCCCACATACGAATCAATCAATCAAAAGAGAGAGAAAACAGTAGCGAAATACGAAGGCATATAAAGAAAGAAATGGCGAGAAAGATAGAAAAGAGTAAAATAGGTAGTGGGAGTGAGAAGTAAAAACAGAGGAAGTGAGAAATCGAGAAAGAGAGAAAAAGAAATAAACGTAAACAGAGATAAGAGAAAAGGAAAAAAAAAAGAAAGAGAGGAAGAAGGATCGCCGCACTTCTTTCAGACTTGGCTTCATTAGTGTGAAGCTGACTTTTTCCTATTTCTATTTTTATATTTCTATTTCATTACTTAATTGGCAATTTTTGCTTTAAGGTAAACATTCATTTTTTTTTTCGCGCTGCAAAACGCAGAGAAATGGAGTAACGGAAGCAATATAAACTCCATCCTCTTTACAAAGAGGTAACAGACCAGAAAAGCTACGTGACACGCCAGTTTGCACATTCTATGCTCGTTGACCGGACTATAATGACATGTTTACGCCACACAGGAGTCGTTCTTGACGTGGTATCCGTTGTTAGGTCAGACTGCTTTACAGGAGCTGATCCTTGTTCTTGGTTAACCCCACGTGTTAGCTTTAGTTCACTTTCACGGGAATACATAGTTGATGGTAACGCAGACTAAGAATACGCACAAAAGACACATTTAGGAATCAAGAGGACACAGCTTTCAATTGAACACTTCTTGAATTTACCTCCTTTTGTCTATGTCCTTAGTCTGTTATCAAGTACCATACCAACAAGCCTAAATCGCCACTCCCATCGATTTAAAATAATTAGGTATGCAAATCAGGTGGATGGAGAACACCGCTGTCTGTAAACGAATTCAGAGCCGAAAGCATCGCTGAGAATTTCGGTCCTCCTTGTCATTGGACATAGAGCAGTTTTATCCATGAAACATCTACCTGACCAGATGGTGCTTGTCTTGTCCTTGATTACATAGTAATAAAATTCTCAACTGCAGTGTCAATCGATTTGTCATCAAGTTCTGCCCCTATTCCGAATAGAAAAGGCTTTCAGACATATTATTTCTGTAGACAGGCCTGTCGTAACGCTAAAGACTGCCTGATGTACTGAAGCAACACATCTGAGCTATCGATTTTTGTTTGATGGTATATAGCATCGCCTGAATCTACTTCAGCCAAAAGAATTTTTTAAAAAGTATTCTTTATGCTTGTTTACGACTGTGGGAGGGAGGTGTTTGCGAGACGGAGGCTGATGCTGCAAAATATAGTTGTAGGTGTGGCATAGGTTCTCCCAAAATTGCGCCTGACTGCGTCGATTTCAGTGCCGTGGCCGTTTGGTCTAAGTAGAGAACACAAAACGTTGCTGACTAGTTCGTGAATAATCGTCAAAGCTTTTTGGGGCACTGCATGCATTGCGAAATTTAATAAAAAAAATGGCCCCGTGTCTGCATGTAATCTGCAAATGTCGTCGAAAGACGGTAGTCTTGCGTGTGGACAGAGTTAACACGACATTTATTTGATGTTCTGCGCAAGAAAATCGGTGAATGGTATTCTGCAGGCGCTTCGTTAGAGTGCGTCGAGCGTGCGGCGGAGGTGAAATAGCGCATCAAGTGACGTCACACGTGAGACATAAGCGCCATCTGGCAGTTGTCTTAGAAAACAAAGCGCGTGGTTCTGTGGCGGGTGTGCGCGCCCATTTCAGAGGCGATAAGATGTAGAACGCAAGGCGGCGGGTAGGTGCCACCTCCGTTTTGTTTTAAAAAAGCGTGGGAAAGACTCGCCTTTCCGTGCAAGCGTTCCATGGTCAGCGCAGCGTGATAAGCGCTACGGTCCTTAACATAACTTATGTATGCGTTTTCTAGTAAAAGACGCACATGCAGAATATATACGCGTTTTTATGGTACCCCAGACATGCGCAATAATTGCTTTTAGATTCACAATTGCACAAGCATGAGCGCTCAACCTTGAGCAACATAGGTTAGCGCTGCGGACGGGGTCAGCCGTTTCAAGTATTCGATGCCGTTGGGAGTGGATAAACAGGCAAATGTACAGACAGACAGACAGACAGACAGACAGACAGACAGACAGACAGACAGACAGACAGACAGACAGACAGACAGACAGACAGACAGACAGACAGACAGACAGACAGACAGACCAAAATTTTCGCGTTCAAGGTCCCCAAGAAAGACTATCGTCTTTAAATATTGTTTCTCGACGTGCGCTTACAGCACGTAAGTATATATATTTACGCTTCCTCGCTGTAGCCGTCGCGCGAAGATTGGTACCCCGTTTGTGCAGTAAGCTTCCAGAAGAGACACAACTTAGCGGTTGCTATTCTCAATGGTTTCGGCCGGTGGACCAGTCTTCGTCAGGGTTCGTGAACAAGTGCGACGCTATGCGAACATGCCGCATCGACATGGTGGTGCAGGAAAAAAATGGGAGAGAGCGAGAAATTAGTGGTGTTTTACATGGGTGACATATGCTGTGTCGAACAGTTCTCTTTGTCTCATTCGCTGAAGCAAGCAAACAAGAGTAGAGAGAAAGGCAGAAGTATGGTGCCTTCTAGCCACCATATAGCAGCACCTCCGCAAGACCATTCCCCGGTTTTCTTTTGCAGAACATCAAATAAATGTTTTGTTCGCTCTCTCCACACGCAAGACTATGGTCTTGCGACGACATTTGCAGATTGCATGCAGATACGGGGCCATTTTTTTCTTTTGTAATTGGCATTGCCTACTATATACTTATGGTGTGGGCCGAGGATTTGTTTTTCATTACCTCACAATAAAGAATGTTAGCTTCAAAATACGCTTCAATTTTTACAAGATGCCACTTACCTCATCGAATTATGTGGGCCATGGCGGACATCGTTTTCGAGTAGATTCTTTTCTGGTTTCAGTCCCGCAATCGTGTAGTCGAGCTGGGCGAAGCGCCCATGCATCCGGAAGTGACTGAAAGAGCGTCTCTAGGCATAATCTGTAGTTTTATTCTCGTCTCAGATATATAGTGGAGTGGGGAGGAGGAAGGCAAGAAAGAGTACATGACGCATGGGCGGGAGATAACGTAACAGTGATAGCAATAGTTTTTCGTAGGTTTTTGTTTCGACGACGTACATTTTTGTTTTAAATTTCTTTTAATTGTAAATCATCACTCAATCACTCGTATACGTTATGATACCTCGGTGCGATCGCAAACAAACTCTTCAGTATTTATTGATTTTAGTTTGATACCACAGCAACTAGCATTCTGTTTTACAGGTGAAGAACTTCCGGCCCGAAGGTTGCCCGTCTGTCATGGAGAGATGCGTGGACTCACACAAGAAATATAATCATAGTTTTGACAGAACAATGTAAACAAGCACGAACCGTTTAAATTTGACGTAAACGTAGAGGTTCTTCGGAGCTAGCTCTGAATCTTTAGGTTGTACATCATACGCTCGTGTACCGTACGGTATATAGGCACTGCGCCGTGCTCCCGACCAGGCTGCAGATATTAGGTGCCTTTCTCGTTTTCTAACCACTACCGCCACCACCGTACGGTACAGTCGAAACATATGTACTGTCATATGGCCCACTTGTCACTTCGTGGAGAGGCGTGGATTTTTCAGCATCCAGTGCCTGCTAGTCTTCGAATCAGTCACAAATTATAGCGTCTTTCTCTCTTCTGGAGCACTTCTTATCATTCTCACATATTGCAGTGGTACTCAATCAAGAGCTGTATTTATGACTGTCCTTTACTACTCGGTCCAACAACTTCCACACACGAGCAGCACAGGAACGTGCCCTTTGAAAATAGCACGTCATTGAACTTATACGCGTACGAACAGGCTGGGAGAGCAATGCCGAGCAGTCCCAGATTAGATGATCGGATGGCCATAACGTTAACTAATGTAAGCGCAAATCAATATACGTGCCCCAACAACATTCAGCACTTGGCCGTCTTTTACCGAATACTTAGCGTAAGTCTGCATAAGACGTTCGCTCCCTTTGCAATAGCAGCGATAATGCTCTTCGGCCGCTTCCTTTAATGTGGCCTCACACAAACTGGTGTGCATGCAAATGAACCAATGAAGTAATCAATGCGGCACTATCCCTACGAGGTTCTTGCTGCCTCCATAAGACCGCAGCGATCTATATGACAAACCGGTGGGGTGCTCCAAGGCACGCACTTGACCTGCGAGGCGTCAGCGCTCGGTGCAAGCGTACGTAGGATGAAAAGGAAAAAATGCTCGTTAAAGACGCGCTGGCGATTTCTTCGCTGCCGATGAATGAATAGAGGTGGTCGCGGGGACAATGGCGTTTACTTCGGGTTCGCGCGTGAGCTCTCTCATCACCATCGACCGCGACGGGTGTGGATGTGCAGCTCGACAAGCGAGGCAAGAGAAGAAGAAAGCTTCACGATCTCTTTTAATGCGACTATGGAAGTAGCCGGTACAAAGTTTGTATCGTTTTATGCACTCTGCTCCAAACTGCAATGCTGTCGTCATCCCAATCTTGTAGGCATGGCACGTTCTCTCCGACACTCTCCTTCTCACCGGGGGCTGCGCTGAAGCCGTTTCGGGAACCGCGGCTACCCTCTGAGCTTCTTTGCCCTTTAATTGTTGGTTTCTCTTTTCGCCAATGCTTGTTATGGTATGCGACCCTCAACGAGTAAAGGGGGCGTGTAGACGGGAGTGGTTCATTACGAAGAAACATCGTTTGCTTTAACAAATCGACTAACTGCTCTAAAACCCCGAAACGCTTTTTTTTGGTGCCCTTCATATTCCTCGGAAGTTGACTGAGCGTATACGGGTACTCCCAGCGTGTCTGGCTTCTCTTCCCCGAAAGCGTTTAAGAGCTCACAGTGAAGAGAAATGAGGGAAAAGTGAAGATAATTCCGGGAAATGTTTTCTTCTCTCCCTTCTTGTATTATTTTTATTTGTGGGCGTGCTATTGTGCCGTAGAAAATATCGTGTTTAAGCTTAACATAGTAATGACTGATATCACAGTTGCGCTTTCATGCGCACTCAATTAGCGCGAGGAACAACGAAAGCATTGATTGATATATGGTGTTTAACATCCCTAAACCACCATATGATTTTGAAAGACACCGTAGTAGATGACTCTGGAAATGTCGACCACCTGTCGTTCTTTAACGTGCACTTAAATCTGAGCACACGGGCCTACAGCATTTTCACCTCCATAAAAAACGCAGCCACTGCAGCCGGGATTTGATCCCGCGACCTGCAGGCCAGCAGCCGAGTACCTTAGCCGCTAGACCACTG
Source organism: Rhipicephalus microplus (assembly GCF_043290135.1). Classification (NCBI taxonomy): domain Eukaryota; kingdom Metazoa; phylum Arthropoda; class Arachnida; order Ixodida; family Ixodidae; genus Rhipicephalus; species Rhipicephalus microplus. Next base: position 300,210,913 of record NC_134700.1, on the reverse strand, counting down.
CGGCGGGGCGAACGAAAGTAATGGGTGTGGAAAAAGTTTTGAAGGGATACAAATTACGTGTCAGCACGTAAGAGGCATTGACCTCACAGTGATTACATTCATTCATGATCAAGGCTTGCATGCGCCTGTTTGAAGAGATACAGTACTGTACCGAATTACTTTGTAAAAAAAGAGAATAATCCTACCTATTCTTGCAGCGCGAATGCCCCGCCGTGGTGGTCTAGTGGCTAAGGTACTCGGCTGCTGACCCGCAGGTCGCGGGTTCGAATCCCGGCTGCGGCGGCTGCATTTCCGATGGAGGCGGAAATGTTGTAGGCCCTTGCGCTCAGATTTGGGTGCACGTTCAAGAACCCCAGGTGGTCGAAATTTCCGGAGCCCTCCACTACGGCGTCTCTCATAATCATATGGTGGTTTTGGGACGTTAAACCCCACATATCAATCAATCTTGCAGCGCGAGTGCTCCAATTCTTCGTAAATATTTTCAATGCTTGCTTCACCACCTTTTATTTTACGAAACAGTCAGCACCTAGGGGTAAACTTTCGTTATTATTGCTTCGCTCCTGAGCGGTGTGTCTTGATACATGATGGATAACAACAAAAGGAAAAATCAATATTAGAAATCATTATAATTAGGTACGTAGCTATCTTCGTGTGCCATCGCATTCGTTTGCCATCATTGTGCACGCGTCAGACGCAAGTAATAATTTGGGTTATTGTTCAGATTTTTATTCTTCAGAGATAGCACGCACACCGGAGAGACCCAAGACGTGGGTTCTCACTTCTAAATCTCTTCTAAATCTTTGTATAGCTTGCCACAGACACTTGGCTCATAGGAAAACAAATATTGACTTCCTATGTGATGATGAAGGTTTTGTGCACACTAGCTGACATTGTCGTAGGCATTTGCATTGTATTCATAGAATATCCTCCTCTTTCATGTCCCATTTTCTCTTCCGAAATTCAGAGTCGCAACTGGTTGGTTGGTTGGTTGGTTGTTCCTCAGGGTCTTGGCGCAACCCCCCACGGGGGATCGGCTATGAAACGGACGGTGCCTCTTTTGTGAGATGGAATTGTTTTACCAGCCGGAGTATTTAGATAAGAATGTTTAAACATGGAACCAATTGGTAAACGATAGGTTAAAACAAAATAAATAAAGGTAATACAAAAAACGAACAAGCTAATATGGTTTGAAACAAATTGAATTTGTGCAACTGGAGATTTTCTCTCGTTAGCTCCTTTGTCTTTCACTTACCATACTTTCCATATGAAAACCCATATATGCCCATACGTGCTTAAAATCACTCTCCAAAAATAGTATTACTTGTTAGGTCATCTAGTAACAGTGAGGTCACTAGGAAACTGGACGACGGCCCGGACGAATTTCATTTTTTTTTACATGGGACATTTGTTGTGAGAAATGAAAACTTTTTGTGCGCAAAAAAATAAGATGTATCATTGCTGCTACACTGCACATGGTTGTTCTCTATGTCGACGGACGGCTTCTGATCGGTTGGCCTCACGTTAATAATGGCCCGCCGCCTGTGTTTTATCCTTTATTTATCCCGCTCCACTGAAGCTATATACGTGACCTTTGCCAGTCCTTCTTGAACCTTCAAGAACACACTTTTCGCGGGATGTGCCTGCTTTTGCGGGATTACTACCTCGTCTTTTCTATTCTATGGCCCTGCCTCCTTCTTGCTGGCCTGTAATGCTGCCCAACCCATTTTTTCGTCTGGCAAACCTTGATTAATACCGAACTGCAACGTCGGCTGACAGATTGTTTCGCGAAACGACCGAGCAGGGCGCTGCCGCCTGTGGGAGTTGGTCGCAGAGGGTAAGGGGGAGTCTAGCGTATACGGAAAAAAGTCAGCCAACCATGAAGCGGTTCGTAAACGACCAGTCTCCGCTGGTACCCCCCTTTTTCACTCTGTGGCTGAGCTTTGCAACATTTTTATTGTACTCTCCCTCCTTCGTGCTGTCACGAAGTCTTGGAAATTTTATTTCTACCCGTGCTTTCGGGGCGTTATTGCATCTAACGCTTTGTTTCTTAAAAAAAAATGGAAGCTTTGTTGGGACCGATGCTGGAGGAGTTACGAAACTGCGCATAGCATAGTTTATCTGAGGCAAAATGCCAGTCGACCTCTGTTTTCCCGCTGGTTGGCCTTTCCTTCCAAGGACACACAAGCAGGACATTGTGCCAAGGATCCACCCGTTGCTACGACGTTTTCATTAGGCACGCCAGTGCAGCGCTTGTGTTACAAGCCTAGCCGTCACTTCCGTAGTGGTAAAAATGACTTTGTCCTAGTTTTCTGCAGACTTGACGATCATCGCAATACTCATTCCAGAGAAATACGGTATAGGGGCAGGCTAGATGCGATTACCTTCTTTTTTATATCGGCACTCTAACATACTTTGTGCTTGGTGGAAAAAAAAATAATGGTGCGCGTGTTCTTTATTTCATTTTATTTTACTCGATCGCTCTTCAGTTTTTCAGTGAATTGTCACTGCTCGAACAAAGCAGTTAAGCTTGATTGGTTCTCGTTTCATCGCGTCTTGGCGACAAATTGGGGGACCCGGTAACGACCCTCCCGTCTGGTGATCCCTGTCGTTATTTTAGAACACTTCTTCCCTACTCACCACCGTCTATGATTATTATTATTAATATTATTATTATTTTTATGACTGCTCACGCGATGTCGTTGTTTATTTCTGGCATTCCGCTCCCAGTGTATAAGCTGGGAACGGAATGCTCTCAGTGTATGGGCTGAACATATATGTAGGGGCCAGAAAAAGTCTTTCTGCTTGACGTCCTCCTTTTTCCTTTTCAGTCAGAGATTGGGAACTGAACGGAAGATGAACGCAGTTCACAGGCGTCATAGCGCCGCTTGAATGTGATGGCTCTCTGGGGTGAGAGGGTCCATTGGAAGCAGGACATCAGTGTCGAAGATGGAATACCATCCCCTGATTTCCCAAGACCTTGCATGTATAGTAGTATGTATTTGTATAGTATGTAAAATTTCTATGTATAGTAGTATCCCCGACCTCTTTTCTCCCGGCTGTAGACGGTGAAGCGGTGTGAGACAGTCGGTTGGCTGTCGGGGTATCCCGTGGTCGTGCGCCCTCTGTAATGACTCCACGGACGTGTTGTTGCGAGACGCGCTATTAAACAAACAAACTAAAGCTTCAGAGACAACAAGCCACTCTGCATTGTCGTCACTGCACAACCGTGTCCTGAAGAGTGCGCTGTAACGCTTACTGTGATGGAGACAACGTGTTCAGGTGTCTACGCTGTCAGATGTTGTATTCAAAGAAGTGGGCTTTGACTGATTTGAAGGTCTTATTGTCTCGATGTCTGTAGTGCAATGACAAATTATAAAGGGGAAAGTGTCGGCTAGTTTATTGAACAAGCGCATAAAAGGCACACATACTCATCGGCGGCGCAACGTGTCGTTGTATGCGTGCCTTCTCTCTTCTTGTCTTTGGAGTTACTCCAATTCCAAATCGTGCCACCACTTGGCCTGTTCTTAACACGAAAGTGCTTTATGTCGAGGTCCACCAAGATTTCATCGCGTCACGGAAATTACGTCAAAAATAACAGATAAGAAGAAAATAGTGCCGCCAGCAGGAGTCAAATCCACGACTTTACAGTTGGCGACAACAGCGGCCGGACACGTTATGCACTGCACCAGAGCCACATACATTGTGCACTTTGAAATGATGCCTTTTTTATATCTACCACTGCCCTCTCCCAGTACTCTTGCAAAAGTGTAATAATGCATCATGACCAGAAATTCTACGATTAGTCTGTTCAACGCGTCGTTTTACGATTGATAATAGGATTAAGATGTAGGCAGCCGGCGGACGTCATTTCTACGCGTCCATCTTGTTCGTTCCTTTTCCAATAGAAGCAGTGCAATTTTGTCAATGCCCTAACATACTGCCAGGTGGCGACCTTACCCGAAGCGTCGACGTGGCTCATAGCATCCATCCATACCAAAAAAATGACAGGTATCCACGGAGTGATTGATGAGTGGGGCGAAGCTTCGGAGGGTTTTATCGTAAACCGTGAATCCCCTGTCCGTCCATTCGTCTGTCTATCTGTCCGTCCATCCGTCCGTCCATCTGTCTGTCTGTCTGTCTGTCTGTCTGTCTGTCTGTCTGTCCATCCGTCCGTCCGTCCGTCCGTCCGTCCGTCCGTCCGTCCGTCCGTCCGTCCGTCCGTCCGTCCGTCCGTCCGTCCGCCCGCCCGCCCGCCCGCCCGCCTGTCTGTCTGTCTGTCTGTCTGTCTGTCTGTCTGTCTGTCCGTACGTCCGTCTCTCCGCACCTGCTAAGTTAGTCATAGAACTAGGCGGTCACGTACCAAGAGATACTTGCTTGTACATACCCACGACTTAAAAGGGCTCTCTAACGCTTGAAAACATCGGTGCCGACTGCATAACTTGTAGTGGCATTCGCCAGAACTATGGGAACACGGGGTACCCCACAGAGAGCAGTGTTACTACCGCTCCTTTTCAACATTGCTATGATGCGCCTTCCAAGCGAATTGGCCAGGGTGGAAGGCACACAACACGCAGTATATGCCGATGATATTACAATCTGGACCACTGAAGGGAGCCTTGGTGAAATACAGGAACGCCTTCAGCAGGCCGCATCCATAGTCGAGGCGTATGCCAACGATTGTGGACTCCAATGTGCTCCAAACAAATCAGAGCTTCTGCACGTTCGAGCGAAGCCAAGAGATAAGTCCGCCATACACATCTCCCTGTCTGGGGTTCCCATCAGAGAGGTGGAGGAGCTCTGGATTCTGGGCCTGTTCATTCACCACAGACTCAGACCGGACTCCACTACAGCGAAACTCAAGAGAATAGGCGAACAGGTAGGGCGCATGATCTACCGCGTTTCCAACAAGCGGGGTGGTCTGCGGGGCAGGGACGCGCTTCGGCTCGCTCATGCCTTCGTGACTAGCCGGATCCTCTACGCCGTCCCATACCTTCGCACTAACAAGCAAGAAGACGAAAGAATAGATGCCATCATTCGTAGGGCTACTCAACGAGCTCTGGATCTCCAGGTGGCCACTTCCAACGCCAAACTGAGGGCGTTAGGTGTGCTCAACTCCTACCAGGAGTTGCGGGAGGCCCACCTTATGAATCAATATACGCGGCTCGTGCAGACGGCTCCCGGGCGCCGCCTGCTGAACCGCTTACATATACAGCACACTTGCACTGCAGAGGAGGCGGAGCGTATTCCGGAACTGTGGCGGCACATGATCTTGGTCTCTTCACTCCCCAGTAACATGGATAAGCACACGCACGAAAGCAGAAGACAGGCGCGGGCTCGGACGCTTGAGAGGCAACACGGCTCCCGACCTGGTGTATTCTACGTAGATATAGCAGGGCCTTCGCCTACGGGATTTTACACGGCTTGTGTAGTTCACCGGGAAAAGCATGTCAATGGGCTCTCGTTCCGAGCACAAAACCCAGAGCGCGCTGAGGAAGTCGCGATAGCGCTTGCTGCTGCGGACCCCAACTCGAAAGTTATCATCACGGACTCCCGGAAAGCATGTGCTCATTACTTGGTAGGAGAGATATCCTCCCTAGCCAGCCAAATTCTAAAACGGGCTCTCGCTGATCCAGTCCCGAAACGCATCGTATGGGCTCCTGGCCATCAGGGCTTACGAGGTAGTGAGGCTGCTGACGCGGCCGCCCGAGCGCTTACCCACCGGGCTCCTCACCTTGCCTCTTATGACTCGGAGGCCAATACACCACTGCTGCGGTTCAAAGAAATTCTGACCTATTATCGCGACACTCACCGCCTTTACCCGGCTCCTGCAAAGGGGCTGAGTAAGGCGGAAGAGCGAACTCTAAGGCGCCTGCAGACAGGTACTCTACTCTGTCCTGCAATCCTAAAACATTTCGATGCGAACACAGATGGGCGGTGCCCACACTGTGGGCAGACGTGTGAAATCTTCCACATGGTATGGGCATGTCCGAAAAATCCCCACCTACCCCCTTCCCCTACCCCTTCCCTAGAGGAATGGGAGACTGCCCTCCTCAACTGCTCATCACTAGAGTCTCAACGGGCTCTGGTGAGACGGGCGCGAGTAGGGGCCTCGTCATGCGGTGTCTCGGACTAAGGACGCCGACCATGTAGCGGGGTCATGCTTTGGCCCCGTAGCTCTCTCTTTTATAATAAATGTTTTTCATCATCATCACCGCCAGAACTACGGCGCGCGGAAATGACGCCGGAAGGTTGCCACCATATGATTGGATAAATTAACGTTGAATATGAACGCGGCATTGCATCAAAGTAGGAATCACTATTAGATTTCTTTTTGCATTAGCATGATTTTTCACTCAAAGTGACAAAGAATAAAGCTCTCCGACTTTCCCAACTTTAAAACTGCAAAGCTGGTCGAAGAATGCGCCGAATGCCATGTGTTGGAATAAACGCGCCGGCAAAGCTCTGGGCGCGGTTATTCGAAGAAACTAAAAGGGAAAAAATGTAAGAGCGCTGATAGATATGTGTCATTGCAACAATAAAGATCAGTAAAGCTACAAAACATTATAGACGCATTCGTGAGCTGGCTCGTTTCGCACGTGTCGTTCCCTCTTCAAGTGCCACATTGTTTGTTACCATCGCAACGGCGTTCTTAATACGCTCGACGTAAGAGGCAATATGTCATGCGAGCTTCCTGTACGGTAGCGCTTTCAGTTCATTTCATAGGGCAGCCTTCCGTCGTCAGAGGGCGAAAGAAACACGGCAAGGTGAGCCTGCGAAAATAGAGTTGAGGGTAAGCATCTATTTCATTGTATTTTAAAATCTCTACGCTGAATAACTTTGCATTGCGTGGCCCTATCACTGCCGTTATTGCGGCATTTATCTCTTAAGTCGTCAGTGTACGCAACCCGCTAGAAAAACATGTAAAACTATCAAGTCGTGAAAAGTGTTAGAGGGCCCCTTAAGGAGCTTTGATCTTAAAATAGTTCTGCAATGCATAGAGCAACGCACCTGCATGCTTCGCCTGGATGTAACTCCGCGTCTTCTTGGAGTTTCCCGCTTACGCTCGCCATGCAAACGCTCGTGGTCGACCAACAGAGAAGACACAAACAACGCTTCCGTCCAATGGGGCAGAGGCGTTCAATAAATATGCGACCTCAGCAGACGTTTAGTCAGTCATGCTGTTGTGTCTGTTACACTGCTTTCTTTATTTCTGCGTTCACCGTTAACTACTACTGCTACCTCATGCATCCATCATAACAGGGGCATGTTTAATCATTAATTAATCATCTATCATGGACGTTAGTCATCAAGAGGGAGGTGTATCACTGAGCGTCACTGTGGATGCATTTATGAAAAACGGTGCTTCAGCTGTCGAACACCAATAGAGATTGTATAAGCTCTCTTATATCACTCTATAGTAAGCCCTAAACATCTTTTGTACAGATGTCTCACTTTTCAGTTAGCCCCGGCGAGGTGGTGTAGTGGTTTTGGCTGTCGACTGCTAAAGTGAACGTTACGGTATCGGATCCCGGCTGCGGTGGCTGCATCACCGATGAAGGTGAAAATGTTGTAGGCCTGTGTGCACAGATTTGGGTTTGGGTGCACGTTGAACAGTCCCATGTGTTCGAAATTTCCGGAGCCCTCCACTATACGGCGTCACACATAATCATATGGTGGTGTTGGTACGTTGAACTGTGCTTATTGCTATTGTTACTTTCGTGTTATGCCGATTCATGTGATGAAGGGATCAACCAAGTTTTTTTACTTGTGATTGTATTATTGATGGACCATGTTTGAACCATGTTTATTGATTTATGAGCCAATGTAATGTAGAAAACTGTAGCGCTGAAGTTTACAGTGGGGCTGCGTAGTTCTGAATACAGTAGGAGACATTGTAATATTGTGATGTGTCCCATAGGGATACTTGTGATAAGAGATCGCATTTGTTTATTCACTCGTTAGGTGTCACCTAGAGTGGGTACGTGCCATAGTCGACAGGCCACAAACAAACAAACGCGTACACTTTGTTCCCGAAAAAGCCTGCATGTCTACGAAGAAGATGATTTTTCACTTCCTGTATAAGTGACGAAAAACAAACATCTTTATCTTTCGGATCGCGGAGTAGCAACTAGGCATCCGCGGGCGCGCACCGTGACGTATCTGACGAATTGTTTCCGGTTCAGGTGACGTAACTACCGGTTCAAAGAGCAAGCACGCGCCGCACGGAGTGACCATTCTACGAAGCCTAACGCCTGGCAGCGTCATGTATCGTAGTGTAAATGCGGCGCAGTTTCTGGGGAGCGGAACGCTAACGAACTTGTGCGAGACTTCGGATGCCGTGGCGCCCAATGTCTCGGATGAAGCAAGGGTGCAGGCCCAGCCGGATGAGAAGGCCGACCCTCGCGAAATTGGTGCAAGAGGTGATAGCGCGGCCTCCCTGTCGATCGAGAAGCGTTCGTTGCTGGTGGAGAGCGTGGGCCTCTTTGTCAGCCTAAGTTCCCTCGCGGTCGCGTTAGTCTTCGTCACGGTCGTGCTTTGGCTTCGCTCCTATCTCGACATAGGCGTTGAGGCCCAAGGTTTCCTCGCTCAAGGTGAAAGTGCGAACAGTTCTTTTGGTCGAGAAGTTGCAGTGCCGCAACAACAGCGTCCTGCTGTGCTGAATACCAGAGGCCCGTCGGGAAGCACCGAGTTCTTTCGCTATAAGCTCTACCAGCGAGACGCCTACCTGACTGGTGCCAGGTCGTTCTGCCTTCTCAATGAAGCCAGCCTCGGCCGATCGCGACGTGACGTGACGTACGACCTGCATCTGTTTCCTTACCACCTGTGCACGGACGCCGCTTATTGCTGCGCCTCGTTAGACGAATCTGGTGTTTTCGAACCTGGTGCGTGGCAATTTAGGGCGTTCGCTCAGGTGAAGAGGCGGAACCCTTACGCGAAACTGTGGCTGTTCGTCGAGTACCGGGGCGCGCGGTTCATGCAAAAAGTGACGGACGCTAGTCCTGCGGTGCTGGAGAATCTTGCATCTCACGTGGTACATTTGCTTCAGGCAAACGGCTACGAAGCGGCTGCGTTTCCCTGGAAGCCACAGGCCAAGCCAGATTCCGATGACCAGAACATATTCGTGAGGATTTTGAAGAGAGCGCTGAGCGAAGCGAACCTGGAGATGGCTGTCCTGGTCGACGCGACCGAAACGCGAAGTGGCATTACACATTTCCTTCGCCTTCTGGAAGCCCTCGACGACATAGTCGTGATCGTCAGACCTCCACCGCTGGGAAAGGGGGACGTTCGTCACTTCTCCGAGGCGTTCCTTCTGTACGACCAGGGCGTCGTGGAATCGCTCGTCGACCTCGAGAGCAAAGTTCGAGAGCATGGCCTGACGCGCAAGATTCCCACTGCGTGGCGCGTTTGCTTCCTAGTGTCTCTGGTGGGCACGGCGCTCATTCTGGCTGACGCTAACAACGGCAGCATCGGCGCGTCAGCGGTCGGACCCTGGACTGGCGGCAGCGCTGAGAACGGCTGGGTCTCCGTCGACGACGTGTGTCGACGCTCGTGGACCATGACCCGCGCCGTGCCGTACGCCTCTGTGGCACAGTCTGGTATTTTCTGGACGGCGACGCACAGCCTGGAGACGCTGGGAGCCCTGCTGGCCACTCTCATCAATGAAACGAAGGGTGCCAGACACTGTATGGGCGTCGCGGATCCAGAGTGGGACGACGTTGCTGGAGTTTGCTCACACACCGGCACCACCAGGTTCCCGCTGACGATGGCCGTCTTCGACGCCGCCACAGCAGGAGTGTCGCACCGAGGCCACTAGGATCACATAGGGAATAGGACAACCGCCTGTTTTTTTATTTGTCTCGCTTACGTGCTTACGATGTTTTCATAATAGAGAGTTTAGCAAACTACGGAAACACGTTACGAAAATACGGCACGGTTCCTTTCCGTATGCGCGTACAGTGATCGCGCATGTGGACTCAACAGCTGGTTCCGTGTTGCCGCCTTTCCGTAACGCGTTTTCTTAGCTTGCTAAAACTCTCTATAATACATGCCTACTCGTAGCGTCTGATTGTTTTTTCGTAGCAATATACGTTTCTGTGTGACATAAGTATGTATGGTTCGCATAACTCTCTATAATACATGCCTACTCGTAGCGTCTGATTGTTTTTTTCGTAGCAATATACGTTTCTGTGTGACATAAGTATGTATGGTTCGCATAACTCTCTATAATACATGCCTACTCGTAGCGTCTGATTGTTTTTTCGTAGCAATATACGTTTCTGTGTGACATAAGTATGTATGGTTCGCATAACTCTCTATAATACATGCCTACTCGTAGCGTCTGATTGTTTTTTTCGTAGCAATATACGTTTCTGTGTGACATAAGTATGTATGGTTCGCATAACTCTCTATAATACATGCCTACTCGTAGCGTCTGATTGTTTTTTCGTAGCAATATACGTTTCTGTGTGACATAAGTATGTATGGTTCGCATAACTCTCTACAATACATGCCTACTCGTAGCGTCTGATTGTTTTTTTCGTAGCAATATACGTTTCTGTGTGACATAAGTATGTATGGTTCGCATAACTCTCTATAATACATGCCTACTCGTAGCGTCTGATTGTTTTTTTCGTAGCAATATACGTTTCTGTGTGACATAAGTATGTATGGTTCGCATAACTCTCTATAATACATGCCTACTCGTAGCGTCTGATTGTTTTTTCGTAGCAATATACGTTTCTGTGTGACATAAGTATGTATGGTTCGCATAACTCTCTATAATACATGCCTACTCGTAGTGTCTGATTGTTTTTTCGTAGCAATATACGTTTCTGTGTGACATAAGTATGTATGGTTCGCATAACTCTCTATAATACATGCCTACTCGTAGCGTCTGATTGTTTTTTTCGTAGCAATATACGTTTCTGTGTGACATAAGTATGTATGGTTCGCATATCTCTCTATAATACATGCCTACTCGTAGCGTCTGATTGTTTTTTCGTAGCAATATACGTTTCTGTGTGACATAAGTATGTATGGTTCGCATAACTCTCTATAATACATGCCTACTCGTAGCGTCTGATTGTTTTTTCGTAGCAATATACGTTTCTGTGTGACATAAGTATGTATGGTTCGCATTTTTCGTGGGGTTTCTTAAAGCATAGGTAGTGCAAACAAATGCGGGGGGGGGGGGGGGCTGGAAAAAGGAAAAAAAATCACGGCAAATACATGGACTGAATTAGGATTAGCGCAGGAAATCGTGCGTCCGCGCATTCGTCCGTGCGTGTGTTGTTCATTTGCCCATTCGTTCATCTGTCTGTCTGTCTGTCTGTCTGTCTGTCTGTCTGTCTGTCTGTCTGTCTGTCTGTCTGTCTGTCTGTCTGTCTGTCTGTCTGTCTGTCTGTCTGTCTGTCTGTCTGTCTGTCTGTCTGTCTGTCTGTCTGTCTGTCTGTCTGTCTGTCCGTCTGTCTGTCTGTCTTTCTGTCTGTCTGTCTGTCTGTCTGTCTGTCTGTCTGTCTGTCTGTCTGTCTGTCTGTCTGTCTGTCTGTCTGTCTGTCTGTCTGTCTGTGGATGAGCACGAGCCGCGACGGCCTTCCGTGTCCACCACTCCACTTTGTCCATGCCCCACCGTACGGCGACACGTATGGCGACAATCAAGGAGACTGAGAGAGGCACTCGTTCTTCGCGCAACCAGGCACAGCCCGCATAGCAGCCAATATGAGAGCAGCGGTATAGCGTCATCTGGAATACCCTCACTCAACTGCAGTTTGTATGCACTTCTATGAGACGGTGCCATATATTATACATATCGGGAAATGCTGCGCGTTACGCCTGACGCGGGACAAGGTTAGAGTAAGATGTGCTTCGCTCCTCAAAACTATGTGCATAGCAAACAACTAGTCTTGGTGGGAAGACGGCTGATCTGTGAGTTTCTGACAAACCTGTGAGTTGGTGTGAATGATGTATCGGCCCAGAGCTACAAAATTTCTTTTCTAATTATGCCTGTGGTGCTTGCACAGATGATGTAATTGGCATCAAGAAGTTTTGTTAATCAACGACACACAGTAAGTGAAAAGTGGACGAGAAACAAAATCCACACATCCACACTAAGTGATTGATGAGTGGGCGAAACGTGGTCCGAAGGTCCATAATGTCTACGTTGAAGTCACCAACTAGTACAAAAGGGTTTGTGCTTGTAGGGGTTTTATATTGCAGCGTGATAGCCACGATTGATCTTAGTTTATTGTTAAACCTTTTTTGTCTGTGTGTCTCACATCCACGCAACTCCCCGTGACTGACACGGAAGTGGACGGAAAAGCCTAAGGTGCTTAGCCCCCAAAATAGGACGACAGCCCATAACCAAACATGGCCCGAGGGCTATACGGGCTCAATCAGCGTTAAGCGCCCAGTGACCCAATCTGTTGAGTCGGTTCGTTTTGTTTCCTCGGCCACACAGCTGCCCAAGTTCGCGCGCGAGAGAGAGAGATTGACTTTATTTAAACATATCCTGAGGAGGCTGAGAAAGGGCCATTCCGACCCTTAGTTCAACCTGGAGGCTCCGCCCAAGATGGCGCTGGCAGCCGAAGGCTTGTAGCGATGTCCCGGGCCCTCTGGACCGCCTGTAGTCGCTTCTTGTATTCGTTGCTCTTGAGGGCTTCCTGCCGAGCCTCTTGGGTATTCAGTTGTGCTGCGCTGTGGGTAGGACACAGCCAAAGCATGTGTTTTGAATTGCAATAGGAATGGTTGCAAAGGGAACATCAATACGCAAACGCCTTGGATTGTGCGAATTAGTAATATAACGCTAGTCACGTCGAAAACTAGCCAGCACTCGCAATCACTATACAGCGTTCATCAAAGATATAACGCTATGCATTTCTAATCACCCCGATCAAACAGCCACGCAAGATCCTTCCGTACGGGAACGAGAGGCCACATCAGCAAAGCAGCGTCGGCAAGATCCTGTTGTACGGGAACAAGAAGCCACATCAGCAAGGCAGCGTCGGCAAGATTCTGCCGTACGGGAATGAGAGGCCGAGGCAGTTTATTATTAATTCTCTATAGTGGGTACCAAGCTAGTGCGCTTGCAGTGGTTGCCCAATGAGTACTTTGAAAAGGCTCTGAAAGACCGCTCTTTTCGCTTTCGCTGTGACTGTGCTGCGCCTACCGCGCAGGCCGGGCTTTTTTTACCCTCCCTCCCCTTTTTGCAATAGTGTCCCCCCTGCCTACACACATGGGTGCCTTCGCCTGAAACTTCATCGCAAAAGTCTGTAGGTCAGCGTAGCACGCATTTGTACACGATGAACTGCGTGCTGTGTGATGTGTGTGCGCGATGAACTGTTGTGTAATATGAAGCGGACAGAGAGAGATAGAATAAACTTTTGAAAGCATTGGTACGGGCAGCCAGCCAAAGCGGGCGATCCCACGCAACGAAGACGGCGCCTATCCGAATCCCTACGCGACGATTTGCTAAGTCGTCATTTTAGTATTAATGCATTTAGGCTTAATTACTATTAAATTATCATTCATTTAAACATAGGCTCACAGAAAAAAAGGGCAGCTTATTCACGAACCAAATGCTAACCATTTAGTTGTCACCAAAAGCCCTAACTTCTTAGTAAGCGAAGGTAGTAAAATACTGATTAGTGAAACTTGCTACTTTGCAAATTAGTTCGCGAATAGTGCAGACTTGAATAAAAACACAGTAATGAGTTTTTAGTTAACAGGCGTGTATACGTAAACGTACTGGGTGGGGGGTCATAAGTTCCCAGGCCACTACCCTGTCTATTTCTATGGAAGTGTGGCCGAGGAACTTCTGGCCAGTACTGTACATTGCCACATCAAGTAAATTTAACTGAAGAAGTATATATAGGGTAATAAGTGACCTGCAGTTGTCCACGTAGATTATTTAGTGGCCACTAATTACTTCATGTAATTACCATGGCAAGTATGCATGACATGAACATACATAGAGGCATGAACGAATGACAGACGAGCACCTACACAAAAACACACACATAGAATACCAACACTTATCCGGTATCGCATATTGTAGCAGCAGTTAGAAGGCTAAATATGCTCCTACTTTGGAATAGCGCACTGTGTACTGGTTAGCAGCCATAAATTTAAGATAAATAGTGGGTGTTTAGTACAAGTCATCATCTGCCCTTCTAAATATGTCTGAGCACAAAACTTTGATTGAAAAGTAATCGAAAAAATTGCCCGCAGCTTCCCTCGGGGGAACACTGAGGAGGATGCGGACCATATAATTGGTTAACGGGGTGTTAAAGTGCGACTTACTTGGGTCGATTGCTAAATTGGTTAACGTGGTTGTGACATGTGGTGTTAAATTGCGACTTACTTGGGTCGATGGCTAAATTGGTTAACGTGGTTGTAGGAGGGGGTGTTAAATGAGTGAACACGTACACACGTATGCGAAAGGGCGGCGCTGGTCGAAGGGACGTCGATCATTGTGTTTGTGGATTCGTTGGAATTCATTTCACCGCGACCTTGGACGTCGACGCGCCGTACAAACCAACCGACGAGCGGCAACTGAGCGAGCGAGCGCCGACCTTGAGTATATATACAGCACGACGGCGCATGCACTGTCAGCTGTTGAATGTTCTCGAAGCGCGACGCCACATGCGCGTCCACTGGAGAATCAGGAGAATTGTAGATGTCGAACGCGGTGTGTAGAGGAGGAAGGGTGCACAGATGGTGGAGGAGTGAAACGCGCGCGGTGTGTAGAGGAGGAAGGGATGCACAGATGGTGGAAGAGTGGGCGACGGCGCGACGGCGCATGCGCGCGCGTCAGCTGTCGAATGTTCGAGAAGCGGTGCGGACGGCGCGGACGGCGCACTACAAGGCGCGAGTATAAGATGCTTCCGCATCTAAAAGTTAGGATTGGTCTAAATATATCTTAAGAGTGTCATCAATACTGCAAGATATATGGTGGTGTTTAGGAGAAATCTTGCAATGTATATGGCTTAGTTGTTACTCAGTTAAAAAGAGCAAGAAAGCATTTCTCGATAGTAACAGCCAAAGTTTCAAGTTTTACTACTTGCGAAGGAGAAAAATGCGCTCGAAACAAGTAAATTCATGCGTTTCCGAGTGTTTACCAACTTTTTTTTTAAAAAAAAAAAAGGTTGTGCTAACCATATAGATACTAGGCAGCGGGAGAACTTCCCCTATGGGAACAAGTGGTGTGGGTGTTCTGCACTAGATAAGTCACCAAGCCACTATCCCACAAACGTGGTAACGTGTTTAGCGAAGTTTTGAAATTTTTATGCATCTGATGACATAAGATTTATGTTGTTACAGTCAATCTTAGCTCAATAAAGCTTACAAAATAAGATTTTCCTTAGTAGAGGAATCGTAGGAATGGAATTGACCTGCCTAGCCATTCCCGGAGTGGGAATGGGCTAAGTTTCTTTTTGTCATACCGAGGAATGGAAAGGAATAGAATTACGGCAAGTTACGGTTCCCCGGAATGGAATGGGAACAAAATGGAAGTGCCCATTCCGCAACACTGCTCTATAGGGCGCACTTCAACCACTTTGGGAATACTGGTTATTGCATGATCTTACCCGAGAACCTTATTTACTTTATTTATTCAATACTGCTGGCCTGAATTTCCAGGCCTTAAGCCGGAGTGGAGGCGTTAAATTTTGTGCGGAAAGGCACTTGAACATTGAAAAGAGTTCACAAACAAAACAGCTAAAAGAATCAAATGGTGTGTGAGATGTGGCACTGCAATACGATACGTAATGGCGTGCAATGGGTATGCCAACGTAAGTAGTGACATGTTTTTCGCGTGAAATTAATAATGACTGCCGAAACACAACGAAAGGACATCGACAGATAGACAGACGGAAAAACTTTATTGGTAAGTGTGTTTGGTGCCCCTCAGGTCCTTGGACGACTGCATGGTCTCACGCCACGTCTACACGACCATGCATGCAGTGAACTGTTTTGGTTCATTGATAAGGTTTCAAATACAGAACAATTATCTCGTATGCAATTAACACGGTGATGATTAGTATGAAGCTATTAAGCGTAATGCTGATTAGCATCACAATAATCATCATAATAGTAAGAGATAATTACCATGGTTTTACTTCGCGTGCTCTTGATTAGCATGGTTTACTTAGCTTATCAACTAGCATTTTAGTCAGCACATTCCTAGCTAACAAGACTTCACTAACATGGTCTTCTTAAAGATGTGGCCTGATTACGTCGGCCTTACCGTGGCTTGGCCTAATTAGCTTGGTCATAGCATATCCTGGCCTAACTAGCCAAGTATACTGCCCAGCAAAATGGCTGATTAGCCGGGTGCACATGAGCGGGTGCTAGCAGACGACGTAGGCTACGAAGAGGGCGCGCACCGGCCGAGCAGTGCGCTGGAATGTATAGGCCGACCATGGTGATTAACACGTGGCCTCAGGTTTAGCTGCGGTCGCGATGTTGTAAGACACTCGGTCGGAACTAATCTCGGAGGCCACCGTGCTGTTTATTCTGAAACAGACTTAGTGCAGACAACAAAAGCTTCAAAAAAAAAATTAAAGACGCTGTGTCTCTAAAAAAATATCACAAAATATTTGACACTTTCATTGCGCGGGTCCGCTTCAGCACTCTGTGGACCGGCACAGAAATGAAAGAAGATGCTTGTGATTTGAAAACACCGCTCAAGTTTGTCGACCGTCCTTGACACTCTGGCGGGTTCTATCATAACCTATGAAACTCAGTGCGCTGAGGGGTGGATCTGACTTTTTTTTTGCACTGTTTGCTCATTGAAAAAGGGGTGTCGCCGGAGTTCGGAAAGAATCCGAGCTGATCCCGATAGCCGCCAAGCTCGGGTGATCCTGCATAACGCCCTAGATCCGATACCACGAAGCAGTAATAATGATCGCAAAATAAAATTTACAACTTAACACAATCAACGTACCAGTTATGACAAAAAACATTGCATATAACTGATTTGATTGATATGCGGCGTTTAAGGTCCCTAAACCACGATATGAGAATAAGAGACGCCGTAGTGGAGGGCTCCGAAAATTTTGACCACCTGGGGTTCTTTAACGTGCACTCAAATCT